>NC_139661.1:15077916-15131430 GCF_951799395.1 Argentina silus
CAACTTGTTGCTTGCAGTGAACGAGAGACATCACCGAGGAATTGTAACTAATCCCGCGTGCGTCATCTACCGGAGGATATTCCAAAACAACGCATGGATCGTCACACCAGATTCAATTTCTTTGAAGACAACATTTCCATGACGTTTTAATTATTATTTATTTCAGAGTGATTATCAAGGGATTCCATATGTTAATCCTTCGAACGCATTGATTTCGACATCACACTTCTCCAATAATTTCCAGATTAAACATGTGGACAGGGTTGCTGCTATTTTCCACCGGGAGTTTCTTTGCGTCACGACAGTTTCCAACACTGGCCTAGGTCTACAATGAAGTTATGGGATGCCGTTACCGCCTGTTTGTTTCTGCTGAGCACCGTGCACACGAGCCCTCTACTCCGAAACCGACAGTCCACGAAACGAACACGCGCAGCGGAGCGTCCCCGTAACCTCCCGCCCATTCAGCTTGGTTTGTCCGGTGAGCGGTCAACCGAGACAACACCAGAAACAGACGACAGGGACGGGCTATCGGTAGATATACAATGTAAGATATTTCTGGATTTTGAATGTCATGACAGAATGAAATCAGTACACGAATAGGCTTCAAATCAGTCCTACCCTAAACCGTAAGCCTATCTACTGAATCACTCGTGCCACTATCATTTTGCATTACATCAATACATAGTCTTTTGCTCAGACCTAATTGTACCCGTACTATAGATTACACCCAATTTGTACAGGTCCCAAATTGACGGTAAATAGGCTATGAGGTGTGACCCCGGGGTAGTGTCCTATAGCCAGCCCTATCACCTGTACTAGGAGCAGGTCATGTTACTCATGGACAGCTCAAGTTCTTCCTCTCTCTATCTGAAGGGGTAGGTCAAAATGTACTGTGTATTTACAGTATTTAGAAGACAGAACATTTAGCAATATACACAAATTTCAAAAACCTCTCACTTTACAGTACATGTCAGCTATTAATAAATAATTTTGAGTGTTGTTTTATAAATGTATTTCAGATATCAATATTGTAGTTATGTAGATCATTTTTAAAGGTTAAGAGAGTGTTTTCAACTTCTTCTTCTCTGTGTATCTCCCTTAGACAACATGGGGGAGGTCCACCCGGAGCAGTTTGATAACTTGGTGGACTTCATCAAGATCACTATCAGTAGACTGAGGAGGTCCCCCGACCTGGTCCCCGGCCCCAGGACTCGAACGAGACGGAAGAGGAGGAAGGGAACAGCCAGGGGTGGAGGTAGAGAAGAGGGGAGGGACCAGAAGGCAAAGGGACGTGGCGGTGGCGGTGGCGGTGGCGGTGGCGGTGGCGGTGGCGGAGGCGGAGGCGGTAGTGTGGGGAGTAGAGGAGGAGGGAGACGAGGCCGGGGACAAGGCCGGGGACAAGGCTGTGTGCTGAAACAGATCCACCTCAACGTGACGGACCTGGGTCTGGGCTACCAGACTAGTGAGGAGATGATCTTCAGCTACTGTAGCGGACCTTGTAGGAACTCTGAGACCAACTATGACAAGATCCTCAACAACCTCACCCAAAGCAAGCGGCTTCTGCCGGACACGCCCCCTCACGCCTGCTGCCGACCAATCGCCTTCGACGACGACCTCTCCTTCCTGGATGACAACCTGATGTACCACACGATGAAGAAGCATTCCGCCAGGAAGTGTGGCTGCGTCTGACTTCCCATGTCACTGTGTCTGATCTCATGCTGCATTCAAGCGCTTCTCTTAAACTTGGGAATTGAAGTTTCAGAGGAGCACTTGAACGCACCATCAGATCCAAACCAGGAAGGACATTTGTCCTGGTCGTTATGGAGTCAACAAGGGCTAGTTTCCCAGACCCAGATATGAACCTAATCCTAGACTACAAAGCATCATCATTGGAGATTTTTCAATGGTTGTGTGATTAAGTCCAGGACTAGGCTTAATCTGTGTCTGGGAACTGCCCCCCAAGAGGTCATGATACTAAAGGTCCTTCAATGTCATAGAAATGATCATAGAAATGATGTTTTCATACAGCATAATGTACCTTTCTAAGGGTTGTATTCTATCACTTTTTGATTTCACAAAAAGCTATTCATGTCTATAACAAATACTGATACATTTTAATGCATATATTTATAAAGATCTAATTAACTTATTGATATTTATTTCTGTTTAGTTTTATTATAAATGAATGTTTATGTTATTTATTGCTATAAAGTAATTTCTTAAATGGTGCCAAAGGTTCGAAACTTAAGACAGGGTTGAAAGAGAGTTGGGCCTAGTACAGGTGTGTGTGTGTGTGTGTGTGTGTGTGTGTGTGTGTGTGTGTGTGTGTGTGTGTGGTACAGAGAGGGTATTTTATAATGAAGAGACACACTACAACGTTGTATTAATCTAATCTATTATATTGTCCTCTGCATTACATTGTTATGACAATGGAGGTGACTGTAATCTCAGGATTCAGTCTGTAGACAAGCATGGCAGCACAAAGATGATTGTAAATCCATCTAATTTCAATCAAGTCAATCTAATGTATTGGTATAGACCTCGTTACAAAAACATAAGTTGTCAAAAGGTTTTGTCGTAAAGTTCAGAACAATGTAAACAATCTAAATATTATCCTGACCCCCAAAAAGCAAGACAGGGGAAAAATTCCCTAATCAGAGGCAATAGACTTCATATGATTTCAGTGCTAGAAAGCTTTTAGAAAGCTCACTCCAGAGTAATGTCATACCGTTTTGGTGTTGAAGGTTTGTGTAGTTGTGTTGGTCACTTGGTGGTTGTGTTGTTTTGATGTGTCCAAAATGAGTGTTCCTGTATTGCAGAAGGTTATCTGTTGTTGTGTAGATCTGAAGGGAAGAAACAACTTAAAAAGGAAAGTTATCTAAATATTCAGGGTTGACAAGTCGCATTATATGTTTTTCAAGAAACCATCTTCTAATGTGTGTTACTGAACCGAAGTTCTCTTGAAACTTTATTTTTTTATACAATATTCATTTTTATAACTTTTTATTGAATTAAATGTGTTTCTCTATCACTTTCAGTGTTTGTTTTTTTACTAGTGGGACAAATGGGAATGTAACCTCCATTTGCAATCTCCACATTGAGCAACAAGAGCCCTTTGATCCTTTCAGAGTTCTGTCAAACCTTGAGAAGTGAATTGAGTATTTTGTACATACACAGGGGAGGCTGGTGGAGGTAGAAATCCGAGGCTCATTGTCACGCATGGAACAGAATGAGGAATGTATTACAATGAGCTTGTCCTCCGATTTCTACCTCCACCAGCCTCCCCTGGTGTCACACCACAAAGGAAGCCCTGTGACATCATGTGCAGCCTGCTCGGATGCTATCTCAGACAGTGTTCATGTGAACAGAGAGCTATGACACAGAGGGAGAGAATGGAGGGAGGGAAGGATGAAGGGAGAGAATAGAGGGAGGGAGGGATGAAGGGAGAGAGTAGAGGGAGGGAAGAATGAAGAGAGAGAATAGAGGAAGGGAAGAATGAAGGGAGAGAGTAGAGGGAGGGAAGGATGAAGGGAGAGAATAGAGGGAGGGAAGGATGAAGGGGTGGAGAATGGGGGAGGGCAGGGATGAAAGAGAGAGAAGAGTGTGTAAGTATTGTGTGTGTGTGTGTGTGTGTGTGTGTGTGTGTGTGTGTGTGTGTGTGTGTGTGTGGTTGACATGTGATCCAGCCATCTACTCTCACATTTCCCTCCGACCCAGCCACACTCTAACACCACCAGAAGAAGTCATTACACCTCCATGACAAAGAGGGATCAGATCTTTAGTGAGATTAGATGTGCTGTTCTTCTAGGGTTGTCAATGAATGAGACGACCAATACAGAATACACTGAGCTGATCTCTGATATGTCACAGTCACAGGTGAGGTGGTGGGATGTCACACACACAGGTGAGGTGGTGGGGTGTCACACACACAGGTGAGGTGGTGGGATGTCACACACACAGGTGAGGTAGTGGGATGTCACACACACAGGTGAGGTGGTGGGGTGTCACACACACAGGTGAGGTGGTGAGGTGGTGGGGTGTCACACACACAGGTGAGGTGGTGGGGTGTCACACACACAGGTGAGGTGGTGAGATGGTGAGGTGTCACACACACAGGTGAGGTGGTGGGATGTCACACACACAGGTGAGGTAGTGGGATGTCACACACACAGGTGAGGTGGTGGGGTGTCACACACACAGGTGAGGTGGTGAGGTTCAGCGCTGTGGTAATTTTACCAGTTACCGCCAACACAAATTGCCAATACGCCTGCATTTGGACTTGTGTCCGTTTTGCACAGACTAAAAAAAATAGAGCTTGTTGTATGCTTCTGAGAAGTATTACCCCGTAACAATGCATCATTATATCCGTTGGTTAAGGGTCACCGCAACTTCTTATCAGGAAGAAGCGGTTGATAGGCTGATACGTAGCTCACTACTCTTCTTGTGTGTCAGTGTGAGAAAAATACGAAGAAGGAGTAACTACAACATAACCTCAGTATCAGACAAGCTGTGGGAGAATAGGATCAAACATGGGAGAAACCCATTAGAACCGTAGAACTGTCTGTCTCACGGCTGTGGAATCTTTGCCTGTGAGTGAGTCAATCTGTGAGAGGAGTCGCTGGCCACATATGATATGACTACCGGGGCTAACAAGGGCCATCAGCAGTCTGACTGCTGACAGGCTGATAATCATCATGATTATCATCATCAACATCATCATCATCTTCGTGGTCTCCTGGCCTCCAGCCGGACCTCTGGTCTCTCAACCACAGGCCTCTCTTTCATCAGTCACCACGGTGGTTAGATCTCACCCACAGACATAGCACCCAACCATACAGCCAGCCAGTCAGTCAGCAAGTCAGTCAGCCAGTCAGTCAGTCAGCCAGCCAGTCAGTCAGTCAGTCAGTCAGTCAGTCAGTCAGCTAGTCAGTCAGCTAGTCAGTCAGCCAGTCAGTCAGTCAGTTAGTCAGTCAGTCTGTCACCCAGTCAGTCAGTCAGCCATTCAGCCAGTCGATCCTCATAGAGACAAACAGTCAGTCAGTCTCACTTATAATGGGCAGAACAACTTCTTGTCAAACTGTTAACAACTGACGATAGTTTCTTGTTTGGCTTTGTCGGTGTAGGTGTGAGATGAACATGTAATGTTACCCGTGCGTGTCAAAGAGGTGTCTGACTCAAAGCAAAGCTCATTCAATATTCAGTAGAGCCAAGCCAGGTGAAACCTGAGTGTCAGCTTACGGGGCCTCACATACCTGTATTATACTCAGGTGTCCCCCTCCATACAAGCGCCCCCCGCCCCCCCCTCTCTTTGATGTATTACCTTGTTCAGTGGTGCCTCACACAGTACAATGCGTACAATGATCTCCACTGAATTACTGTAAGTGAACAAGTGTTGTATTCCTACTCATCTTGTGCTGTCCTGCCAAAATAGGAGACCTTTCGTAACAGTACCTATCATGAGTAACTGCGTGTCTGTGTGTGTATTGGTTTTCAAGTGGTGTGTGTGTGTGTGTGTGTGTGTGTGTGGTGTGTGTGTGTGTGTGTACGTGTACGTGTGTGCGTGCATGCGTGTGTGTATCAGTTTTGAAGTGGTCATGAGATGTGCGTGCGGGCGTGGGTGTGTGTGTGTGTGTGTGTGTGTGTGTGTGTGTGTGTGTGTGTGTGTGTGACTATCCGTGATTGAATGAGTGCCCTTGAAGAAGTCTTAAAGAGCCAGAGAGAGAGAGAGACACAGGAGGGGGATGAAGTGATTTTCCATGCAGCAGTGATCTTGTTGTGACTTTGGTTCATGGTTAATTGCTCACAGGAGCAGTGTTTGGGTGGAAACTGTCCATACTACTCCAACACACTACATTAAACACAAAGGTTACTGCTGACGGCCTGTCTGTGTTTCTCTACTCCAGTGAGCAGAGTGGTGTGGTGCTCCATGCCATCCAGGGATAAACACACAGGACTCTACCCAGCGTGGGAAGCACTTCCCCTGGGCGTGATCTGGCATGGCCTTCCTCTCCTGCCCCACATGACCAGTTCACCTCAGTTCAGTCCAGTTTTGCTGTGTATAAGTAAATCGGTTTCACCGGCGAGGTCGATAACATTACATCTAAGTTGTGTTGTGCCTGGATGTTATTGTGTGGAATTGTCCCTGTATTTACATGTGTGTTGCACCGAAGCAAATCCCTAAACAACACTAATTTGTATGGAAATAAAGTCTAGCATCTTAAATCAAACATTACAATGAAGAAACACAACAGACAAATGAACACCATAAACTACGCAAACATGTGATATTTATGACCTGGTCACATGCCTCTGAGAAGACAGCTCACTAAAATAACAACCTCATATTCCCCCTTCCTGCCCTGTATAAGCATAGCGACCTTTCACCCCTAGCATAGGGCTGCAGGGAGGAAGTTCAGACATGTCAGGTGTAATTGGGCTTGATGGGGCTGGATATAACCTACCAGGGTTCGAACCCAGGTCATCTGCGCACCACAAGACAGTGTCAGTCTGCTAAACTAAAGCCCAATAGACAATTGCGTTGAGGAGTTAACACAGTCTTTAGGTCTTAGGCATGGTTAGTCATCAACTAAGCGTGTTTTACTTAGCTACTAGCTGGGTTGTTGCTCTGCTCCTGCAGTGGCCACAGAGGAGGGCTGGGGGAGAGAGGAGGGCTGGGGGAGAGAGGAGGGCTGGGGGAGAGATGAGGGCTGGGGGAGAGAGGAGGGCTGGGGGAGAGAGGAGGGCTGGGGGAGAGATGAGGGCTGGGGGAGAGATAAGGGCTGGGGGAGAGAGGAGGGCTGGGGGAGAGAGGAGGGCTGGGGGAGAGAGGAGGGCTGGGGGAGAGAGGAGGGCTGGGGGAGAGATGAGGGCTGGGGGAGAGAGGAGGGCTGGGGGAGAGAGGAGGGCTGGGGGAGAGAGGAGGGCTGGGGGGGGGAGGAGGGCTGGGGGAGAGAGGAGGGCTGGGGAAGAGAGGAGGGCTGGGGAAGAGAGGAGACCTAGCAGCGAAGGGTGAGCTGAACGAGGCTGGTGGGGGACAGAGAGGAAACGGTATAATCTACTGTATAAACACCCAGACCTGTAACTCACCTCCCCCTCTCCCCACCCCCACCCCCCAGGAGAGGAAACACCGTACCTCACCTCTCCACAGCTCTGCTTGTCTTAGCTTCACAATGTCCCCTCAACAAACACAGGGCACATGCCTGACCCGAGTCAGACTCCTACCAGACATCTCTGTACAGTAGGTGTAGAATGTGTGTAGAGTACACAAGACTACCCAGGCTCCTCTCTCCCCCTCTTGGGTTGCAGCATTGGACCTGGCCTGCTGCCAATTCTTCTCCTCTCCACTTCTACGTCTCCTCCTCCTCTCCATCCCTCTCTTCTCCCCTCCTCCTCCCCATCCATTCCCTCCTCCTCTCCTCCCCCCCTTTCCTCCATCCCCCTCCCCTCCTCTCTCCCTTCCCAGGAGGGGAAGAGGGAACAATGGACTCTGTGTCTGTGTTATGACTATGTTATTACATAGTTAATCATGTGTTATTACTCTACTATGCCATTATAGATAGCTCCTATAACACAGGACCATTGTGGACATAGTCATTGGATATTATCGATGACTGAACCAGCACTGTAGTTTGCACTTAACTGCTGTTGATTGAATTACCTGGAGGATGATGTGTGCGGCCAACAGAACTGTTAACTCGCCAACTGCCAAAGAGTTCCAGAACACTCACCACTAGAGTGCCAAGTGTTTTGTGTGGTATTTACCTAGCAACAACACTTTGATCGGCTACAAAATTAAGTTGAATAATTTATTATTGTTTTTATGATTAAAAAAAAAAAAAAAAAAAAGTGAACAAAGTGACCCTTGTCACTCTAGAATGTTGACAATTTTAAATGAGTTAAAGAGCCTCTATCAGCACGTTCAGCGATAGCAGTGGTGGAGGGATATAGCACTGCTGCTCAACAAGAGCCTCAGACTCCAGCGTCCTAGATATGCTTCCTCATCATCTTCATCATGCCCTCTCAATGTTCCCTCTCTCTACTGTCTTACCGGTCTCTAGTCCCCTCAGCTGTGCCTTTTTTCTTTCTTTATTTCTTTCTTTATTTCTTTCTTTCTCTCTCTGTCTCTCTCTCTCTCTCTCTCTCTCTCTCTCTCTCTCTCAGAAAATCTTAATTTTTTGCGACAGGGAGAGTTATAGCTCACAGGGTTGGGCCCAACCACAGGCGAAGCCTCTAAGCGAAAGTGCTCCTCAAAAACCCAACTAGCGTCAACAACACAGCTTCATCCAACCATGGAAAGAACAACATGGGAACATGCCACAAATTGACATAACATCGGATCAGTGTATGCATAAAAACCTTTCTCAGCGGGGGGGAATATCTAGAGATATATAGTGTTTCCACTGTGTTAGCATTCCAAGCACTTTCTCTCTAACAAAATACTGTTCGTAACAACAACCGTGTTTGCATTCCTCTATAATCTCCACAACCGCACACAGCTAACTGTTCTTGGCTTCTGTCTCTGAGAAGCTTTGAGTAGTTGGTCCTGTGGCCTTTCTCAAGAGTAAAGAGTATGTGTAATATTCCTCATATGTCGGTGCCAGTATTTACCAGCAACTTCTGAGCTTGGTGATGTGCTACACCCTCATCGGGTGAATTCTGCCTGAAATGGATCTCCCCCTCTCCCTAATCTAGAGCATGAGTCACAGAGAGCACAGGAGTGAAGAGTTCACACTCTGACTCACTGACCCCGCCCCCTCACCCAGGACTGGACCCTGTTATGTGTCCCCCTCCAACGCCCAGAACGAACCCCTGCTACACAGGGGACCTGAACTACCTGTGTGTAACCCCCAAATGGTCTGGAGGGGTGTGCATGTGTGTGTGTGTGTGTGTGTGTGTGTGTGTGTGTGTGTGTGTGTGTGTTGGGGGTAGCCAAGCCTGGAGATGAAGGCTGCCTCTTGACTGTTGCCCCCCCCCATCCCCCTCATTGCGCTCCCTGGTCCTCCATGGTACCACTCCGGGGTGAAGTCCCACAGGCACTTATCACTGATCTGGGATCAGCTTTCCCCTCCCTAAATGATGACCTTAATCATTACAGAGAAAGAAACACCAAACTGACCCCAGATCAGCGCCCAGGGGTAACTTGACCCTACGCCCCAGGGCCTGGGGTCTACCTGTGACCTTTCACCTTTGACCTACTGAGGAATGCTGGGTAAATACGAAGTGTGTTAGAAGGCCTGGTGCTCAGAGAGGTGGGAGGACAACACGGGAGGCTGGTGGAGGTAGAAATCGGAGGACAGGCTCAGTGTCCATGCCAATGCGTTACAATGAGCCCAGCCTCCGACTTTCTACCTCCACCAGTCTCCACAGGCGGGTCGGAAATTATCCCATCTTTTTCCACATCTGCGGAACAGATCACTGGTGCGAGGAACGAGGGGGAGGTTAACCCTCACGACGCTCAACACTAACACACACAGTGCTGTGTCACCTGTCTTAAACATGACACAGTATCCGTTGAAAACCTTATTGATGGAGCTTACGGTAAATAGAGAATCAATGACGCAAATCTTCCACTAAGAAAGCGTGGAATGAAGGGACCAGAATCCTTTAGTTATTCTCTCTGGTCTGAGAGACCCTGTAGCTGTTTTCTCTGTCTCTCTGCTCCTGGAGACCCTGTAGCTGTTTTCTCTGTCTCTCTGCTCCTGGAGACCCTGTAGCTGTTTTCTCTGTCTCTCTGCTCCTGGAGACCCTGTAGCTGTTTTCTCTGTCTGTCTGCTCTGGGAGACCCTGTAGCTGTATTCTGTGTCTCTCTGCTCTGGGAGACCCTCTAGCTGTATTCTGTGTCTCCTCGGCAAAGCCCAGGGGTGCTCAGTGACCATGACAGGGTTATTGACTTCTCCGGAGGATGCCGGAACATACACTACAGTGTATTAACAATTCATGATCTATGTCTTCGGGTCTAACTACCCAGAGAGAAGAGGGGGGGAGCAGAGAGGAGGAGAGCAGAGAGAAGGGGAGCAGAGGGACAGCAGCAGCAGCAGGGGCTAGTTTAGGGCATCATATGGGTGAGTGGTGTTAGGCTAGTGGAGTGTATGGGTGAGTGATGCTCTCTCTCTCTCTCCTCTCTCTCTCCTTCTCCTCTGCCTCTCCCTCCCTCTCTCCCTCCCTCCTTCTTTCTATATCTATCTATCTCTCTCCCTCCCACTCTCCCTCCGCCCTTCCCTCACTCTCTCCCTCCCTCCCTCCCTCCCTCCCTCCTCTCTCTCTCTCTCTCAGCCCTATCTGCCCGGTCGTCCATGTGGATCTGAGCAGAGGTCATTTCACAGTGAGGAGTGTTCAGGGCCACCAGGATGGAAAGCCACCAGGATGTGCAGAGGTCAGAGGATGAGAGGTAATTTCACAGTGAGGAGTGTTCAGGGCGGACAGACAGAGGCTACAGGTGGGATGGACAGACAGAGGCTACAGGCTAACTAGGGATAACAACAATGTATAAGGGACTGCTGCCCGGGAGGCTGGTGGAGGTAGAAATCGGAGGACGGGCTCATTGCAATGCATGGAACGGAATCAGGAATGGTATCAAACACAGGTGGAGGAAAGAACTCTGCAAACATATGGAATTCTGTCTAAATAATTTGGTTAAATTCAACTCCTGGACAAACACAAAGACACCAAAAGTGTAGAAATGCGTGAAAATGTTTTCCTTTTGTGGTTTTTCCTTCACAAACAATATAACACAAACACTAAAGGCCACTCTTAGGTCCTGGTAGAACAGAGTAGTGTAGAGGATGGACTTGTCAGTGTGTGGTATGGAGGTGGGGCCAGAGGATAAAGACCTGGAAAGGCAGAACTTGATTCGGAGAGAATGTTTTCAGAGCTATTAAAATATTAGCACATGCCTTTGGCCCACTCAGTCTCTCTCTTTCCCCTCTCTTTCCTCTTCCTCTCTCGCTCTCAATCTCCCTCTCTTTCCACCCTCTCTCTTTCCTCTCTCTCTCTCTCTTTCTCTCAATCTCCCTCTCTTTCCACCTCTCTCCTTGTTTTCTCTCCTTCCATCTCACCCCCCCCTTTATCTCACCCTATCCTTCTCTCTCTCTCTCTCTCTCTCTCCCTCTCTCCCTCCATCTCTATCTCCCCCCTCTGGAGCTGCAGTCTCACAAGGGGGGGGGGGTTATCCATCACCTTCTCTCATTCCTGCTCCCTCCGTGGACTCGCTCACATTCACTCCATCTCCCCTCGTTACATCTGCCAAAGCAGGTCTCTGGGAGGTGTTTAGCGTTTCAAAAGAAAAAGTATTAATGACCAGCCATGTATTAAAACAGGCATTTGGAGGACGGCTAGAGGCCAAATCTCAACACTGACTTCCTGCCTTGTTCCGCAAAGGAGGATTGATAACGTGACACCTCAACTCTGAACGCTTATTCAACAAGTCGGGGAGCATGGAGGGTACAGAAGGGACATTTCGTATGGTGTTATTGTCTTTACAGGACTACAAGTTAACATCAACAAGGTAGCACATCTGTGTGTGTGTGTGTGTGTGTGAGCGCATGTGTGTGTATGAGTGTGTGTGCGTGCGTGTGTGTGTGTATCTAGGAGGACCTCTTGAGAGATGATACGGTATACTAGCTACAGTTGTAACAGTCCATGGTCCATTAGCCCTGGATTCCATTGAGTTTCTGTCTCTGATCTGATGCATGCCATCTCTCTATCCAACCCCAACAACACCATCACGGTCCATCAAACAAGACACTGAACCTTACTCATGGCTGTCCGTACTGTATGTGCAGTGGCCCTGGTGGACAATACAACGCAGGTCCTCAGACACCTCCACCACCACCACCACCACCACCACCACCACCTCCACGTCCACCTCCACCTGGCTGTAGGTCTGTAGGTGGCCCAGAGTGTGGTGTGGCTGCTGGGAAGGGATGAGTGAGTCATGCATGCGTCATTACCTCTCCTAATGGTTCCCAGGTACAGCAGACTAGAGCAGCAGTCTCTCTCTCTCTCTCACTCACACACACAGGTCCTAGATAGTGTACTGTACCTCTCTCACACACGCAGGTCCCAGACACAGTAGTGTGCCTCTCTCACACAAGCACGCACATCTCAAGAGTTACCATCAACTGCAGTGAATTCAGCCCTCAAGTCAGGGAGGGTTTATGTGTGCCCTCATATGTAGAAGTGGAATGGATGAACTCTACCCAGCTAACCCTGATTCTCCAGCGATATCCAGGCCATATGAATGTGTCTCCAACGAGACTATGATGCTGTGACATGTATTTCTCTGAATAAACAGAACGACTCACAAAACCACGACAACGTTCAGAAGACGTAACTTCTCTTTATTGAATATATCAAAGCACAGCGAAAGAAATAAAAACATTTCAGCAATGAAATGTAAATGCCAGCCAATTACAAACAAATACATATTTTGTTATACTGCCATCTAGTGGGGAACACTATCATTACAGACAAGAACACGGTAAGACAGACTCAACATTGAAATATTTTACAAAAACAAGAATGAAAAAAGTGTTTAGCAACTGAACTTCTTAACCAAATTTATACAGTAAAGGTTACATTTCCAGATCTATTCCTATGTCAGTTTATAGGGTGGGAAGTTGGGACTGTTCAGATAGGCTTAGGGTTAGGGGTTAAGGTACTATAGTATAGTAGGCTATGGAGATGTTCTACAGACTGTAGTTGATGAAACCATTCAACTGAGTACATTGAAGTAATAACTCATTAATCGCAAATGGGGCATTTTTTTCTCCAATGATTTCTCAAGAAACTGAATGTGAGAAGCATCAATGTTTATATTGTGCACCCTAATCCCTTCCTGAAACCTTCCTCTCTGATGTAGAGGGTGGGGGTAGGGGTCGATGTGGTCTGAGGTGTGATAAATACAGGCTAGTATCATACATATTATGACTCAGACATTGGCTATACGTGGTTGGTTTGTAATGCCTGACGTCCTCATACACTGATAGAACACTGAAGTAAACCCCTGTAGGTAATTTCTGTGTGAAAAGTCGTTCGTTGCCTTTTATTGAATGTAATCTTATGTGAATTTTCAAGCTTCAAAAACATGAATCAAGGCGTTTTAGCAGTAAAACAACAGTAACAAAGTTAACAACTCATTTGTTGTTGTTGTTCTGTGTTATCAATAAATCAATACAAAACTTTGATCACACACAAAAAACAAAGTGAACACAGTAATAAATACAGACGGTTCTAAACATCATCTACACAAGGTGTTCTGGCAGCGCTACAAGCTGCTGGCTTTGGAGATGAAGGCTTCCATCATCTCCGTCAGCTGCTGTAGGTCCGCCCCGTCCTCCTGCATCACCTCCTTGTACACCCGGTCCGCCCTCTTGTGTTGGTCCTCCAGGAATTTCTGTCAACGGACAAAACACCAGGATCAGGGTCATGTTCATCGAGAGAGAGAGAGAGAGAGAGAGAGAGAGAGAGAGAGAGAGAGAGAGAGAGAGAAGATATGACTGAGGTTTATGAGTGTGAGCCGTATGTACCTCAACGATAGACAGGTGGTTGGCCGCAGTGCTGAACACACTGGTCAGGTTGTTGGTGACAGTCCTCCGCTCCTCATTGGTCTCCTGCAGTACCAGGTGGTACCTGAGGAAAACACAGGTAAACGTCACAGGTGAAGGTTACAGGTAAACGTCACAGGTAAACGTCACAGGTGAAGGTTACAGGTAAACATCACGTTGATTTATTTACAGATAAAATGGACACTCTAAGGAGTAAAGGATTAGTAATAGGAGGAAGTGACACTCACTGTTGCTGCGCTGCTTTGAGCTGCTCCACAGATCCATCGTAACCGTGGGTAACCTTCTTCTCCAGCAGCTTCCTGTGGTTCTCAACAGAGTCCACCTCCGCGGCCCACTTCTGCTCCTCACGGGCCAGCTCCTACACACACACACACACACACACACACACACACACACACACACAATGCTCAACATTAGTTTAACTGATCTTAGTGACATTTCAACATCAGCCACAACACACCTGTGTATTTATA
Source organism: Argentina silus (assembly GCF_951799395.1). Classification (NCBI taxonomy): domain Eukaryota; kingdom Metazoa; phylum Chordata; class Actinopteri; order Argentiniformes; family Argentinidae; genus Argentina; species Argentina silus. The sequence goes on from NC_139661.1 coordinate 15,091,955, forward strand.
CCATACCTGCATGTCAAGTTCCAGACGCTCGTCCAATCTGCGGATCTGCTCTCTCACTTGTCTCAGGTCATTGTTCTTATCTGAGATGTTAGAGTTCACCTGGGAGGGGGGGGGGAGAGAGAGAAAGTGAGAGGGAATGAGAGAGAGATTAGAATCACGGCAACAACACTCAAGGCTGGTGTCTCTGACCCAGACATAGCCTACTCCTGACCTATCTTAGAGGAAACATCCAGAGGTCTAGGTACCTGTTCCACAGACTCCTCCAGACTGAGCTTCATGTTAGCCAGTCGACTGCACTCCTCTTCCACGTTACCGATCAGCGTCCTCAAAGGATTCTGGAAGGAGAATACCCAACATAGAATACAGAATATAGAACACAATACAGAATCTATAATAGAATACAATATAACAGAATATAGAACACAACATAACAAATTGTGGATATGGTTCAAATGCAATAAACAGAAGCGTTGTTATAAATCATGGGTGAGATTCCTGAAAGCTTCACAGCACAAAGAGATCAGCTTTCGTTGATTGCCAAACAATGAACAGTTGTTACAGTAAGATGCTCTCAGTGGCTGCACAGCTTTGGGGAAACTCAACGGTCCCTGATTGTTTTGAGGGAGATAAATCAACTTACCTGAACCTGTGTTTTGTACTGCACCATGGTGGAAGGGCCGTACTCAGAGGTGGTTCTGATCTCAAAGTCCTGACCGCAGGCGTTCTCAGCAGACAGAGGGATCAGCTTCAGCTTGCGGGCCAGCTTGTGGTACTCTGCTAGACTCAGTTCAGCCTGAGGGAGAGAGTGAGAGAGTGAGAGAGGGAGAGGGAGAGAGGTTGTATGTAATTATATATATTTTTTTTTATCTGTGATATCTTGAGAGGCCAGGTGAACAGACAGGCCAGGGGTATATTCAGAGGGGGGCAACGTTCTGAATGTTCTAGATTGAAAATGTGTTTCCCCTACCTTCTCCTTGACCTTGGCCAGAGCGATCTCCTCGTTCCACATGTGCTGCTCTGCCTCCTCCAGGCTCCTGCTCAGGCTGCTGATGGTCTGCTGCAGCTCCCTCTTCTCACGGTTGATCCTCTCGATGTCCGCGGGCGTGAACTTCTGGTTCAGCAGGACGTGCTGCAGTCTGGACTGCTCCTGTTTCAGGGTCTCCACCTGAAGACCTGAAGATCAGCAACAACAATAACAACTTTAAATAAAGTTGGGACTCTCTACCTGATGGTTATGAATATTTGTTTTGCTTTTGTTTGTTTAAAAAATAAAGAAAAAAAGATTTTTATTTTATTTTATACACTTTGATGGAAGATTATTCCTGTACAATGAAAAGCGCTTTATAAAAGTAGTACATTATTATTATTATTACTATTATTATTATTAAAGTGCGTTGTACAGAGAAGTAAATCAGAGTTAGAACTACAGGATGTTCATATTTCAGCATTTTCAGCGCACACTAAAACAGAAAACAAATACTATAATTTTGACTCCAGTCTTGGAAGTACCTATATTCCATCAATACAAATGTTCTGTTTACCAGAAGCCTCCAGCTCCTCAGCCAACCCAGAGGCTTTCCCCTCCAGATTGGCTTTGAAGGAATCCAGGTTCCCGCGGTAACTCTGAAGCTTCTGCAGGTCCGTCTGTAGTTTCAGCTTCTCTGTTCTCTTGGTCATCAGCCTGTCCTGCTCAGAGAGGAATGGAGGAAATAAAACTCTATCATCATCCACACCCTGCCTCTCTCTCCTGGCTTCAATAGCTCAGAACCTGATCAGCTTGTACTTCAAGATTAAAGCCAAATTTAAAAAAAATTAAAACATTTTTATTTTTTTTCTAAAAGCAAAAAAATGACAGTTGATGAAAACCAATATGCTTATTACAGGGAGGCTGGTGGAGGCAGAAATTGAAGGAAGAGCTCATTGTAATGCATGGAACAGAATAAGGAATGGCTTGTTACGGCTGATCCGCTGGCTGATGACTTCATCAAAAGGATTAGCTTGAAAAAGATGTGTATATAACAGCATGTTGGTGACAAAATGATTATTGTAGAAGCGTCTTGGGGTCTTAGAAAAGCCCTATATAAATGTGATTATTAAAGGATCTTATTATTGATTAGACTAACCGCATGGCTTTCTTTCTCCAATCTGTCGACCTCGTCACTGACAATCCTGTACTTCTCCTCCATGGAGGCCAGGAGGGCCTCGTCCACGTTGTACAGCTTCTCTGTGGAAAACAAACAAACAGACAAACTAAATACTTGGATCCTCTGATGAAGGGGGGGGGGGGGGTAAAAAAACTAAAAACAATTACAATTGTCTTTTTATGGGACAGTTAAAGCCCTTGTCATGTACTTGTTCCTCATCACATACAGCAGTGTCATAGTCAATATTCACTTCATACAGAGAGGCATGTTGTCGTCACAGCTTACTCAGTTTAAGCATGTACTCTTCATCCTCATCTTCGAACGTGTCGGCCCCCTGCATGAACTTGGCGTAGGTTTCAGCCGTATAGTCCAGGAAGAGCTGTGACACGGGGGGGGGGGGGGGGGGTTAAACACACACCTGTTACATGTTACCGCTGACGTGGGTGCTACACACTGGGAGTGGACAGGGGAGGTAGCAAATCAGAGGACGGGCTCATTGTAATGCATGGAACGGAATGAGGAATAGTATCAAACACACCATTCCTCAGTTCATTCCATGCATTACAATGTGCCTGTCCTCCGATTTCTACCTCCACCAGCCTCCGCTAGTTGTGGATGTCCCCCACCCACACACCCAATCTACGTATGACAATCTGGAAAAGCACTATACGAATCCATTATCATCATCATCCCTGACTGTTATTTAGAATAATTATTTTTTGAAGAAGAGTAGTGGGGATATAGAAGGTTAGACGAGTTGAGGGGAGAAGGGAGGATAGGCAGCCTGAGGTCAGATCCCATCCTCCACCTGTAGGGGGCAATGTGCAGCTTTCCAGACGCAGCTGAATGGTGCTGTTGAGTAGACTAGTGGAGCGCTCTAGGGTTGACTTACTCTTGATGTTATGCTTTGATGAAGGAGCTTCCTCCGAAACAAGTCTGCAATAAAACATTGTTGAAGGGGCCAAGTTTCCGTCCAGAACCTCTTTTCTATGCTTATATTTTATTTCATGGACAGTGCAGACCAATTAAAATTGAAAAAAAAAAAATCCTGAGTTTTAAGCACCAGCACTTTTCAGTATTCTGGTCAAATCAAATAAAATTTGATTCGTCACGGACATCGACTATAGCCGTAAATGACGCAGTGAAATGCTTGTGGTAATCTAGCTCTTCAACAATACAGCACCAACAATCAAACAAATCAGCAATTCAATATAATAATAATAAAACAATCACAACGGTGTCATTATCAGGTACCTTGTTGTACTCCACCCCCTCCTCAATCTCCATGCTGCCGTCAGAGAAGTCGCTGAACAGCAGGTCCTGTTCACTCATACAGCAGTAGATCTGTTTGTCAACAAAACAACAACAAAGTCACTTTGCTTATCATTATTGATGTGTTACAAGGCAAGGCAAGAGTTTAACATTGACCCTTGGGGGTGCCAAGCGTAGATACAGTATATTTGACACTGACTGTGCATGTGTGTGTGTGTGTGTCTACTGTATCAGTGTGTGTGTGTTCACATTGACGTTTCAACCCCCAAGCCAAGGCTATCAGGGTAAAGTAGAGTCATATAGATTGTAGGTATGGTCACAATGGTGCTGAATAAGGGGGAATCTCCTCCATGCTGACTAGTGGGTACCCACCTTGACGGTATCGATGAGCCAGATCAGAGCCCCCAACACCTGGGGCCAGGTATGAGGAGCTCCCACTGAGAACATGTTGCTCTTGGACAGAGCAAACGGATATCTGCAAACACAGAGATACACTTAGTCAGGAGGAGAGATGGATGGACGGACAGATAGATAGATAGATAGATAGATAGATACATACATACATACATATATAGATAGACAGGACAGAACAACAAGAGATAGACAGACGCAGACACACACACAGACAAAAACACACACACACACACACACACGTCAGAGTGGTGTGACTTACCCCAGGTCTTTGAGGATCCTGGGGATCTCCTCCTCCACCTTGGAGGTGGGCATCTGGAAGGTGGGATCCAGCAGGCAGTAGATGAACTCAAAGATCTTCAGGAACTCCTTAGTGGAGGGAGACGTGAGGGACTTGGCCGACATGGACCCAGGGAAACCCCTCTCTGACAGGAACTACAAGGAGACAGAGATGGATTAAGATGTGTTATTGCTATGTTATTGTATTGTTCTGTTAGTACTGTACTATTCTACTTCTGTGTTTTCGAAGAGTAGAGTAGCCATGTATGAATGTAATTGTACTGTCATACACTCCCCTGTATCCCTGTACATGCTTACACTACACTGCTATGCACTACTACTGTCATTGTTTTATTACACTGTATTGTACTGTTGATTATTGTTGACTGTCGGGGAGCAAGATTCCAAAGCATTTCACTATATCAATTACGGCTGTATGCGATGTACGTGACGAAGGAGGAAGGGTAGGCCAGCCAATAAAGATGCGTCTGCAGGATCTTTCTCCTTTATTTAAGGAGTAGGGAGGAGGAGTTGGAGCTAGGGGACGTATCTGGACAGGGCCCATACCTCACACAGCTGCCTTATACACTGCTGAACGAAGGCCTTGTCGTGTAAAGGCCGGACATCCTTGATCTTCTCTGCGCCTCCAAAGGTCCCGAAGGTGCTGTTACGAGCCATACCTGCCCCGCTGGTCCTGCAGAGAGAGTAGCACACATTGTTAGAACACAGGACTGGTTTCCTGGACATAGGTGAAGCCTATCCTAGTCAAAGAGCTCCATTAAAAGTGTGATGTACTGTAGTCCAGTACTTCAGGCGTAATCTACGTGTCTGGGAACCCCGTAATCTACGGCTGAGTATTTCAGTCTTCATGTGGCTGAGCTCATCTCTGAGAGACTTACCGACTTCCAAAAAAACTGGTTCTCCTCTCGGAAGTGCTGGACTGGGGCTTTGGTATATTCAGTTTGCCAAAGGACGGGTGTTTGCTGCGATGAAACAAATGAATAGCAAATAATACCCCGTCAGCGATCAACCCAAACAAAGTTGAACTTCAACCTACAGGCTTCTGTGTATCTGACATGATCTAGGCTCGACTTTGGCATAACATCGCTGGATGTATGATACAGCTGTTGTTCTTATCGATGAGACTTACTTCTGAGGTGTGGCATACACCATACTCATCCTGTTGTTGTCCGCCACTCGCTGAGGGAGCTCCGATAGCCTTGGGTTGCTGGAGACTCGGCGCATCTTTGATCTAGACACATTCACAAATTTGTGTATATACACTTGGTAGAGCGTGAAATATAACAGCTGACAAGTGAGCCATCTATCGAGCGAATGTATTCCCAGTTTGCAAACCATTTAGCTATGAACAGTAACGTAAGCAAAACAGCAATGACAGAAAACCAGCTACTAACCCCATAACAATACCATGGGGTACAGCTATATTTTACATATATCTTTTTTTCAAGATACACTAGGCTGGAAAATATTATGCAAGCACTGAGCCGACCACTGAATGAGTCTGATGTGTAGCTAGCTAGCTAGCTAATTAGCTATCGTTGGCTTTCCTGTTATAAAGTTCGCCTAACTGTATTTCTAAGAACGTTAGCGTGCTAGAGCTCACTAACGTTAGAGAAACTGATGCCTGTTATCGTTTTTAAAACCTTCTTTATATGAATGACGCACCTTTCCATTGTTTATAACTTGATTTCAGTCCTTTTGAAAACGTCTCTCGACGTCTAAACAGTCAAAAAATCCGCCAAAACAACGGACGGTGCTGACGTACGTTTCTACGGAAAGTCTAGTAGGTCAAAAAGTGATTTTGCCTACCAAACACAAATATGTAATTCCAACAATAAATTAATTTGTTATCAACGTACACTATGCAGCCTGTAACCTTCAACAAACACACTAGATAAGATAATAAGATAATATGCAGATTAAATTCCCTCGAAATTCCAAGTGAACATTTAACACTTTCACAAGTGACAAAGAGAAGTAGAAAATTTATTGCAGTATTTGTTCCACCAAAGCGGGATCGGATCCCTTGCCCGTAATGACTAGGGTGACCTAATACAACAAAATCTACATTTACAAAATATCCTCCTGCAAGTAGGCCACAGATACTGCATGCGTGGTTCGAAATAGAATAAATTATATCCAGAAGATTCTGCCATTGTACAGCATGGACAAATGAAAGTGAACAAAAATATAAGTCAGTTCTCAGAAAAAGATCTAAAAGGGCTAAAAAGAAAACCATAGGGTGCTAGTAGTTTAAACTCCAAAAACACTTTAATAGGAACATCAAAAAGACTAATTTCCAACATTCACTTAAGGTTTTATTCTTTTTTTTACAGCTTTTTTTCTGAGATATAAACATTTGAGTTTTTGTTGTGTTAAACTATGATACAGTAGGAATAGAAATTAAACAACTATGTTCTGCTGCACAACAGCGAAGGAGCTCCCACACAATGTTTTTCGGAACATTTCCCTCGTTCACAATTCTCCTCTCCTCTCCCCTTCCTTCTCTCCTCTGAAACCCTAATGCCTCCTGGATCCAACTTTTATGCATTTTTTTTCATCACAAACAAATACAAGCAGTCTTTCTAATATAATAGTCTTTTTTTTTTCTTTCTTAGCAAGAATTACGCATGTAAAAAGTATGTAGTGTCAAATATTCTTGCACCCTCTGTGTTTATTTAAAAAAAAGAAAGAAAAAAAAAGAAAAAAGAAAAAAAAGGGTAGGAATCCAGTGAAGTTTGGCTGTGGTGTTGGAGGTGGGGGGGGTGGGTTTTAGGTTTCTTGGGGTTGGGGGGGTTTTTGGGGGGGTGATAGTAGAAATAGCAGGGTTCATTAGCTGGCAGTGCCACCATCCCTGGCAGAGTACAGAGACCGTAAAGTCTGCGCCACTTTGTTGGTCAGTTTGTGGTTGCTGGTCAAGGAGATTTTCTTGCAGATGATGTCGGACTCCTTGATAGTGTCCACCCAAGGCACCAGTTTGCGTCCTTCTCGTTTCTTGGCCTCGGCCCAGGGCCCGGAATAGGAACCGGCCATCCAGTGCACGCTGTAGCCCGTGCTGACCCTCTGGATGACGCGGGCGATCTGCGGCCGGTCCTTGTACTTGGGGCAGCAGAGGGCGATGACGTCCATGGAGTCCACGCTGGCGTTCATGTGCCCCGGGTCTGCGGAGTCGCCCGACCTCCTTGCCCGTCGAGAAGACTGTAGAGAGAGACAGAGAGTGGAGAGGGGGGGGATAGAGAGAGAGCGGGAGGGGGAGAGGGAGAGAGAGAGGGGACAATCAGTTACACCCGTGGCTCGAAACAACAAACTCAAGGTTCATTTATGACTTGACAAAAGGAAACTCAAGCACTGGCATTCTTGTATGCTCCTCAACAACCTCATAGTAAACCCAGACTAAGACAACTCCTGTACTCCTGAAGCACTTTCAAAAGAGATTCTCTGATTGAGCATCATTTTTTTCCCCCAGGAGAAGACTTCAATCAAATCTCTAGTTCCTCTAGTCACTCCTGTCTGTCTGTGTGTGTGTGTGTGTGTGTGTGTGTGTGTGTGTGTGTGTGTGTGTGTGTGTGTGTGTGTGTGTGTGTGTGTGTGTGTGTGTGTGTGTGTGTGTGTGTGCGCGCGCGCAGGTGTGTGTGTGCGTGCGTAAATGCCAAGTCAATTTCCCTGTGAGGGAGACAATTAAGTTCTATTGATTGATTGACCAATTAATCGATTCAGGCAAAGCTGAGATGTGGTTCCTCACCCCTGGTGTCCTCTCGTCCCCGTCACTCTCCTCGTCCTCCGTGTCCCCCCCCCCTGCTGGAGGGTACCGGGGGCTGGGTCCGTGTCCATGTCCGTGTCCGTGTCCATGTCCATGTCCATGTCCGTGTCCGTGTCCGTGTCCATGTCCATGTCCATGTCCATGTCCGTGTCCATGTCCTGGCCCGTGTCCTGGCCCAGACCCAGGCCCTCCCAGCAGGGCATTTATGGCTTTGATACGGATGTTGGCGCTGGCTGAGGCTTCTCCCTCCTCATCCTCCTCGTCTGGGTCCAGGTGCTCCATCAGCATTTTGAACTGGTGAGAGAGAGAGAGAGAGAGAGAGACAGATTGGATACTGTACTCATCAAGAGAGACTGGTAGAGGGTTCATTCCATGAGAATCTGGCTTTATTCATACACAACATTGCTAATGCTTGAACAGTATAATCACAGTAGATGAAATAAAAAAGAATGTCACTTTTCAGACATTCATATTCTTCAGAGTCATAAACGCATGTTATAGAAGGCAGACAACTCTGATTGACTAGCTAAAAACCCAGAGAGGATTTTGATAGGTAGCGGAGGTGATTTGGAAATCATGCTCTCGTGATGAGGTAAGCCCTGCCTGCGACTTCTAAGCCCAGATATAGCCCTGGTACAACGAGGATGTCCTCTTGGTATAAGGGTTTACGTCTGTGGCATCTGTGCGAGAGGTCCCTGGGTTCAAACCCTGCCAGTTATACATGAAGATACATAAACATCTTGGTACAAGACTTACATCCAGGTACTGCTTGACTATCCTCCTCTTAATGTCGTGAGTGAGGGCCGCGCTGGCCAGGTTGTTAGACAGGAAGTCGATGGTTTGGCGAGGGTTGAAGTGGACTGTGCTCTTCCTGTTGACCGCTTTGTCGTAGATCTTGGCGGATTCGGTTGGCGAGTACTTCTGGATTTTACTGCGGAGGAAAAAGAAGTGAGAGAGTGAGTGAGGGAGGGAGTGAGGTAGGGAGGAAGGGAGAGGGTGTGAGAAAAAGGAATATTGCATGAATTCTAAGCAAATAATAATGATCGATAATCTAACATCTAGGTTAAAGTGTCAAAAGGAATTATTCATTATTTGCTTACAAACAATACAGATATTTAAACCGTACATACATACATATATATATATATAGTAGAGATTGACAGGAAGGATGCAAGGGAGAGAGAGAGAGAGAGAGGAGGGATAAACATGCAAGATATGTTGAGGGTCAGAATCGAACCAGGAACCTTGTGATTATGTGGCATGCGCATTTGTGTCCTACGCCACTAAGCGCGTACAGATATTTCAACCGTCAACCTACACCAGACCGGAGTCTCACCTGTCTGAGAAGCCGTAGAGGTTCTTCAGGTGCTGCTTGAGCACCAGCAGCAGCAGGATGCCCTGCGACGCGTTGGCGAAGTCCACCAGTGGCGTGACGTTGTCGGGCAGGAGCCGCATCACCTTGTCCACGTCCTCCACGTCCAAGTCCTCCAGGTCCGACTCCGACTCCGAGCTCAGCTCCTGGATGGCCTTTTTGGCCTTCTTGGGCCGCCGTACCACGTCATCATCATCGTCGTCATTACCGTTGTCTTCATCACTCCTGGCTGAGTCGCTGTTCCTCTCTGTGTCCTCCCCCTCTCCGTCCGAACCGCTCTTCCACTCCCTCTCCTTCTTCACCTTCTTCTCTCGGCGCCGCGGCTCCTTCAGCAGAGACTGGGGAGAGAGGGGGGGGGGGAGAGAGAGAGAGAGGGAGGGAGAGAGAGGGAGGGGGGAGAGAGAGAGAGAGGGAGGGAGAGAGGGAGGTGGGAGAGGGAAGAGAGGGAGAGAGAGAGGGAGGAGAGATAGAGAGGGGGGGGGGGGGGAGAGAGGGATGAGGATCCATTCTGTTCAATTTGCTGTGTGTGTGTATGTGTGTCTATGTATGCGTATGCGAATATGTGTGTGTGTGTGTGTGTGTGTGTGTGTGTGTGTGTGTGTGTGTGTGTGTGAGATGTCTGACCTCTTTGAAGGTCTGCAGCAGGTTGCTCCCAGACACAGACAGGGTGATGTCGATGTGGTGCATGATGAACAGAGGCTCGTCCTGGCTCTGGAAGGGGAAGCAGGCCAGGTTGTCGGCTATGAACAGCAGCATGTTCACGTCCGTCTTCTGCAAAAGGTATGAGACAGAAACACTGGTCAATACACTCACTATATAACACACATCATCATCTTCCTCCTCCTCCTCCTCAGCAGCAGCAGAAGCATCCTCCTCCTCCTCATCCTAATCATACAGATCACACGCGTTTCGATACCATTCCTCATTCCGTTCCATGCATTACAATGAGCCCCGTCCTCCGATTTCTACCTCCACTGGTGTATTATATAGTTACGCCAACTGACTTGCGTTCATGTGTTATCAATGGACACTCGGCATCGGTAGACTCACAGAGCTGTCGTCGAACAGGTTGAGCAGGGAGATGAGGAAGGCCCTCCGGTGCTGGCGGTTGGCCCGGACCATGGAGAAGAGGTGGGAGCACAGGGCCGACGTGGTCTCGTCCTGGCGGAAGCCCCGGATGATGGCGCTCTTGCGGGACAGGGCGATGGCCTGCTGCACCTGGTAGGACATCTTCATGCCCGCTACTGCCTTCATCTGCCAGGGAGGGAGGACAGGATGAGAGGCATGTTAGATCAAATATTGATTTCCCTTTCCTTTCTTATAGGATAGGCCTTGTAGGTTTATAGGGAGACACGGTGAGTGGCATGTTAGATAGAGAGAATATGAATAAATAAAGGTCTCTCTCTCTCATAGTTGTCAGCTTGTTTTACTTCATTGTTCGTAAACAATGCAATTGTAAACAAACACTGTATAGCTTCAAAACATGGTTAGAACTGTAATTTTGATCTCATGGTCAGACCTTGCATTTTTAAGGAGTTGAACTTTCCACAGTCTGTTCGTCTGTTTAGCCAATTAGAAACAAGGTTTCATATTGATTTGCTACGTTGCATTGTTCAGTTACTATTGCTGTTTTAAAACGTCCATATTTCACAGATTCCATACGTATACATTTTTATATGTTTTCAGATAGTTTGCGTGACTGGGGCCTTAGCCTCCAGAGACACTCCTGCAGAGCTGGTGGGAGTGGACAAGGGTAAGCAATATGGCGAAACCATCACTCAGCTAATCAAGATAGAGCTGTTGACAATATTGTTTCCATCCATCTATCTGATCTATTTCTATATTTCAGACTTACGTGGATGAAGCCGGTGTACTTCTTATCAATCTCTACCAGCTGCTGATCTGCCTTGTTTCTCATGCTGGGCTCTGGGTCCGTTCCCATGGCGATGAGGTATGGAACACACTGCAGAGACAGTGAAACACAGGCTGAGGCAGGTGTATGATAGAACACTCAGGTGTGTGTTTACCTGTACAGGTGTATGATAGAATACTGAGGGGTGTGTTTACCTGTACAGGTGTATGATAGAACACTGAGGGGTGTGTTTACCTGTACAGGGTGTATGAGTCCCTGGTTGAGCGTGAGCGCAATGACGTTGAGGGCGAAGTGGCGAACGCTGGACTGCGTGTGGAAGAAGGCTTCCAGCACCTGCTTCAGGTACAGCTGCATGATGGAGCTGCTCATGCCTGACGAGATGTCGCCCATCTCCTTCAGGTCCTCCTGCTTCGACAGCTTCTTCCCTGAGGAACACAAACAAAACACACACAATGTTCATCACCACTGGAAGCAAAGCGGGTTCATCTAGGATTGAGATGTACAGCTGGTTTTAGGTAATCAAGGGTGGGTGGGATGGGATGTGGAAGGCTGGATGGGCTGGGGGAGGATATAGGACTGGGCTGGGGGAGGATATAGGACTGGGCTGGGGGAGGATATAGGACTGGGCTGGGGGAGGATATAGGACTGGGCTGGGGGAGGATATAGGACTGGGCTGGGGGAGGATATAGGACTGGGCTGGGGGAGGATATAGGACTGGGCTGGGGGAGGATATAGGACTGGGCTGGGGGAGGATATAGGACTGGGCTGGGGGAGGATATAGGACTGGGCTGGGGGAGGTTATAGGACTGGGCTGGGGGAGGATATAGGACTGGGCTGGGGGAGGATATAGGACTGGGTTGGTGGGCTGGGGCTGGGGGAGGGAACTACTCACAGTCTCTGTCAGCGTCCTGCATGCGCGTGTCTTCCTCCTGCAGGTACGTCTGCAGGTTCTTCAGGATCTGGATCTTGAGGTTGACGGAGCTGCCGTGGTCCGCCAGGATGCCGTTGTACAGGGTCTTTACCTCGGGGCAGAACATCTGGCTGGGGTGCATGATCACCAGGAACCCTGGGGGGGGGTGGGGCAGTGGGGGGAACAGGGGTTGGGAAGTTAGTGGATGTGAAACTAGTTGATTTGTGTTTGAGTGTCTGTGTTGATAACACATGAACACGAGTCAATTGGCTTGGCTACAATACACCAGTGGAGGCTGGTGGAGGTAGAAATCGGAGGACGGGCTCATTGTAATGCATGGAATAGAATAAGAAACGCTATCAAACACATAACCATTCGTCATCCTCATTCCATCCCATTCGATGGACGCGTGTTTGATACCATTCCTCATTCCGTTCCATGTATTACAATGAGCCCGTCCAATTTCTACCTACCACATATGTTCCACCACATATGTTTTAGCCTATCTTTACTCCGTCTGTTTACCTAGGCCAATGATAGCCTTGGTCTGCACCTCCTCGTCCTCATTCTTGGTGAAGTACAACAGACACTCCAGCACTTTCTCTTTGATCACCACCTGGAGGGAAAACATGGGAAATAAACGGACTGAGACAATGTTTTTTTTTTTTAATTCATTTAGTGCCAAGGGTGAATAAGGTCACCCAAATTGCGAGGTAAATACCACATAAAACACTTGGCACGATAGGTGGTGAGTGTTCTTGGACAGTTAGCAGGGCTCCTACATTGACAGACGGCAGAGATGACAAACTGTCATCCATACTTTGTAAAGTTATCGCTTGTCATAAATAATCGTTTGTCATTTGTCAAGTTATCAAGTTTTACGTGCGCCAAGGGTTGATAATGAGTTGATTATTCCTCTGAAGAGGAGAAAGATGGACTCCCTTTCTTTACCTTGTTGCTGCCCTTGAACTCCTCCAGGTCGAAGTCGAAGTGTCGACAGAGCGCACCCACGGTGAAGAGGGAGCGCAGGAGGAGGGGCTTGCCTGCAGCCAGCGTGGAGCTGTTGGGGTCTTCCTGGTGCTGGGTCTTCAGCTTGGTCAGGACGCCTGAGCGACACAAACACATGGTCACATTCAAACTCAGAAAACAACTTTATTGTCCCGTGTCTTTTCCTACATTTAGGGTTGAGGCATAGAGCTAAATTCAATTAAATTAAAAACTGAACTAATCTCCAAGGGGCAGTTACTTTGGGCACATAGGGTCAGGTTCATCAACAATAACAACAGCATACCATAGTGACATCTACACACCATAGCCACACAACTGATGGTGATGGACTAGGACTCATGTCCTCATGACTCATCATCAGAATATTATTTAATGACAGATACGACAGGCTGCTTCATACATCAATCAAGTCATTGTGGTTGGGGTTTCTAGAGGAAAAGGCGATATTGGACCAGACAGCGCTCCATTTCTCCACTTAAGAGATCCGAAAACAGCTGTCATACTTCCGTTTTGGAGCTCACTTGAACACACTGTGACTTTAACACACAAAAGCAACATCAGGACATGGTGTGTGTGTGTGTGCTCTCTTACCATAGTATCTGTTGAAGCAGGACCACACAAACTTGTAGTTATGAGTCACCTTGTTGACTACAGCTCCCAGACAGCTGACACAGTGTTGGACAACCTGGTAGTGGGAGGAGAATGAGACATTTAGTTTTGACAATACCATGTCTGTCATTAAGGAAATCATCCATCAATCAATCCATCCGTCTGTCTGTCTGGTCGTCCATCCGTCCATCCATCTATTTATCTATTCGTCAGTCAGTCCATCAACCCTTCATCCGTCCATTGGTCCACCAACCCACCCACCCATCCATCCATGCATCCATCCACCCATCCATCAGTCTGTCCATCAGTCTATCCACACACCCACCCATCCACCCACCTCTCCCTCCCTCCTTCCTTCCTTCCCTCCACCCCTCACACCCACCGTCATGCCGTATTTGATGATGAGCTTCATCAGGTCTTCTTCTATGGTGGTGAGGAAGGTCTCACTGGGGTGCTCCATCAGAGGCACCACCAGCTCCAGGATCTTCGCCACGTTACAGATCACCATGAAGTCACTGGCGTTCTGGAGAGGGAGACAGCACAGCGTTAACAGGTGGTCAGACACAGCACAGCGTTAACACAGCATCAGAACATCAAAACTCACAATATTGATGGAGGTTGTCTTTACACTGTGATCCTCACCAATATATGGAAATCTGGATTGAGGTCAATTCTCTTTCAAGGTCATCAATATCATTCACTTATGAAGCTCTCTCTCTGTGTGTGTGTGTGTGTGTGTGTGTGTGTGTGTGTAGATATCTTACATTACACTTGGTGGTCAGGTAGGGTTGCATGGTCATGGCGTGCTTGACCATGAGCTGGGCCCTGATCTTGCTGAAGAGGAAGAGTGTGGTGATGCAGGCCACCAGACGCTGGGAGTTCACACCCTTGTTATCTGGAGAGAGGAAAACAAATCAGTGATTTTAGTTGATGACCTCATAGCCTGGCCCAGTTAAACGCCACACAAAGGACTGCCAGGGTCAACCAGGCCCTACTACGAATCATATTCTTGTATTTAGTGAGGAGTAAAAACTCCATAATATTTAGTCATGTTTTATCACCACGCCTCACTGCTTATGGTACGACTACTGTTTATTTGAAAGATGCACAAGAGACAGTTTGTCATCATCTGTTCATCAGTGAAGGGTTCTGGTACCTGAGAGGGACTCTTCATATTTGAGGATGTGCTCCACCAGATTGTCTACCAGCTGCACACAGGCCTTCTTGGCTGGCTTGTACGACGCATCCTCCTCCGACTTCAAAAGCTGGAGAGAGGATGAGGAGAGAGGAGAGGAGAGGAGGACAGAGGGAGTGATTATTGTTAGTCAGAGTCTGGAGATCTGATGGAGAGTTGCACTGTGGTGCATTCTCCTCAAGAGGGCACTCTGACACAAGAAA
This sequence comes from Argentina silus, assembly GCF_951799395.1. Taxonomy (NCBI): domain Eukaryota; kingdom Metazoa; phylum Chordata; class Actinopteri; order Argentiniformes; family Argentinidae; genus Argentina; species Argentina silus. Next base: position 15,107,012 of record NC_139661.1, read on the forward strand.
AACACTTACATTTTGAAGAAGCTGCTCAAACCAATCGTAGCCAGTGTCTTTGCATGCCGAAACCTGAGAAAAACAACAAACATGTTATGAAAAAAACACGATGTAAAAGATTGTACATTTAGTGTGAGTATGTATTCATCTACATTAGATTAATCCTTGTCATCACGTCCGGATTTAAGGTTGGAAAAAGCCCATGCAGAGTAGACTTCCACCAAAGAGGATTAAAGCCAAGAGGCTAATGTTGTTAGCATGTCACAGGGTTCTCCCCAAAGAAGAGTGGCACTGCGCCACGCTGTGAACTTGGTGGCACCAATATGTAAACATTTAAAGGCAAATTAAACAATATATTTAATAATGATAGAGTAGCTATTTTTAATCGCCAACGACATTGTCGTTAAGAAAGCGAAAGCGTTATGATGTTCCTCAGTGAATTCAGCGTTTTAGCTGTATTTCTTTTTCGCATTCTGAAATGAATAAATGCAACTTGGGTTTTGATCATACAATCCAGCGCCACGCTGGTCAAACATCCTGGGGAGAACCCTGAAGAAGAGCAGACCGGTCACTCACCACGTCAGTGATGTTGAGGATCTTCCTGGTCATGGTATCTTTGTCGTGGGCTGGCGTGGGAGTGAACCACAGCTTCTGGAATGTCTCATTCACCAGTTTCTATACATGGACAGAGCATATGACAGGAAGTTAGCGCTAGACACCATATATAACATCAGCCCTGATCCAGAGTTGTACTGGACTGTGTAGTCTTGATTTCCTCCTCTGTGTGTGTAGACATCCATATGTATGTAAGTGTGTGTGTGTGTGTGTGTGTGTGTGTGTAGACATGCATGTGTGTGCGCGTGTAGACATGTGTGTGTGTGTGTATAGACATGCATGCATGCGTGTGTGTGTTTTATGTGTGTGTGTGTGTGTGCGTACGTGCATGTGTGTGTGCGTGTGTGTGCGTGTATGTGTGTTTGCACATGTGTGTGTGTGTGTGTGTGTTCTACCTTGATGCCCTCCTCGTCGTTGACCCTGCGGATCATCCTCACACACATCTCGGTGATCTTGTTGAAGGTGGGCTGCTCCAGACAGATGTCTCTCAGGATCTTGATCACCCTCTTCCTCACACTGATCCCCGTGTCCTGGGGGAACAGACACAGAGGGGAACACGTCAGTCAACTGTCTAATGACACTGTAAAAGATGGGTAGCATGACATGGTACGACAGGGAAAGAAAGATTAATCAATTAACAACAACAAAAGTCATAAATGTATTAGTAACAAACATTAGTCACGCAAGTCTCATATCTCAAGTGTAGAGAAGGCCCGAAGGTGTGAACTGACCTACTGGTACAACAGAGGGTGTAGTGTTGTCATCCTGCCAGTAGGTGGCAGTGCAATACCATGTTATAAACTACAGGTGAACTACTTTTGAACTCTCCCTCATATGCAGTTATGCATGGAGGAGGAAGGACCCTGGTGCAACAACACTGTTCCAATTCTGATTCAAGTGTTGTGTGCGTGTGCGTGTGTGTGTGCATGTGTGTGTGTTGTAGTTACCAGTATCCTTTCAATGAGCATGTCGTAGTACTGTTCAGTGAGCTGAGGTCTACTGAGGACGAAGCGGCCCAACAGCTCCACTGCAGCCTCACGGACACTGGTGGAGTTGTCCATCAGACGCCCATGCACCCCGCGCTGCATGTCCAACTGAGGAGGGAGGAGAGGGTTAATGACGTCCACACACACGCGTGCCCAAACACAAACACACACACACACACACACACACACACACACACACACACACGTCCAACTGAGGAGAGGGTTAATGTCTAGACAGACCCATCCCCAAAACACACAGATACACACGCTGCATGTCCAACCGAGGAGATAAGAGAAGGTTAATGTCTACACACACACACACGTGTGCGCAAACACACACACGTCCAATTGAGGAGATAGAAGGTTAATGTCTACACACACCCACCACAGGCCAAGATAAGGCAATGCAGATAAATATGGACACACATGTAAACAAACCCACACACTCGTGTCATGAAAAGATAAGGCACGTATAGACTCTGACACTCTCTCTCTCTCTCTCTCTCTCTCTCTCTCTTTCTCTCTCTCTCACACACACACACACACACACACACACAGTTGTGCGTACCCTGGCCAGAATGCTGGGGTCCGCGGCCACCACCTCGGAGAGACACTTCATGGCTTTAGTCCTGACGGCGATGGCACTCTCCCCCAGGACCCTCAGGATCTACAGAGAGGAGCAGACACCACCATTAATCCTCTCATTCTCATAGCTCACCTCTTCTAGGTTCAATGAGGCCAGGCAGACAGATCAATGGGTTGTTTCTTTACCTGTGTTAAATAAATATCAAAACTCTGAGCGAACGGCCTCATAGAGGCCAAGTAACGCACGATCAGGCAGGAGTCGTCATAGTCCACCGTGTCTGAGTTCATCCTGAGGGGGGGAACGATAAAGAAAGCTTTAGTACACTGTGTGTGTGTGTGTGTGTGTGTGTGGTGTGAGTATGTGTGGTGTGTATGTATGTATGTATGTATGTGCATGCGTATAAGTCAGTGCGTGTGTGTGTGTCTACCCCCCCTACCTGAGAGTGGTGAACTGTGAGGGGGTGGTCTTGATGATGATGCGCAGGGCCTTCTTGCGAGCCTCGGCCTTCTGCATGATCTCACCGGTGGTCTCCACCTCCTTGGCGTGGTGGGGGCCTTCAGACGAGTCGTCGTCCTTCTGGTTCTGACTCCTCATGGCCTTCTCCGTCTCTGTGGTCGTGTCCCGGAACCACTGGGCGATGTAGAACTTCCTGGCAAACTGGGAGAGGAGGGGGGGGGGGGAAGGGAGAGGCAAATGCATACACAGTGAATGGAGAGAATCCCATGGAGAGAACACACATAGCTCTGATCCACTTGTGTGGAGACAGGTGAGGATTGAAAAGGCGCACATTATCATCAGAGGACAAGAGGGAGCTACTGAAGCCATATTGCTTATACCCATCAGATCAGACCTAGATGTGCAGTAGAGAGGGGCCTGGTCAACCACGGTCACAGTGAACACACTCACCACTAGAGAGGGGTCCGTCTCTGCGTTCTCCTCCATGTAGTCCAACAGAGCCTTCTGAAGCTGTTGGGTCTCATCGTTGCCTTGGGTCTGGGGAGCAGGCGAGAGGAGAGAGTATTAAAAGATATGCTGATTTTTTTTCCATGACTGTTCGGTCTTAATTCATTTAGTGCCGAGGGTCGAATAAAGTCGCCCAAATTGTCAGCATTCTACAGTGCCAAGGGAGACTTTATTCACCAAAAACGCCGAAATTACGATGCTTCACTTTTTTTGCCAATCAAAGTATTGTTGCTAGGTAAATACCCCATAAAACACTCTGGCAACTCTAGGTGGTAAGTGTTCTGGAATTCTCTGGTAGCTAGTGAGTCAATGGATATACTGATTTGTATATATATATTTTTTTTTTCATGACTGCTCTGTCTTAAAGCTATTAGTCATCTTTGACACATTCATCACAGTGCTGACTATCAGCAGGTGTGAATATGCAGGCCTCTAGGGAGATGGTTTGACCGTGTATAGACTAACCGGGTGTGTTTCATTCCTGTCTAATACCTATTTTATTACTGACTTCAGACGCGTTGATATATCTTCTCCAGATATCACTCGACATGCTCGATGGTAGTGGGTTTTGCGGGCCTCGAGGAGGATGGTTTGACCATTAATAGATAAAGGTTTCCTCTACACCTACTCTACTGTTCGATCCCCTGTCTGAATGGAGGCTGTGTCAGAGGTGCAGGGTGGGGGTTGCTGTTACCTCCCGTAGGATCCTGTCGATGGAGCGCTGGTCCATCTTACTGGTGACGGCGTCCTTCCGCAGGCGGGCGGCCACGGTGCCCAGGTAGTCCAGCGACGCCACCCTCAGGGCCATCTCGGTCTGCTTGTTACTGAACTGGTGCACCTGGGAGAGGGAGAGGGAGAGAGAAGGAGGGGGGGAGAGAGAGAGGGAGGGAGGGAGAAGGAGGGGGGGAGGAGGGGGTGAGGGAGGAGAGAGAAAGGGAAAGGAGAGATGGGGAGAGAGGGGGGGAGAGAGGGAGGGGGAGAGGAAAGGAGAGAGAGAGAGAGGGAAAGAGAAGGAGGAAGGAGAGAGAGAGAGAGGATAGTGTTAGGGGCACCACTCATTTGTTCATTCAACATTAATTTAGCCTCCCTCAGATGGTTAGCTGACACACATCTCTGAAGAACTGGCATTAAAATAAGCAGCCCTCTAGGGAGGAAGGGTGATAGCTTGCTGGTCCACAGGAAAGGTTCAGGAACACCACAGACAAGCTATGATTCTGCCTCATCACTCCAGCAATGGTGTGAATATCCTACGTTTCATTGTTTATTTATGGCAGACAGGCAGGCAGACAGGCAGGCAGACAGGCAGGCAGACAGACAGGCAGGCAGACTCACCAGTAACCGTCCCAACAGACTGAGCAGCAGTTCAGCAGCTGGCCACTCAGGCTTGTTGACTGTAGACAGCAGGTCCTGGACAAAGTTCTCAAACAGAGGCCTGTAGTCCTCCTCCCCCTGTTTACTGCCACACCTGGGGGGGAGGGGGAGAGAGCTTTAGATGAGCATTATAGTTACCAGGTAAAACAGAGAGGAGATATTCATACTTCTCAAACTCCTCTACAAGGTGCAACATCAGGAAGAAGATCGTACTTTTTGAGGAAGACAGAGAGGAAGTTCTGAGCTGTCCTCATGGCTGTCTCATAGGAGTTGGTGATTAGGAGGTCCTGATCCATCTGGGAGAGAATCAAGAGAATCATTCAAGAGTTAATCAGACTTTTCATTCATTACATTAGAGTAAGTATATAACATTAGTGTAAGTATTTGCTAAGTTTGATGACAACTTGGAGCACGATGGGAGTTTGATGCAATTCATTAGAGTTGTGTATCTCATGAGAGAGAGAGAGAGAGAGAGAGAAAGAGAGAGAGAGAGAGGGAGGGAGGGAGGGAGGGAGGGAGGGAGGGAGGGAGGGGAGTGTGTGTGTCGTACCTTGCTCTCATACTCATCCTCCATAGCGTCCCTGTCTGAGGGCAGATGCACCACACACTGGATGAGCTGCAGCACCAGAGCCGTCACCATCTGGATGTGCATGGGCTCTCCATCCTTGTCTATGCTGTTCAGTCTGGGGACAACAGGGGACAGGAGTAAGACAGCTGACACACACACACACAGCTGAAACACAAAGCTGACGCTAAGCTGAGTTAATCCTGTAATTTTGGACATACCTGAAGTTCCTGAGGCTGCGTTTGCTGGTGGGCAGTCTGGCCAGGGAGGTGAAGATCTCCTCCAGGATCAGCTGTCTGTGCTTCTCGTAGCGGGAGAACACCTGCACACACAAGGGAAGGGAAATACATTAAGTCAGTTCAAAAAGACAATGTTCACCATATTGCTAGCACCTGTCCAATCCTGTCAGTATAGGAGTGAGTAGAGGCTAGGGAGTAGGGGCCTGGGGCTAGGGAGTAGGGGCCTGGGGCTAGGGAGTAGGGGCCTGGGGCTAGGGAGTAGGGGTTAATGAAGTCAGGAACACTTACTGCAGTGACCAGCTTGATGGCACACAGCTGCAGCTCACTGATGTTCTCCACAAAGAACGGAGTGATGCCCATGGAGGAGACCTGTGGATAGACAGACAGATAGAGAGAGTGGGGGAGAGTGAGAGATAGAGAGAGAGAGAGACCGAAACCATTATCACTTGAAACTCTGTTAGGGTTAGCACTACTATACTCCAGATATTACTATACATGCTCTGGCCACAGCATGCATCAGAGGTCCAGTGTTGTCCTCTCTGAGAGAGCTCCTACCTGCAGGATGGTGGTGTCGGTCAGAAGCTGGATGTCCAGCAGCTCTGCGATGTTGGTGACGATGTCACACACCTTGTTGTACAACATGATGAAGACACGCTGCTTGTTGTTGGAGCACTTGGCCCGCTTGGCCTTGGAGCTCAACAGACCGCCTGATTGGACGAGAGAGGGGAGACGAGACTAATGTCACTAATGTGAACAGATAAGAATCATATCTACTCATCCAGGTTAGTCTCATTGAGATAAAATTAAGTTTTCAAGAGAGAGTGAGAGTGTGGGTGTCTGTGTATGTGTGTGTGTGTGTGTGTGTGTGTATGAAAATGTGTGTGAGAGTGTGTGTGTGGCCTGCTGACCTCTGGGGTCCACCCTGTAGACGGGGTCATACTGGGGGTAGAGGGTGTTGACAAGGTGGAACTTGGTGTACCCCAGCACCCTCTCGATCACGTCCTCGATGTACACAGCCTTGGGCATGTGTGCGGAGGTCATGATGTTGAGGGCTGTCAGACAGGCGTCCGCTGACTTGGTGACGCGCTCCAGGATCAGATCCCGCCACAGCTTCTCCTCATCTTCAGTGTCGTTGTCCTGGAGGCGGAAGCACGACACAGCGGATTTTAAAGGAATTACAAAAAACATAATAATAATAATAATAATAAATATGTTTTTTTAATAAAGTACTTGAAATAAAAATACATGGCCAAGATAATGTCTAATGACAATATTTTCTCTGGAAAAATCTATAAAAATAATGATTTCAATTATCAACCAATATATGGCTATTGAGTATAACAATTGTATCTTAAATTGTATGCACTTTGAGATCACTCTTGTATAATGAAAAGTGCTTTATACATGTAATACATTATTCATATTAAACTCCAGTGATGGCTGCCTCAGTGTGTAGAGAGTAGAGGTGTGGGAGAAACCCTCACATAGTTCATGAGTGTGGAGAGCTTGGCCCCGTCTTGGATGTTCTTCTCCAGGATGTTCAACACCTTCACCAGCTTGTCAGTTGGCATCTGTGGAGACAGACAGTTGAACCGTGTTAGTGGAGGGCTAGAATAAACATGTGCAACCCTAGTACAACCAGCCCAGTAGAAGCAGCAGGTTGATAAACTGTGTAAAAAAAGAGGTGTAAAACAGGTGTAAAAAAAATGAAATGTAAAGGTGTGAATGTGTAAAGCCTACCCTACAGGTGTAAAGGTGTGAAGGCCTACCCTACAGGTGCACAGGTGTGAAGGTGTACCCTACAGGTGTAAAGATGTGAAGGTCTACCCTACAGGTGCACAGGTGTGAATGCCAGGTGTGAAGGTGTACCCTACAGGTGTAAAGATGTGACGGTCTACCCTACAGGTGTAAAGGTGTGAAGGCCTACCCTACAGATGTAAAAGTCTACCCTACAGGTGTACATTTGTGAATTCCAGGTGTGAAGGCCTACCCGACAGGTGTAAAGGTGTGACTGCCAGGTGTAAAGGTCTAAATGCTAGGTGTACAGATGTAAAGGCCTACCCTGCAGGTGTAAATGCTAGGTATACAGCTGTAAAGGCCTACCCTGCAGGTGTAAATGCTAGGTATACAGCTGTAAATGCCTACCCTGCAGGTGTAAATGCTAAGTGTACAGGTGTGAAGGTAGAAGGCCTACCCGGCAGGTGATGCCCATGGCCTTGATCTTGGCTGACTCACTGCCCAGCTCGTTCAACTGGTGTTTCCCTAACAACAGCTCCTGAGGAATCTCATCATCGTCCTCTGGGGATGACAGCACACATGGATTTCATTGGTTAGCACTCTTTGAAAACACAGTGAAATATCACCTTAGATATGAGGTAGGGCTGATGGTGAAGGGGAGAGGTATAAGAGAGGAGAGTTGGGACATTTATGGCTGGGTTCCCGGACACAGATTAAACCTCTTCCTAGCCTACAAAGCATGATCAATGGAGAGGCTTAATGGAGGCTTAATCTGGGTCTGGGAAACTGGCCCACAAGACTCAGCATTAAACGTGCATCAGAATAGGATTACTGTGCCCTTCGCTTTGAATAACCATTTGATAATTACCCATAACAGAGAAGTCAACATCTTCTAGGTTCTCCAGGATGTTGTCAACACTGTTGGAGAACCTCTTGAATGTGGACGAGTCCATCAACTCTGCAAGGCGGAAAAATTCAAAAACCTCAGTTGATGCCGTTACTCAAACAGACAATGACACTCCAACGGCAACAGGAGAGCAAAGGGTTTATGACACGTACCTTCGTGAGTGAGCTTGGGTTCGTACGCTTTCCTCTTCTTCTGCTTCTCCTTCTTCTTCCTGGCAACTGAAAGAGGAGGAGGAGGAAGAAGAAAAAATTACAGTTTAATTAAAACACCTAAAACGCTAAACATACAAGAGATCAGAGTGGTATATTAGATATTATATTATTAGAAGAGTGGCGCCAATGAGCTGCACATAGTTCCATGATGCTTTCTGGTTAAACTTCCTGATTTACTCAATTTTGATTTTATTCATTAGACAAATAACCTGTTGCCAGGCAATGTCAAGGATCTATTTGGCGTTGGCCAATAGAAAATTAACCCCTTCATTGGCACCACTCTTCCTTATAGAACACTCGAAGAAAGATGAATGTACTCACAGGACAGATCTTTTCGAAAACAACCACACACACACACTCACACAAACACACAGCGTTCAACCAGCATATGGGACACTGCACTACAGCTGCATAGCCAATCCAGCGTATATATTTGCGGTACAAGACGTCTTCAACAATGACGTCTCTGATCTCAGTGGAGACTCACTCTCGCTCATGCTGGGCGGTGGTGGCGAGTCCTCGTCAGAGGAATCCCGGTAACGGCTGCCCGACCCCCGGCGGCCATCTTGGAAGAGCCCCCCGCTCCTCCTGTGCTCTCCGGACCCCCTCCGTTCTCGCTCCGGGGGCACAAAGTCCCAGGACTTGTCCCCCTTGTCCCGGTCCCTCCTCTGCCGCTTCCTCGCAGCTGGGGACGTTAGTAACACGGACACAACGTTAGTAAACGGTCACTGCTTTGGTGAACGTTGTTATTCAATTGTCACTAACAACAGTTTGATAGAACTCCCAGAACTTCGATTCTGGAGTCCAACCAAGGTTGACCATTTATTACAGAGGAGAGAGCCAAAGACAGCTGTCTGTACAGAGATAATACTAATACTAATCATAACAGAATCATTGAACAGTGTATGCATGACTGAACTAAATGTAACATGACATGGTCATACTGATTGAAATGGTCCCAACAGGAATCAAACCCACAACCTAAGCGTTGTTAGCGCCATGCTCTACCAACTGAGCCACAGAGTTGTTGTATGGCTATATTGACTAATAAAATATTGAATAGTGTTGTTGCTGTTGTTGTCACAGCCCCACCAAGTCAGCGGTTGGAGAGAAAAACTGATATCGAGCATTGGGACTTTTACTCACATTCTCCGTTGGCCTCGTCATCCGAGCTGACCTCGGCATACTTGGGCTTGTCGTTGACAGTGGTGCGTTTCCTCTTGTTCATCTTCACCCTCTCACACAGCGGCATGCTGGACTCGATCTCCGCCCGCAGCTCAGGAGGAAGCTCCTTCAGCACCGCAGGGTCCAGGCCGCCTGAGGGACAGGAGGGAGGGAGGTAGAGAGGGGGGAGGAGGTGGGGTTAGTTAGAGAGGGGTGGCGGGGACGCACTGGCTGGTGTTATGTGTGTGTGATGTAGTACTGGGTATTGTTACTTCGTTGTTACTGTGATGTAGCCTATTGAATAATCTATAAACAAGGTTTCAATTTTAACATAGATTGGTTTATTCATTAATAACCTGTATCAGACAAAATACTCAATTTTTTAATTTCATGAGATCACATTGAGAGAGAGAGAAAGAGAGAGATTGTGTGTGTGTGTGTGTGTGTGTGTGAAAAAAGAGAAGGAAAAAGAGGGAGAAACAGAGAGAGTGAATGAGTCAGGAAGAGTGAATGTGATCATGCATGAGTTAGGAAGCTCTCGTACTTTTGCTGGACCTCCCTGAGGACAGCCTGTTCTTGCCAGACTTGGAGTGTCTGATGAACCTCTGAACCTCGTCGATGGAGAGCTTCTGCAGCACAACCACGGGCTTGGGCCTCTTACTGAAGTCCTCCATCAGCCCCAGCCTCTCCAGCTTCACCCTGGGCTGCGACCAGCCCTCTCCTACCGGCCCCGGCCCGGGCCCAAGCCCAGGCCCAGGCCCGGGCCCAAGCCCAGGCCCAGGCCCGGGCCCAGGCCCAGGAGCCTCCTTGTCCCGCTTCACCTTGGGAATCACAAAGTTCTTCAGGGCCCCAGACCCCTGGCCACCCAGGAGATACGAGGGGAACTCTCCTCCTCCACCACCTACTCCTACTCCAGACTTGCTGTCTGAGTGTTGGTGTTGTTGGTGTTGTTGTTGTTGTCTAGAGCTGTCTGGTCTGCTCCTGCCTACATCCCCACTAGACGACCGAAACCCAGGCCTGTCCCCGGCGCGCGGTCGCCCGCTAGAGTCGAAGCCTCCCCCCCGACCCTCCTGTTTGACCCGCGGGCTCTCCGCTTTGTACCGGTCCTCAGGAGAACGTCGGTCTCTGGGCTCACCGGTGTCACTCCTGTGCCGCCTCTCCCGGTCCCGGTCTCTATCCCGGTCCCGGCCGTGCTCTCCCCTGCCGGAGGACTTGGGCGTGTCTGGCCGCCGGTCCTGTTTGCCGTCGTGTCGGTGCCGCGAAGGCTCTCGGCGGTTGTCGTGTTTGTCGTGCCGGTTCTTGATTACCTCAGGCCTCCCGTCGGGTTTGAGCCGTAGAACCCCGGCGGTGTCGGACCCCTCGGCCGCCGGGCCCTCAGCAGGCTCCTCAGGCCAGCGCTGGGCCTCCAGGGCCGGGATAGGAGCTACCATGCAGGGGTCCAGCTGGCCGTCGGCGCGGCCCGCCTGCTGGAGGTCGATGCTGACCATCAGGGCTGGGCGGCTGGCTCCATTCCCAGCCGCAGTGGCCTCCTGTGGAGTCAGCTTCCCGGCGTTGCCCCCTCCTCCTCCGCTGCCTGGAGCCCCAGTGGTCCCGGCGGTGCCTCCGGCCCCCGGCTCCAGGGGGAACGAGTCCTGCTTTCTCTTCTTCAGAGGCTTGTCTGGTGAGAGAAGATACAGGGGGCAAAGTTTTACAGTTTCCTAAAAATGCATATAGCGTTAATTAAAACAATTATAATAAGAAATAATTGTAAAAAATCTGAAGTAAATCGTCAAGTTTATTGAAGTAAAATGAAAGTGTCATCAGGCAATAGCATTCAGGGAATAAAAGGTATGTGCTATAAGTGATATAAAAAAAGGTAGCCATTTAAAAAATGTGATGCGTTACGAAAGCAAGGCTACGTGTTAACACAGCTGGTAAAAGCAGCATACACACCTTTATCCTGCACCTCCTTGGAGCAACGCTCCCTCTCATTGGCCGCCTCCCTCTCTATCCTCTCGATTTCTGCCAGCGCGTCCATCTCTTCGTCATCATAAGGAGACGAGGGAGGGCCCTGGCCCGGGGCAGACGCCTGCTTCCCTGCACCCATGTTCTGCAGCACGGGGACCGGCTGGTACGCTAGCTCCCCCTCCAGGTCGGAGGACTGCTCTAGGCCTGGCAGCAGCTCCCCCGAGGGGTCCGAGTCCGGGGATTTGACCCGGGAGAGCCTCAAGGTCAGCTTGGTGGAGTCCTTGGACGGGGAGCTGACGATGTCGTACAAGTCCTTCTCGTCTTTCACCGTGATCTTCTTTTTCTGCTGTTGTTGTTGTTGTTGTTGTAGTTGTTGTTTCTTCCTCTGCTCCGGAGACTCCAGAAACAGGTCAGGAGGACCTTCGCGAGGCGACGCGTAGGGAGGGGGGGATTGGAGGATGAGAGGAGGGCGAGAGCCAGCTAGGGAAAAAAACACATCTGACATGAAAAATATCCTCTCATTTATATGCATTTCATTTTGGAATGAAGAAAGAATGCCATCTAAGGCTGAAAGTATAAGTGGCTTTGGAGACGACTGCAACGACGTTGGAGACGTGATTGATGTCATTATAATGGGAGCCATTACTGTACCTTTGGGCGTTCCATCACTTCCTGCTGGAGAGCACCCAGACTGTGGTGACCTCAGAGGAAATGATGCGTTTCTCATGGGGGGGTCAGTTTCCTGGAGAGGTAAACAACAGAGGGACAGGACACAGGTCAATGCGCAAATATTTGACTTTTATTTCTCTTTTTTTTTTTTCCCCCAATAACATAAATGTTGAATTGTAATGTTTGCGAACTGAAAATGAGTTTATAAAAAAAAAAAAAAAAAAAAAATATATAAAAAATAAATAAATAATATAAATTACATTTTTATTACATATTCATCCGATAATCCATGGTTTGCTAGCTGTAGCTGCAGTGTTACCTCATTCCCCAGCCTTTGGACTATGCTCATGTAGTCTTCACTGCTGTGCCTGTCTGGTTGGTGGTTAGACGCGTTGCTCATCTGTCCTGAGACCTTCCCCTCGTGGATGTTCCTCATCCCCCCAGGCACCATGGGGCTGGCGACAGACACTGAGAGGGAGGGAGGGAGGGGGCAGAGAGAGGGAGGGAGGGAGGGAAGGGAGGAGGAGGAGGGGAGGGTGGATGGTTAGACCGAGACTACCATGTTAAACAGACACATAACACAGATAAACCACTCCACTAGGTCTAGGAGATGACTATAACATTTTGTAGTAGAGTTGTAGTTATTTTGTGCCACAAGTACATCTGCAAAGTAACAGCAAGCCTGTATCAAAGGCTTTCATAATGGGTTCAAGTTACAATACATAATCAAAAGAAGATCAATAATGTGATCAATAGCCGATCAATGCACTGTTCAATACATGTGCACATGTCCCGTCCCGTCCCCCATCCTCTCTGCAGACACCCAGACGGAGGCTCACCTTGCTGTATCTGTTGGTGCTGATTGTAGCTGGGTGGCTGGGGGTACTGCTGCATGTAGCCCGCGGGGCTCTGGGGGGTGTAGGGGCTGGGCACTGGGCTGTTCTGCTGGGGCAGGAACCTACCGCTCGAACTGGACTGGGGCGACACAAACCGGCTGGAGCAGGACAGAGACAAACAGAGAAACCGGTTCAAACACTACGGCATGGTAAAGAGTACAAGTGCAACACTGGGGTAATTGATCATGGACAATTGAGTACTATTTCCCCCCAAATGAAGCATGATTGAAGAAGCTTTGAGGAACTGAGCTACAGAAGAAGCCATGAACACAGGCTTCCCGTAGCACGTAAACACATCAGCGACATTGTGACATCATCGCCCACCTGGATGGACTGGGAGATATGGCAGCCTGCTGGAAGTTGCCTGAAGGGGCGGGGCTGCCGTGCATGGAATTCTGGGACATTTTGTACTGCTGCACCATTGGCTGCTGCTGCATAATACCTGCTAATTAACAAAGACACAACCAATGAAACCACAGGAACGATAAAGATGCTCAAGCATCGTGAGTGATAAGACAATGTAATGGTAGTCTGAATCCATTCAGACGACGCCAACTGAAAGCTCAAAGGTCCAGTGTGTGGGAGGTTATGGGTGTATTATGCAAATTGCCTCTTAAAAGGTCTTCTGTGCGCGTACGTGTGTGTGCGTGTGCATGTGTAGGTGTGTGCATGCGTGCGCTGTATATGTTAGTTGTGTGTGTGTGTGTGTGTGTGTGTGTGTGCGCGCGCCTGCGTGCTGTATACAGTACGCTAGTCGCATATGCATACCTTTCTCCCTGAATATCCCGGGGCTCCTGGAAAGCACAGTCTGCAGCAGCAGCGGCACATCCCCCTCTGGCTCATCACTGCCCAGGTTGTCCTTCAGCTCTCTACAGAGGGCAGGCACACACTCCAGTTCACTCTTTATTATGTCAAACATGTCTTCAAAGGCAGACTGTCAACAAATGAATCATTAAAGGTAGACTTCCCTCTGTGGGAAGTTGCCCCTAGGAGCGGATGAAATATTGACTAACCCGCCCCAAATCTTAACCTTGGTCGTACGCGAGAAAAACAGGGCAATTAGCCCTGTATCAAAGTTTAGGGCAGGGGTGTTAAACTCGTTTTGGTGCATTGGACCAAATGCAACCTCGCGCAGGCCAACAGACATACAGTATTATATGCATGTAAAACTAAACGAATGTCTACTCCTGTACCCACCGGTGCATCATATTATTACAATCCTCCATTGCAGCCTACATTTAGCTTACGCTCAATGCCTAATTTCCACAGAGCTCAATATGACACTGTTACAGTAGCCTAGTCAAACAGTCAGACGAAGTAGGAGTTTTTAATGCCTGCCAATCAGGGAAGAGGGTGGTAGAGATTAAAAAAAAAAAAAAAAAAAAATGAAATAAAAATAGAATAAGACATTATGCAAGCAATGCTTTCTGGTTGAACTTAATTGCCATCTTCCCATTTCAAAGCCGACCTATCATCCCGTATCTTTGACACCCCTGGTACAGGGGCAGCTTAACCCTACCCCATCCCTTCCTCCCCTACTCTGAGATACTCACATGTGCTCGGTGGAGACCTGGTTCAGGCTGTGGACCAGCTGGGAGGCCAAGTTCTCATCCCGACAGGCCAGCAGGCAGTTGACCTCCTCTGCAATCCTTCCATTGTAGAGCAGGCTCTTGGTGGTGGTGGCAGGGAGAGGGGAGGGCAAGGGGAGCTGGTTCAACACTGCGACACAGGAGGGAGAAGATGATATCAGATAACTCGGAATCAACTCGTTTGAGTGCTTGAGAAAAACAACAACACACCCGTCGCCTCAGCTTGGCAAGCAAGGGGCGGCTTCTCTCTGGGTGCACTGTTCCGAACGTGTGAGTTGTTCTAAATTCCGTAAGATATCTCATAACTCCGGAACACCAGCCCATATTTACCACTGTGTGCATTTCAGGCGGAGTGTTTAACTAGTAAGAATAGCTGGTTCCACCTTTTACCAAATATAGTCATAAGGGCTTAATGGAGCCACCATAAACCGATTTTTAAGACCTATATTGAAATGTCACAAATCATTTAGAAGCAATTTCATACAGTAGAAAGAATGTGGCATAACGTTTGACATGTTGCATTTACACAGCATGACATGTACACATAAACCATTTGTTTCGCATCTTTGTAAACATTATAAATGGTTTATGAAGGCTCCATTATTTATGCCTGGGCCAGTTGATGCTGTGGAGATGAGACAGGAGGAGCGGGAGGAGAGTGGAGGAGGACTTACGGTCAGTGAGGCTAGCGATCCCAGCAAGAGTGGTGATGGGAACATGAGGCATATCCCCATTCATGCTGAAGGTGGGGGCGGGGGGGAGTGTGGCGATGCACAGGTAACTCAGGGGTCACAGCCGCAAGAACCAGTCCTCACATCTCCTACGACCTGGTGGAGGAGAGAGAGGAGGGGGGGGGGGGGGTTGTGGTTAGGAGATCTGGTGAAGACCTTTAAAAGGGTCGAACCACCGCACTAGAGAGCACGACCTTACACACAGAACTTCGAGCATCTGACAAACAGGGGAGGCTAGTGGAGGTAGGAATCAGAGGACAGGCTCATTGTAATGCGTGGAATAGAATCAAACACGTGTTCCTCGTTCCATTCCTGCCTCTTCTCCTCTCGGCCCCCATCAGCCTCCTCTGCTGCCTAAAGCTATTTAATGAGCATATGATCTGTTTCCTGTTTAACTGGTTCGTGAATATTGAAAATAATGACAGCGAAAGTAATACGAAATCTCTGACGTGTATTTTTCAGTTTATATTTTTGTGGGGTGTGCCTCTTCAGCTCTTGTCATGCATATTCTCCATATAAAAACAACAAGCATTAAAGGGACTGTTCGGCCCAATTTCATGTTTAGCTGAAATATCATCCGAGTTGATAAATTGTCCTCATACGCCAGTCGTAAAAGATTCACCAGTTCTCCATTATCTACTACCGCAGCACAGGCTAACAGTTAGCAGCGCCGTCTGCAATAGACAGGATTCCAACGTCCCTAAGTTAGCATTGTTCGAATTACATGCCAAAATCTCCTCAGAGAAACTTCAAACAAAGTTGATTTGCAAGTTACGCTTGAAAGGATGAAAAGGACAAGCAAGTTGAGTAGCAGCTATTTGTATACAGATAGCAATCACTCGGCAGTCGAGTGACAGTCCAGTGAGGGGAGGCTTGGCTGGTGAAACCGAAACCAAAACAAAGAGGCTGTGTGTGAGTCTACGAAGAGGAAATAGTTCCAGTTCTGTGCAAATGGATTATAGAGAATGTAATTGTTTGATTTTCAATAGAAAGCATATAAAAAAAAAAATCCTTTCAAGCGTAACTCGCAAATAAACTTTGTTTGAAGTTTCTCTGAGGAGATTTTGGCATGTAATTTAAACTGTCAATTTAGGGACCTTGGAATCCTGTCTATTGCAGACGGTGCTGCTAACTGTTAGCCTGTACTGCAGTAGCAAAATAGATAGAGAACTGAAGAATCTTTCCCTATTGGCCTTTGAGGACAACTCAGGGTAAAATTATATTTCACCTAAACATGAAATTAGGCTAAACCATCCCTTTAAAACAAGGCTTGCTGACTCATAATTGATGCAGCCAGGTTGAAATACCTTTCAGTGGAGCTTTCTTCTTTCTGGGTTTGGACCAATAACATTTCAGGAAAACGTCCTCAAGTCTATGGAAAAAACAACAACAACAATAACAATAACAGTTAGAGTTTTTGCTGGCTTGGATTCTTCACACACAAGTAGTACATTGACTGAACATTCACAGAGATGTTGACCAACTCCAGTGACTGAAATGTAACCTAGCATCATACATATTCATTGCGAAACTGTGCATTACAACCTCTCATTTCATGTTGGTGGAAATTTAGCCTGTGTTTGCTAATATGCAACAGTGCTGGGCACCATTCAAATCACATCAACAACACGTTCCTGCTATGCATAATTCACTACCAGGCAAGCCTTATGAATGGCAGAACAGTATGTCCCTGGCTGTGCATTAGGCCTGCTGTTGAGTCACACACTAAACACACACCCACCCAGCACTGCATAAGTACTCTGTCAAGCTGAGAATATCCCAGTCACAGATACCCCCCACCCCCCCAAAAAAACAAATGCAACACTGTTGCCAAATAATTCTCCATTGAAAAACCCTGCAAGATAGAGAGCCATAGAGTTATACAGTGCATATGACTCAAGCAAGAGAGCTACTGTACTGATATTAATAGGAAAAAAAATTGAACGCCACAATACGTGTATGATACTGTGCTTTCGTTTATTACCCAAACTATTGTGTAAACACTCCACTCTAGAGACCATTTCCTGGTGCTTACTACTCCTCTACTCTCTCTATCTATGTGGTTGGGACTGGCTGACAGCTGGGGAACTGACAGGCCGTAGAGCACAAAGGAACAGATGTACACACACTGCACCGTGGTGTGGTAGTGGTGAAAGGGGGGGGGGGTTACACGACTCTATCAACAGTCCTATCATGCGATGGAGTTGTGTTTGAAACGTTGGAAAACAACATTATGCATGGCCGTTGTGATAGGCTCATTAAATGCATTTTGACTCAGTAAAAAGGTCAACAATGTTCATCAGCTAGCTAGCTAATCAACTCAAACTACGGTGGTAGCAAGCTTGCATAAGGCAGTGGCTTAGTAACTACAGGACACTCACTTGATGCAGGTCAGATTAGCGAGATAGCTAACAATAGTCGTTTTCGTACAGGTCAATTATGCTAGCAGTTAGCTAAGCTAACTGTTTAGCTAGTAAACGCACCCAGTATATCGCTAAAATAAACATGCAGGTAAAGAGGGCGTAAACGGGTAGCTAGCTAACTACTTTGATAAACACTAGTGGGTCAGAATAGCTAGCTAGCTAGCTAACTTGAAATATAACGTAAAACAGACTAGAATATTATGAAAGCCTAGCAAAACAGCTACGGCCGATCACGGCCGTACACTCCTCGGGCTCGACAAATGACAGGCCTGCCACTACGCCTGTACGATAGGAAGCTAACTAGCTGTGTGAGCTATGGGACCTGACTAAACCCTGAAACAAAAACGTTCCATGGGCCGTTCATTGTGTACCATAATAACTCGTTGACAGGTCTACAAGTAGCTTACATAAATGCGTAAATTATCAGAGAAAATACTTTATGAACGGGCAACTTTTCGTTGCAATGTTTTTTGATACCGTTTAATGTAACTGCATATTCTATTCCATCCCAGCAATTACACCTACCCTGAGCTATACAAGCTAACGGTAGCTAAATCACAATTGGCTGGCTAGCTTGTTTGGTAATCTCTCAGAATAAAAAAACGTCAGAGATTTGGTCATAAACATTCATGTGCATAGTTCATAACATCTAAATTTACCTTCTGGTGTTAGCTACGTTTCAGGGGAGGGGAATGTTGTAGGTAGGGGTCCGGGTCTGTGTGTGTCTCTCTCTCTAGCTCCCCCTTTCTTCTCTCTCGCAGCTCCTCCAAAGGAACTCAGTTGAATTGCCAGCTAGCTGGCCAGCTAGCGTAGCTAGCTATCAACAATAATCCGACTCGGGCAGATTCGTTCTTCTTCCGTCATGTACGGGTGAATGTTTGAACGGAAGTATAAGGGGAAACATTCGTTCGTTGGAGTTTCGGTCGGTCTAAACCGACATGAACAGAAACCGTGGCCAATTTCGCCTGTAAATGAAAAATATGACGATTGTTGCGGAGATCAATAGGCTCCTCGTAGAACAAAATGCCGACCGGAAGAGCCACCGTCGGAGAGTGACCAAAAGATCTCTGGAGTGACTCCCTCCATCGGCGTCAAACGAAATGCCACATCGGATCATTCACCGCTAGGTGGCGCTGCGCACCAAGCCTTCGAAAATCAACTGACAGCTGTCAAAAAATAACGGCCTATTTTTACAATCAACCATCCGTGTCAATCAACCGTCTCTGTCTTGTTGTTTTCTCCTTTATGATACCTTAATATGTGTAGGGATTATCAATATAATCCACAGTGTTGGGGAAGCTACTCTGAAAATGTATTTCCCTATATTACTCGATTACCAATTACTTACAAGTTAAGACGTTTAACTACATGAAAGCTACCCGTTTGTTTGTCAAACTAAATCGACTTTGAAAAGTATTTCACTACATCGAAACTACTTCATCCAACACACAACAGTCAATTACTGAAAGATGACCAGTCCGTGTGATAGAAATCGTACGATTGAAACGCTCTGAAATCACTGGGAGAGCAAAACATTTTTTGAGGTGGGGGAAAATGGGGAGAGCGGAGGCAGTGAGGGAGTTCAAGGGCTGGAATAGCAGTTAAAATCCAATGTAATTTTTTTGGAGTGACAGGAGCCTACTACACAGCTACTAAAAAGAAGTTCACTACTGTAAACATTACTAGGATCTGAATGTATTTAAACTCCCACCACACTACTGCAAAATGCAGTTAAAAATGATGTTGAACTACATGTAGTGGAACTACTCCCCAACACTGGGAATCCAGTCCTTTCAAAGGAAGGACTTATTTACTCACTCTTGCCTTTTGTCGAGGGCTTAATTGTCAGGGGTGTTAAAGGTTGTCTGGGGCTGCTGTAAAAGCCTGCACACCATGTGGTATCCCACTCACAATGCATTTGGGTTGGCAATGACCATCATGAAGCTAACAGTGAATTGATATTACAACATTGTCATAGTCAAGTCATAAAAGCATAAGGCCTGGTAACATTCCCAGTGTTATCCAATGAGTCATCCTGTACGAAGCCCTGGCCGCCCTCTTCATCGCCCAGGTCAACAACATGGACATGAACTTTGGACAGATCCTCACTATCAGGTATTTATTATACCTGTCCATCAGCTTCCTAGGCTCTTTGTTTCAAATAGAATGATTTTAAAGGTGGTTGTTGTGTCATTATGTGTGATTATATCTGCATGTGTGTTGTCATACCAGGGGAGGCTGGTGGAGATAGAAAGCGGAGGACTCATTATAATGCATGGAATGGAATGAGGAATGCTATCAAACACACGTGATACCATTCTTCCTTCCACATTCCACACATGTTTTGTGTTCATTTGTAAGACACATGTAATAGAGCAAAAACATGCATAATCTGCATATGTGAGCTGCAAATAAAAGCTACTACTACTACTACAAAAACCTTTTTACGTTTACTACTTACTGTAGATGTTATGGTTTGATGAAAACTTTGAAGCAGTTTTCTGAGAGAATAGATTTACTCACTGAATCTTTGGATATTCAAAACCTCTCCTTTAGCCAATAATTAAATAATAAAACTTGATTTTTTTTTATGAATCACATTTTCTTCTCTCATCTAAACACTTCTCATATTATAAGCATCTGCAACGACATAACCAAACACTTTTGTGTGAAGCATTCAGAGGGGCTGTCTAACAAATCCTTTATTCTACCAGAGGCGATTACAAACATGTCCTCAAGGTGGCAACAAACCCCAGTCTATTTAAATGTGGAACATTAAGGTCCTATCAGCTCCTCGTGCATGTGTTCTTTATTGCGCACTCACTCCTGAATCAGCTGTATTGTACTTCCTACGTGGCACCTTAACCTCACGTGTTTCATACTATTTCTTATTCCATTCCATGCATTACAATGAGCCCTTCCTCCGATCTCTACCTCCACCAGTCTCCACTGCATTCAAATCAAATGTGTCCCATAATATCTGTACATGGTCCTGTTTGAATGGCAGACGAGAGGTCAGCAGTGTATTTGAGGGCCTACTTTATCTTAGGTCAAAGTTCATATAATTTAGGATACCTGTTATTGTTGTTCCAAAATTAGTTTTGATTGTTTTGAAATGTTTCTGTTTCGTTTTTTATTCTTTTCACACTTCATTCTATTGTCAATGTCGTTGATTGATGATTAGAAAACCGTGAATCCCATATTGCTATGAGTTCATACAAGTGCAGTACTAGATGTACTGGATACATCAAACCCACAAAACAACACCATGTTCTTTCTTTTATTTATCTTTTTTTATTCAAAACTATACAAGAAAAAAATCTACCCATGATCTCTATTTATGTGTGTGCTGTGTGTGTGTGTGTGTGTGTGTGTGTGTGTGTGTGTGTGTGTGTGTGTGTGTGTGTGTGTGTGTGTGTGTGTGTGTGTGTGTGTGTGTGTGTGTGTGTGTGTGTGTGTGTGTGTGTGATTTATTCTTCAGCCATTACAAAAAGATAAATCAAGCATTACACCAGCAAGAGGGATATCAACTGTAAACAAAAAGGCATTTATCACATTTTTTCAACCGTCTCCCGAAGCTTTAGTCTCATTTATCAGTCAATGTGTATGACGGGTGTATCAATAAAGAGGGTGGTTATTCTATCTAGAAAGTTCTCAAAGGAATGTCTTTACATCTTTCACAGCAGTCATCCTCAAATAACCATTGACTCTTCAAAATCTACAGTTAATGTACACAGGTATATCTACATTATTCACTATACAAATACATTCAAAAGATTTTTCTATACAAATACATTTCTACTAAATTTAGAGAATTTGTTAACTTCAAACTGTATTAGTTATAGCTCTTGTCTTAGGACTTCAAACATAAGACAGAGGTATTGATGACAAAATTATTACATACTATAGTTGATACTAATCAACTATACTGATTAGTTTAATCAATAAATTCATGTTAATCCATGCTTTATTTGTGGTATCTTTTGTTAGAAATTATCGATTTTGTTTCTGCCCAATCATTATAACAGCAAATACTAACAAACAGGGGAACAAACATAGGGGTTTTGACATGCTAATACCATCATGACCCTGTTAAAGGGTGTGCATCTGTTTCAAACATGGTCCTGTGGAAATGTCCAAAACAGTGGAGTCAAACACGTTTCACAGTAGTCATGATATCATCTTCTCTTTTGAACTTTGAACTGCACTGAAATCGTAGGCCTTCAACCTGTGAATACCAGCAGTATCTTTGGACAAAAATTGCATCATATCACATACACAAAATGTCAGATTGTTTGGGGGGTAGAATCATGATACTTTAAAATGTCATACTCTCCAACTCCAACTTGAAACTATTTATTTGATTCATAAGTGGTATAAGTAAAACTAGAACTGTTGATACAAACTAATAAGTTGATGAGGTCCTTGGCAACCTATTTTGGTTATCAGCCGTAGAAAATGGCATAAGAGGTACAGAACTAAACATACTGACCTCAGGTAATGTTAACAAATGTTTTTAAAAGAAATTATCTATGTCAAACTATTGGACTTATGATTCAAAGATCATGACAAATTGCTGCCTCTTAGCATTTACATTTCTCAGAAACCGACAACGCTACTGTCAAAGGATAAAAAACTAAAACACCAAATCAAATACAAAAAGAATCTGAATAAAGTCACTAACATCTGTACAGAAACTTGTAAAAAAAAAAAAAAAAAAAAAAAACAGCCCTTCTTCCCCCAGAGTTCTTCATTCAAACCGGTACTGCAGCCAACCCTATGGTGGTACCAGGGGAGGCTGGTGGAGGTAGAAATCGGAGGACCGGCTCATTGTAATGCATGGAATGGAATGAGGAATGGTTTCATTCCATTCTATGCATTACAATGAGCTCGTCCTCCGATTTCTACCGCCACCAGCCTCCCCTGGGTGGTACAGTACTGTCATGCTGCATTCAAGTGCTCCTCTGAACTAGAAAACTCTAGAAGATTTCTGACTCGGCAATTCGTGTACCTCTGAGAATTCTTGAGTTTCCCACTCAGAGCAATCTCAGAATTAGCCAATAGGGAGCGCCCTATGCACAATTCTACGCTAAATCTTGGGTGGGAAGGCTCAGAGTTTCCCAGGAGCGCTTGAATGCACCATCAACACAGTGATACTGTCAGTCCTACTACATCTTGGTCTCGGTGTCGGGGGCCTTCTCGTTCTCATACTCGTTCTCCTGGGTGATGAGCTGGTAGGGCTTCTTGTTGGCCTCCTCCACCACAGAGTTGCCCATCTCTGCGTCCTTGTTCTGGAGCTCGTTTTGAGAGAGGTGCGCTACGATGCCTGCCCCTATGGAGTCTCCTAGCACGTTAGTGGTAGTACGCAACCGGTCCCTGGACGAGTGAGAGAGAGAGGGGGGGGGGGGGGGGGGGTGCGGGGGGAGAGGGGGGGGGGGGGGGAGAGAGAGAGGGGGGGGGGGTGTCAGTTGTGAACTAGGCAATAGACTAGTATACGTACTAGACTGGCCTAAGATCTGTAGCAGGGGGGACTGGTGGAGGTTGAAATCGGGACGGGCTCATTGCAATGCATGGAATGGAATGAGTAACATGTCTAATTGATACCATTCCTCATTCCAATTCATGCATTACAATGAGCCTGTCCTCCGATTTCTCCCTCCGCCAGCCCCCCCGATATACAGTACAGGCATTTACACTGGCAACATATTACAAACATGACATTCTGTCACCTCCTCTCCCCAGAAAGTGACCCCTTCACTACCAAAACGACTCAAGATCAGACAAGGAACCTTCTGTTTGCTATGTTGCCAGAGGATGTTCAGTAGAAGCAAGGAAAGACCCTGTTCTGTTTTTCTAAGGATATCGGCCAAACTGAAACCAGGTGGGATATTTTTTTTATACACAACGATTCTCATTGAAAATACAGTTATATTTTATGCTTACAAGACCTTCGTTATCAAGCCAAATGAGCACACACTCAGCCAGCAGGTCACATGCAATAGATGTGATCTCTCCAGTGGAATCAGATGTCGATGGAATCAGAAACAGATGGATCGAGGATTATGGAATGTTAGGGGAGGGTCTCTCTAACTCTTCCCCTAAGGCCTTTATATACACATATAATAACACCCATATAGGCTTACAGATGATCATGTCTCTATGTATGTTGATGGGAAAATGAGAAATAACCTAAATATTACAGTACATCAGAAGAGGCTGGTGGAGGTAGACATCGGAGGACGGGCTCATTGTAATGCATAGAACGGAATGAGGAATCATATCAAGCATGCATGTGTTTATACCATTCATCATTCCATTCCATGCATTACAATGAGTCCATCCCTCGATTTCCACCCCCACCAGCCTCACCAGTACATACACATGACCATATACCTACGATAAGGCAATGGAAAACAGCCTTTACTCACAGGAACCAATCGACAGCGATGATGAGGCTGATATCATCGGTGGGCAGGCCTACAGAGGTCAGCACTATCACCATGGTGACGAGTCCAGCTTGGGGGATCCGGCAGCGCCGATGCTGGCTGCTGTGGCTGTGATGCTGGAACACACGGTAGACGACAGACACGTTCTCAGAAACACTCAGAATTCACACTGTTTATGACCTGTTTATCACTTGTTTATTACCTGTTTATCATGTTTATCACCTGTTTATCACCTCCAAGGCTGATGGAGGTAAAAATCGGAGGACCGGCTCATTGTAATGCATGGAATGTGTGCACACCTGTTTGATACCACACCTGTTTGATGCATTACAATGAGCCCGTCCTCCGATTTCTACCTCCACCAGCCTCCCCTGGTATGACC
>NC_139661.1:15131630-15139130 GCF_951799395.1 Argentina silus
CCCTGAGGGGCTGGCCCTGCTCCTTCATGTTGCCTATGATGAGGCCGAAGCACATGGAGAAGACCACCAGGCCCAGGGCGTTGACCCCATTCACCGTCCCCGGCACAGGGATCATCTCCTCACGCGTCAGCTCCTGGCTGCCGTTCAGGGTGTCATTCGCCATCAGGTAGACCACCCTCGTCCCGTACTGAGTCTTAAACTAGGGGGGATGGAGACACGTGGATGAGAGAGGTGGAGAAGAGGGGTGGAGGAGAGACGTGGAGAAGAGAGATGGAGGAGAGAGGTGGAGAAGAGAGGTGGAGGAGAGAGATGGAGGAGAGAGGTGGAGGAGAGAGGAGAGGTGGAGGAGAGAGAGGTAGAGAAGAGAGGCGGAGAAGAGAGTTGGAGGAGAGAGGTGGAGGAGAGGTGGAGGAGAGAGGTGGAAGAGAGAGGACAGGTGGAGGAGGGAGGTGGAGGAGAGAAGTGAAGAAGAGAGGTCGAGGAAAGAAGTGGAGAAGAGAGGTGGAGATGAGAGGTGGAGGAGAGAGGTGAAGGAGAGAGATGGAGAAGAGGTGGAGGAGAGTGGTGGAGGAGAGGTGGAGAAGAGAGGTGGAGAACATGGTCAATCTTGTGATGCTGAACTGAATCTGTTTCTATAAACAGATGAACAGCCAATCAAATGAAAAACACAAGGAAGAGGAGGAAGAGGAGGAGGAGTTACCTGCTGTGTGCAGGCCTGCACGATGTTGGGGGGGAACATGTTTCTGGAGAGAACAAACACATCAAATCAACAAATTATTTTTCTTTTTGATGCTACATACTAATCACTTATGTGAATGTAAGAGAAACTTGGAAGGTAACATCAATAAAAGTAGCAAAATTGACCACCTCCTGGTAACCCATACTACCCAGCCCCCCACCCAACCCCACTCAACCCCACCCTTCCCCACCCACCCCCCCCAGCCCCCCAGCCCCACCCAGCCCCCACCCAACCCCCCTCCGTCTCCCCACCCCCCTGCCATCCCTCAACCCCCCCCACTCAAACCACACCCCACCCCCTCCATCCCCCCACCCCCCCATGCTCCCATATGTGTGTCCTGCCTACCTGATGAGGTCCAGGAAAGCGTCAGCAGGGCTGACCTGCTCTATCTTCTGAATCTTCTTGAACTCGTCCTTGGAGCCCTTCCCCGGGTGGATGATGAGGACCATGACGATGCCGATGAAGACGGCGATGACCGTGGTGGTCATGTAGTACACCACCGCCCGCATGCCCATCTTCCCTGACGCGCGGCTGTCTAGCGCTGCCATGCCTGGAGGGGGACACGACAAGTACTTAATTTAATGAATTTTGTTGGTTCACACAGAGAAGACTGACCTGCAAACATTGATTTTACAGTAGGTACTCTCTCACGGCTTTGCAACTGTGTTGTCGGGAGAACTTAAGCTACTTAAGATACAAAGCTTTTGGGAAACTCACCCCTGTTTAGTTTAGTTTATATCTGCTGTGTTTACAACCCTGTGAGAACAGCCGTCTGGACAAGCAACTAGATAAGTAAGACTCAATTATGTTCACTGTATTGGCCTTGTTGAGGGAAATCTTCCTGGATCTTGAGCTCTGAGTGTTAGAATAAACATGTATGGATTAAAGATAAACAATAGGTATGGAGTACATGATTTCTCCCCCAATGACCTTACAGCTAAACTTGAGACAGATTGTCATCATTGTTGCCTGTGCACAGACATGAAAAAAGACCTGTCTACACTATCAATCCAACCCTGGGAAGAAAAGCAGTGCCCACAGAGAGCGTAATATAATCTTAATCTGACTTTTGGTTGGCTGTAATCTGAACCGTCCCCTTCAGAGTCTGTGTATAGGACCTGTGTATAGGAATTTTTTTTCCAACTCTAGAGCAATTATAGAACCTTTCCAATAACCAAACCCATCTTTAAATACTGTTTCTTCACATGTTTATGATATCGGCTAGTGTCTTGCAACGGCAGAAGGAACGCATAGGAGTGGGTTGTAGACCATATCTGAAACATTCTAAATCTGGAACGCACAAAGTGACTTTCAGGCTGGACTGCAGCAGGGTCACTGTCCCTGAGTTTGAACCCCCCCCCCCCCCGTCTCTCTCTCTGACAACAAAACGGACAGAGAGAAAGGATGTAACAGTTAATGTGAGAGAGAAAGAAGTGTCATTATTGGGGAGACAAGATACTCTGACAACGACCTTGCTTCAGTAGCCATGACGTGAGACGTGTAGCCATTTTCAAAGTGTCAGTTGCCATTACGGGCATTATTCTCTTTCAGAGTTGCACAAGCAAAAGCTGTCTTTGTGAGAGGGAGATGTATGTGTTCTTTTCACTGGTGCACCGTGTGCCCCCTGCATGTCCCTCTCTGTCCCCTTGACTTCACACACCCCCTCTCCCCCACCTCTCCCCTCTTCTCCGCCCTCTCCCCCACCTCTCCCCTCTTCTCCTCCACCTCTCTTCCACCCTCTCTGTCCCCTTGTTTCCCCTACCTCCCCCTCTCTCTTCTCCTTCACCCTCTCTTCCACCCTCTCTTCCCTTTTCCCTACCCACCTCCCCCTCTCCCCTTCTCCTCCACCCCCCCACCACCACCACCTCTCCCCCTCTCCTTTTTACACACTGATGTTATTGCTCCAATCCTCTTTCATTCCTTCGCTCCCCCCTCTTTCTCTCCCTCCTTTCCTTTTCTGACAGCCCTGGGAAAACTTGTTGACTTAGTCGCACTCACACAGTCACAATGCTTCTCCCTGTCACCAGGGCAACAACAAACGCCGCCTCCACAATTTCATCCTTTTAGATGTGAAAGAATGACTTTCTCATACAGGGAATGTTCATCTCACAAAAGTGCTTTAGACGGGGAGTTTG
Organism: Argentina silus; assembly: GCF_951799395.1. NCBI lineage: Eukaryota > Metazoa > Chordata > Actinopteri > Argentiniformes > Argentinidae > Argentina > Argentina silus. The sequence continues at coordinate 15,134,505 of NC_139661.1, forward strand.
ACGTTAGGGCTTCAGTGACCACTAGGGGTCCACGTTTATGCCAATTAAAATGCACTGCTGCTCAGGACAATACCTCCTCAGTTTCTCTGCCTATCAACATAGGAGGTTGTTAACTCTCTATATGACTATAGAGTCACACATCAGGAGAGGCTGGTGGAGGTAGAAAAAATCAGAGGACAGGCTCATTGTAATGCATAGAACGGAATGAGGACGAGTGTTTGATACCATTCCTTATTCCATTCCATGCATTACAATGAGCCCGGTCCTCCGATTTTCTACCTCAACCAGCCTCCCTTGGTACACATCCAATTAAGAGGAGATCAAAGACCTATGATCAAAGACCTATGATGTCACGGCATACTAAAGTATAAAACAACTGATTAGCCATCTAAGACATGGGTTATGAATCCACATGTTCACTCTGAGTATCATATGAATAAACACCATGGTTTGCACCACCAATCAATAAACAAACAACGAAAAACTGAGAATTAGAAATGTGAAAATGGATTATGGTGATTTAACCGTGAGCTTGACAACAAGCGAGTGAGTTCATGTGAGGGGTTGTGGTCAACCACAAACTCCATTCATCCCTCCTTTCCCTTCTCCTCCCCTTCCTCCCCCATCCTCCCCCCTTTAAACCTCCCCTCTACCCTCTCATGTATGGTAATGAAAACGTCTGGAGACAATACGGCTTTTTCTTCGAAGCGAAGGCAGGAAACTTCAGTCTTTTATGTGTGGTGAGCAGAGAAGGAGAGAGAGAGAGACATGAGGGCTCTCATAACAGGCCAAAACATACCAGTGATTACTCAGAGAGAAAGAGAGGGAGAGAGAGTTAGAGAGAGAGAGAGAGAGAGAGAAGGAGAGAGAGAAGGAGAGAGAGTTAGAGAGAGAGAGAGAGAGAGAGAGAGGAGAGAGAGTTAGAGAGAGAGAGAGAGAGAGAGAGAGAGAGAGGAGAGAGAGAGAGAGAGAGAAGGAGAGAGAGAAGGAGAGAGAGTGAGAGAGAGGAGAGAGAGAGAGAGAGAGAGAGAGTTAGAGAGAAGGAGAGAGAGAGGAGAGAGTTAGAGAGAGAGAGAGAGAGAGAGAGAGTTAGAGAGAGAAAGAGATAGAAAGAAAGGAGGGAGAAGACTAGAGGGGCCTCTAAATCTCTTTCTCTCTCTCTGCCTCAGCTGCCTTCAATGCTCTCTCTCACTCTCCTTCCTCATCCCCTTTTCTCTCACTTCTCTTTCCTCTCTATTGCCCCTTTCTTCTCTCTGACACCTCTATGGTCCTCTCTCATAAGCTATTCTCTCTCCATCCCCCATCTCTCTCTCTCTCTCTCTCTCTCTATTTCTCTCTCTTTCCCCTCCCCATCTCTCTCTCTCTTTCCCCCCTCCCCCATCTCTCTCTCTCTCCCCATCTCTCTTTCTCTCTCTCTCTCTCTCTCTCTACCTAGCCACAGTTCCCAACCCCCTCCTCTACTCTACTTCTCAGTCTTCTAAGAAGACCCATAACCCAATAATCCCTAAAATGCCATTCCTCCTCAAATGATTCCCTCTCCATTGTCAAATGATGAAATATAGATTGAAACATCACCAGGAAAAACCTATTGAGCGTGAAATGCTTTTGGAGAAACAGAGTTCTTGGAAGCGTTCCTTTTCATGCGTGTGGTGAAAGATGTCTTTGTCTTTTAGGGGGCTACGTCCCTGCAAGGCCAGTGTCACCTCTGACCCCAAGCCCACTCTTTCGGGTGTAGAGCTCCTATTGGCTGCTGCTGACCAAACATAAGCTGCACCTAGTTTCACCCACACATGGTCAGGTCACACACACACACACACACACACACACACACACACACACACACACACACACACACACACACACACACTTCAACCTCATACCACATCATTCCATAACAAAACTGAACTGACAACAGAATAGAAACATAGAGGATACCACACAGTTTATCACACACACACACACACACACACACACACACTCATACTCAACTTCAACCTCATACCACATAGAGGATACCACACAGTTTATCTGACAATCATTCAGCTCCACGCCAAGTCAGAGAACATTTCTGGCTTGGCGAAGGTCATAACTGAACATTCAGATTGTGTGTGTGTGTGTGTGTGTGTGTGTGTGTGTGTGTGTGTGTGTGTGTGTGACAGTGCAGTCGAGTCCATTCCCTCGACCTGCTTACATTCCTGTATGATGTCATCAGCTGACACAGAGAACACGGTACAGTATAGTCACCTACCATCACACAACACTAACAACTCCAACAAGACCCCAGGGGAGGCTGCTGGAGGTAGAAATCAGAGGACGGACTCATTGTAATGCATGGAACGGAATGAGGAATGGTATCAAACACACTGGAATGAGGAATGGTATCAAACATGTGTCAAACATGTATTCCATTGCATGCATTACAATGAGCCGTCCCAGCGATTTCTACCCCCACCAGCCTTCCCTGAGACCCACTATTATCTGAAATGTTATAGTTCAAGTGTTGTTGACCCCATGACGTAATCTGAAAAGAAATATCAAGATTTGACTGGTAGAAATTAACGACTGTACATGTTTGGAATTACTTCTCTGTCAGGAGACTCAACAAATGTGGTAGTAATGGACGTGTGTTGACATTAGGATGATACACACACACACACACACACACAAACACACACACACACACACACACACACACACACACACACACACACACACACGCACACACTCTGAGGAGATGTGTTTCGAGAGCTGATGTTTTGGTCAGAGAACACAAGGCTTTGTTGGCTCCCTATGTTGACATCATGTGACATGGTGATCTCAGAGGAGATGCTAACTGAAGTCCACCAGAGCACAAAGCAGGTTATTATAGGGCAATGGCCCTCATTCAAATATGTTAAAAATGCATCCTTTCTTCTTTTCATGAAGCCATGAAGTTATCTCTGATCTAACATGAATGGATTGGTCACAGCAAGCTTCCCACTGCATTGTTTTCACCAATCCAGTCATGATCCGATCAGCAATTTCTTCTAGGAAAGGAGGAAGGATGTTTTTAAAGAGTATTAAAACAGAGCCTCTGCTTCTCAGGGTAGACTGGGCTGGGTCAACCCTCTGTCACTCATTGACCCCTCAGCCAATCAGAGTACAACACACACTACACACGCTCACAACACCCCCCTCGCTCCTACACAGAAACAAGCAAGCGGAGTCTTCAGACAGGGCCAGGTCAGCGCCAGCTTGGACACATCATCAATGGTGTTTCAGTTAGACTTTGAATGCATGCCAAGAATCCGGAACTCAAGGAAATGCTGGAATCTCAAGCTTCTATGGAACATGACCCACAACCGCTCCCAAAAACAATAAAAGTCAACGGCTGAACAAACATTAACTCCTCTCTGCTCTCAGAGGTACATAGTCAAGTCACAAAACAACCAACAACAATGTGTTTCACTGACACAAAGCACGGTCAACATCAGAGAGAGGGCTCGGTTGAAAACATGTATGACTTTGTAAGTTGTAATGTGACATAATGTAACTAAACAATGTTAGGATATACATGATATCGGTTGTAGAGGAGTGTGTGTGTGTATGTTTGTGTGTGTGAGCATGCGTGTGTGCGCGTGCGGGTGAGCATGTGTGCATGCGTGCACGCGCATGTGTGTGTGTAGCCTACCAGTGATAAGGCTGGACACCAGCAAAGGGAGCACCAGCATTTGCAGCATCCTCATCAGCAGCTCTCCGGGGAAGGAGAAGTACTTGACCTCGCGATACGACATCTTGTATGGCCGCAGGGCGAATCCCAGAATTATACCTGCCAAAAAAACACAGCAATACTTAGTATTTTATAAATCTGTAACCTTCTCCAGACAAACATTCTCTAGATTAATAACTTATTGATGGGTGGAGTGGAGAAACTAACTCGGGTTGGAGTGGGTTGCGGGTTTATATTTTACTCAGAAACCCAAAAATAGGTCCAGGTGGCTAGGGGCAGATGGTGAAAGGGCGGGGGGGGGGGGTAGGGGGGGTTGTTCACATCAATTGACCCTTTCTTTACCAGAGGATGTGTGTAATTCCAGCACTGGACATATATCACAGATCAGGGTAGGTCAGGCTCAGATCCTGGTTCGAGGAGATCACAGATCAAAGGTTAATAGCCAAGGGTCAGAGGGTGGTGGAGAGGTCATCTGAGTTTGCACTATTCTTTCCTGTGTGAATGACTCGACACACTGCTGCTAGATGCAGCCATGATGCAGCAGATCTGGAACTCCCAAAATGGTACATTCCATGTTGTAATGTTTATCAATCTTATTCCCTCCCCTTCCTGGCCTTCCTTCACAGAATTCCTAAAATCTAAAAGATTCTAAAAGATAGATGAATGATGAGACACACACACACACACGCATACACATACACACACACACACACACACACACACACACACACACACACACACACACACACACACACACAACACACACACACACACACACACACACACACACACACACAGAGTACACACAGAGTACACACAGAGTACACACAGCGTACACTCACCAACGATGACAGCAGTGATAGTGAAGATCACAAAGGCATTTCTCTGGAAGAATCCTTTGACATCATCCTTATTGA
>NC_139661.1:15141630-15226630 GCF_951799395.1 Argentina silus
TAGCAACTGTAGCTAACTCACACAAGACCCAAACATGACAACAACTCAAATGGAGACATAGTTTGGGAGGAGAAATGTAGAAAATTATCTGGTGGAAGGTAAGAATGTAGAGGTCAGAGAGAAAATTATTCCATTGCAAATGATGAAACCATAACTTGGATCATCACCAACACCAATAAATCCATGACCATTTACTAGAGACTGCAGAGTCTGGGCAGCAGAGGGGTTCAGGGAAGGCTCTTTCAGCTGAGTATCGGAGGAAAAAAAATCCTTTTATTCAGTGTCCCTTTAGGATTGAGAGGTTGAGGGAAGGGGTGCTTCAACTTCAGGGTTGGAGGGGGTAGAAAGGGTGGGGTGGGGAGCTGCTTTAGAGTGGAGGGTGGGGCGTAGAGAGGGTGGGGAGCTGCTTTAGGGTGGACGGTGGGGGGTAGAGAAGGTGGGGGGTAGGGAGGGTGGGGTGGGGAGCTGATTTAGGGTGGAGGGTGGTGTGGGGGTGGGGTGTGGAGCTGCTTTAGAATACCTAGTGAACAGCTGAACAGCTCCCCACCCTCTGTACCCCCCACCCTCTGTACCCCCCACCCTCTGAACCCCCCACCCTCTGTACCCCCCACCCTCTGTACCCCCCACCCTCTGAACCCCCCACCCTCCACCGTAAAGCAGCCCTGGCTGGGCTGCAGAGCACACACAAGGAACAGTCCTGCTATGGGAAGCCTTGTAAACCATATAATACAATAAGAGGAAACTAGGACAGGTTATTGAGACAAGGAAATGCAGGTTTATTGATCTGGGAAAGGAAAATGTAGCTCAGGGAGGAAAGAATTATGCATTCTGCAAAAAAAAAAAAAAAAAAAAAGGGTTAGGGTTAGGGTTTGATTGTGTACTTGATACAATTCCTCATTCCATTCCATGCATTACAATGAGCCTGTCCTCCAATTTCTACCTCCACCAGCCTCCCCTGGTACTGTATACATCTCTTAGGGATATAGGCTCCCATACGCCTCAGGCCTACACAGCCCATGCTACTGTATGTTATTAATAGCATTGAGGTCCTGCTGCATGTTGTGTGACTTCATCCATCACAAGCTCGGTTGACGTGTTCACAACATGCTGTTTGCTGGTCATAGAGACGTCACCAAGTGAATATAATAACCACACTTTTGTGAATCATTTGTGTAGAACTGGTCCCATGCTGTTCATTGACGCACTCACTCTCTAAAGGAGTCAATTGTGTTGAAATCAACTCTTTCGGGATCTAAGAGGAGGAGTGTGGAGAGACTTGCCAAACCATCGGACGGACAAAGAGTCTGAGTCTCGTAGGAGGAGGAGCGAGTCTTTCAGCAACACAAGGCCAACGGACTAATTCCTGCTTTTCCCATCAGCCACCACTCCATCAGGGAAGTGTGAGCCGTGTCCCTCATTCTTCCCCCCCCCCCCGTCTCCTAGGCGACCCTTGGCTCTGGGAGACGACGATCTTAACTTAACAAACATTGGCTTCTTTTGTGGAGCAGTAATTACAGGGCCATAGTGGGCCAGGGACAGGGTTGGTCCTGGCCTTCGATGGACCTTAAAATGTAAATCCCTTTTCACGGGAAGAGAGAGAGAGGGGCTATCTGAGAACACACCACCAACATTTATAGCTTGATAGCATTGTCTCATTGTCAGATAGCGCGACTCCGTCTGTCCGGGGAGGTTGAGGCGATGAGTAGGAATGCCGTAAGACAATGGGTTAGTCGTGATGTAATGATCGTGGCTTAAAGTCACTGATTAAAGTGATGGTCTTAAAGTTGCCTGTGTACCAGGGGAGGCTGGTGGAGGTAGAAATCAGAAGACAGGCTCGTTGTAATGCATGGGATATCCCACGATTTCTACCTCCACCAGCCTCCCCTGGTGTGTAGATCCTTATCATTCATAGTCCCAGGGACAGAGAAAAGGTTCGGGTTAGGAGCACTTCCCAAGCCTCTGTCTGACTCCGTGTATAGAGCCTGCTTTGTGCTGTGGCCCTCCAGGCAGTAATGCTATGGTGTCTGGTAAATAGATTACACATGGAATGTGGAACAGAGAGAATTCTTATTTTTCCATTCCATATCTGATCACTCTCCAACACTCTAGAACCCGCAGCCATTGTTATCACATGTCGTGTGAATGTCAAGGGTGTCATTGTGGTCCAGGCTAGTGTAACTCGGTGCCCTGTGGTTAACAAACAAACCAGTGATTTAGCATGGAATTAACACAACTCTCAAAACACAGCACCATATCCTGTCATCTCTCAGAGGGGAAATGGTGTGGGCGCCACAATGTCAACTTGAAAGGCATGTGAATCTACCATGACGGAAACAGCCTGTTAGACAGTGTGAACCGATGTGAACCGGTGTGAATCGGTTTGGATACACACCTGCTACCTCAAGCTGATAAAGGGGATATTCACCTAGCTAACTCAAGCTAACCCTAACTCTAACCCTAACCCTAACCACACAGAATATGTTGGGCAGTTTTGTCATTATGGCTCATTCTATCTTAGAAGAAAGATGCTCCTGCTAACTGTCCTTGCTTGCAAGAGTAATACATTTTAATAGTTGCAACGTTTTAGTCAAAGACCTTCCCCAGGTATGAGGTCATCCTGTCTCAACATGGTCAGTTCTGTACAACACATTCTTGACTCTGGGAGCCAACTTTATGATGTCATTGACCACCTAGTCATCCATTCACTGCTCTGTGGTCACAAAGCCTCCCCAAAGTGAGCTTGCACACCTTGTTACACCCCACACACGCACACACACACACGCACGCACGCACACACACACGCACACACGCACGCAAGCAAGCACGCACAAAACACAGACACACACACACCCCAACACACATGCACACACATACACACACACACCCACACACACACACACACACACACACACACACACACACACACACACACACACACACACACACACACACACACATACAGTGTCCTAAATCTCAGGCTGTAAACCTATCCCTCTTTGTGTGTGTGACCTGTCCCAGGCAGCCATAGGTGGGCCAGGGGAGTGGCCAGTCCCGGGGGGCGGGTGGGGGGGGTACCGCTGAATTGGGGGCAGGTTATGGGATCCGTGCTCTTGTCTTGTGGTGCCACCCGAGGGAGTGGTAACACTGTGCCTGCTTTGTCCCCCTGCATCATTGTGCCCAAGGTTTCCCATGGATCAGACTTCAAACAAAGGTCTCCGCTCTGCCGTGGGTGTTGTTTAGGGCCGATGAGGGGACTGGGGACTGGGGACTGGGGACTGGGGACTGGGGACCGGGGACCGGGGACCGGGGACAAGGGGACTGGGGACTGGGGACAAGGGGACTGGGGAGTAGGGACTGGGGACTGGGGACTGGGGACTGGGTCTGGGGACAAGGGGACTGGGGACTGGGGACTGGGGACTGGGGACTGGGGAAAAGGGGACTGGGGACTGCGTCTGGGGACGAGGGGGCTAGGGACTGGGGACTGGGGACTGGGGACTGGGGACTGGGGACTAGGGACGAGGGGACTGGGGATGAGGGGACTGGGGACTGGGGACTGGGGACGAGGGAGGAGGGTTGTTCTCACATCTGACTGCACCAGGAGGACAACTAGATCAGCTGCTCCCCCCCGCTCTCACTCTCTTTCCCTCTGTCTCTCTCCCCCTATCTCTCCCCCTGTCTCTCTCTCCCCACTGCCTGTCTGCTAGCCCACCTGTATAGGGGGCAACAGAGATGGTCTTCTTCAATCTTGGACAACACCACACCATGCTCTTAAACCTGACCTCTGGTCAAACACATTGATTGATTCAAATCACATGGTGCAATGGAACCACTAGAACAAGTCCAAAAGTCCAAGCTGAGAAAGCCCTGACAACGAAACTAAATGTGAAGAAAAAAAACCCAGTCTGAATCAATGTAAATCAAAGAAGCACATTTCAAGTATTTGACCCGCCCGGCTGTGACAAACCCACAAACCTTTGCCTGGACAAGAAACAAGACAGTCAGTGCAGTAGAGGCTAGCGGAGGTAGAAACCGGAGAATGGGCTCATTGTAATGCATGGCATGGAATGAGGAATGGTATCAAACACACGTGTCAATTCCTTCAATGCACACAATTACAATGAGCCCGTCCTCCAATTTCTACCTCCACCAGCCTCCCCTGTGGTCAGTGTAATCTGTTTCCGAGGAGTTTGTTCTTTGTCCTGTGGATGTTGGTGCTGTGTTCCGCAGAGCCAATTTTCGGTGTCAGGGAGCCAATGGGATCACAGCGACGGTGCCTGGGGAGTCACCAGACACCCAATCATTGCTCTTTGTTAGCGGCGTGTTTAAGGTTACCCTCCTTTTAGAATGGAGACAAACGCTGCTGATCTTTTACCCTCCACCCCCTCCCCTCCACCACCCGACATTAAATGGTATTGTTCAAGAAGACACTTGACATAAGAAGCCCATCAATATCATAAAGATAAGGGAAATGACAGTGAATAAAACAGCAACAATGGGGTGAAGTGAGAAGGGAGTATGAGAGTTACTAGTGTGTTACTATCCCAGACTATTACAGACTAAAGGATGTCCCCATGACCTCACATGCACCGTATAAGGTGACAAAACATTGGCTGCATCTTAATAGTCTAAAGTGGATTCCTTTCCTTGTCTCCTCTCTTTGTCTCCTTTCCTCTCCTCGTCTCCTCTCCTCGTCTCCTCTCCTCATCTCCTCCCCTCTTCTCCTCATCTTCTCTCCTTGTCTCCTCTCCTTTTCTCCTCTCCTTTCTCCTCTCCTCGTCTTCTCTCCTTGTCTCCTCGTGTCCTCTCCTCGTCTCTTCTCCTTCATCTGCAGTGATCTGACCAGACAGGACAGGTGAAAGCAACATGGCTGGTGTGATCAGTGTGAATTTATTTCCACCTGTCCAGTTTTTTGCTGGCTGTTACTGGTCAGCTCCATGCTATTTATATGAATGGAATTTTAACACCCACATAATGATGATACTCTTAATACAAGATACAGTCTAGGACAGGGGAGGCTGGTGGAGGTAGAAATAGGAGGACAGGCTCACTGGAATGCTTGGAAGGGAATGAAGAATGTTTCCGTTCTTCTACCAGCCTCCACAAGGTGGTGTACGAAGGCCAATACACACAAATTGAGACATTGTTGACAACATAGATGCCACCTAGTGGTAAAACCTGGTAATTACGTTTTGATGCCCAGTCAGAAAAATGTCTACCTCCACCAGCCCCCCCTGCACCTCATAGACTGAATTGTAGACAGGTGAGAGGGGAGTCCTTCCTGCAAGGCCAGATGGGGGAGAGAGAGACGGAGAGAGAGAGAGAGAGAGTGAGAGAGAGAGAGGGGGGGGGGGGGGGGGGGGGTAGAGAGGTAGAGAGACCAGTGAGGTATCAGGAGTAATCCTCTACAGTGTGACAAGGTGAAGAGTGTGTTCCTAAGGAGAGGAGAGGAGACGGGTTAAGATCTGCATGTAGCCTGGCAGATGGCTGGTCTAAGCTGCTGAGAGAGAGGGGGGGGAGAGAGAGACAAGGAGAGAGAGAGGGGGGGGGGGGACAGGGGGAGAGAGAGGGAGAGAGAGAGAGAGAGGGAGACAAGGAGAGAGAGAGGGAGAGAGGGAGAGAGACAGGGGGAGAGAGAGAGGGGGGGGATAGAGAGAGAGAGAGAGAGACGGAGAGAGAGAGACGGAGAGAGAGAGAGGAGAGAGAGAGAGAGAGCGCACCTGCTGCAGTACACTGTCATAGCTTAGCTTCCACACACAGCATGGATTACAACTAGCACCACAGCCTGACAGAAAGCCATCTTAGCCCCCACACGTACAGCACTATCCTGACTTGAGTCATGCTAATGGTTGTATGACCCATCAGGCATGGAGGACGTATTGGAGGATTGGCCAGAGTCCCTGAACATCTTCGGGTCTGTGTGGCTGGGTCTCCTGGGCGGCCCGGAGCTTCCTGGGGGGGACTGGGCCGCCTGTCTAACCCTGTTGGAGCACCTCTGCCTGGATCTGTTCGGCCGCATGGACTCCCTCCTGGAGGACAAAGCCGTGTGTTTCGAGTTACTAGGGTCTCTGTGTTCAGAGGAGCCCTATGTGTGGATGTTCCTGAACAGCTGAATGGAGGCTCTGCCAGGGGAGGCTGGTGGAGGTAGACATCGGAGGACGGGCTCGTTGTAATACATGGAATGGAATATGGAATGGTATTAAACACAGGAGGCTGGTGGAGATTGGAGGACAGGCTAATTGTAATGCATGGAAAGAAATAAGGATATCATGCATGAGGAATGGTATCAAATATGTGTTTGATACCATTCCTCAATCCATTCCATGCATTACAATGAGCCTGTCCTCCGATTTCTACCTCCACCTGCTTCCCCTGCATGGAATGGAATAAGGATTGGTATCAAACATGTGTGTCTCAAACTGTTCTGTGCTTGGGCTCGGATCAATTCTTTTCACATCGTCATTTTCAGCACTGTTTCAGCAACTATGTTGGTTGTGTCACCATGCCAGCCCAGTACAGCTCAGCTCGGATCAACTCAGTATGGCCCAGCAGTGCGAATTAGGGTGAGGTTACTGGGTCAGATTTTCACCAAAAGACCTGAAAGAGGAGATGAGAAGAGAAGAGGACTTTAAAACAGCCGGTCATGTGAAAGCTGTCCTCTGATCTGATGTTCTAGAACACTTGATTGAATTGAACATTCCACCTGGATCAAAGAGGACATGGGGCAGGAGGGACAGATGGAATGCTCAGGCTGGAACACCATAAAAGGACTTGTGACTGTCTGATGAAGTCACTAAGCTACTTTCTCAATGCAGGAACTGGAGATAGATTCGTGGGTCAACGTTGCTTATTCACCAGGGATGCGATTTCGGTTGAATATACTGTGCATGTATATATCTCAAATGAAATGGTCATCTTGCATTTACTGTGACCTGAAAATTCATAGTAAATTTGAATGTGCGACTGTTTATCAGAATGTAATAAAACGATGTAAAACACTTTGCTGTTTCGGAGATGTGTCATCGTGCATTGTGCATATCCCTATCTCAGTCAGTCAATGAGAGTATGAGATTACAAGTCAGCAAGACTTGAGGATTTTAGGGTTTATGTTATGCAAGAAGAAACCTTCCACACGGTCTCCCAGGATTCTGTTACAGGCACAGACATGGTCTGGCACTAGGCTCTGTAGCCTACTGTCATAAGTTATATTTCTCAACCGCGCACTAATCAAACAGGTTTTAGCCTACAATAAATGCACATCGTAATGATCTGGCGAATAGACTACATTTACCAGCATGCCAAGCGACTAGGAATTGCGAGCATGCGCAATGTTACGCAATTGTTTCAAAGGTTGTGGACAGTACACGGATTCCACGTTTCGGAACACTATGTTATTATCCGTCAAGGGAGAGATAGACTCGGAGAATATCAACTGAGCTACAATACTTGAGGTAAACTGCGTTTATTCTTCCCTTTTTGCTGTTTTTTTTTATATTTAACAATACCGTTCAGCTGAATTAATTTCACATAACATCGCTATTAATATAGTAACACTGTAATACGCTCTAAGAAATTGCAGACATGATTAGGAATGAATGATAATGTGTTTAGGTAATTGTAGATAAGAAATTAATAGACATGTACTTGCATTTGAGTATTAGTAATTCGTTTTTGTTAGATTCTGTAATTAAATTCTATCAGACATATGGCCACAGTCATTCAGCTGCTGATAATAGTCTACCGTTGCAGATAAAGGCTTTTCCTATTGCTACCAGATGTCCCTCCCGTGTTGTAGAAGACAGTATTAACCACTCAATTAAACATGATTCCTCTTTAGACTGATTCATAGTGGACGTCCAGTACTACTTGTTCTTTCATCTTCTTGACAACTCTCCCTCCCTGTGTCTTGTGTCTTTATCTCTCTCTTTCTCTCTCTCTGTCTGTCTGTATCTCTCTCTCTGTTTATCTCTATCTGTTTGTCTCTCTTCCCCTCCCCCTTTCTCTCTGTCCCTCTCCCTCTCCCCCTCTCTCTCCAGGGTTGAGTGTGTGTTATGATGGGACAGTAACTGTCAGGATGAGTGGGGTTGCCCTGGGTGTCGAGGTTGTGGCGGTCTTCTTCTTGGCTCTCTTCCTCCTGCATCGCTATGGCGACTTCAGGAAGCAGCAGCGCATGGTTCTGTTTGGAACTCTGCTGTCCTGGTTCCTCTGCTTCCTCATCGTCTTCATCCTCCCTCTGGACGTCAGCACGGTACGCGTGTGTCTGTGTGTGTGCGTGCGTTTGTGTCTGTCTCTGTGTGTGTGTGTGTATGTGTGCGCTCACGTGTGTGTACGTGTGCATCTGTGCGTCTGCGTCTGTGTACGTGTGTGTGTGCATGTGCGCACATGTGTGGGTAAGTGCGCTCGAATCTGTGTGTGTGCATTTGTGTCTGTCTGTGTGTATGTGCATGCGCGTTTGTGTGTGTGTGTGTGTGTCCATCCGTCCGTGTGTTCATCCTCTCCGCTTTTGTTCCAGACCATCTACAACCAGTGTAAGATTGATAATGAACAACACCCGGCTGTCGTGACCCGTGCAGCAGTTGACCCTTCCAACCTGACAACACCCAACTCCTCAGTCCACCCTACGTCTAGGTAACCAACCACAGTGAGACAAACGTGACAGGGCCACACTGACCAAGGCTTAGGAAAAGAAACCTATCCCAGAATGAATTCAACACTACTAAAAATAAACCTCGTATCTCTTTTTTTTGAGTGTGGACCAGCTGTATTCTTTTGGAGTGAGTCAGCTTATTCACCTGTGCTGTTCTGTGGTTACTGTGTGATTAAGGATAGTGTAGGATAGGATAGAATAGTAATATATAGTAAAATATGCAATATTGCCTCGGCTTCACCTCAGAGACAAACAAGGCATGGCTTGAGGAATGGCACCATTCCACATTCCATTACATGCATTTACAAAGCCTCCCCTGGTAAAGCCTCCATTCAGCTGTTCAGGAACATCCACACGTAGGGCACCTCTGAACACAGAAGTCCTAGAAACTCAAACTTCCTTTAATGATACTGCCCACTTAACTCACTAACTGCCAAATAATTCCGGAACACTCACCACCTAGAGTGCCATGTGTTTTATGTGTTATTTACCTAGCAAAAATACTTTGATTGGCTACAAAATGAAGCATCATCATTTATCAATTTTTGGTGACATGGCACTCTAGAATGTTGACAATTTGGGTGGCTGTATTCACCCTAGGCGCTAAATGAGTTAAGCCATGTCTCTTGTGAACTCTCTTTTCAGCACACGTAAAGTCTGTCACAAGCCGTGGAGCTACATCCCAGACGGCATCCTGCCTGTGTTCTGGCGGGTTGTCTACTGGACCTCCCAGTGTCTGACCTGGTGAGATCAGGACACTCCACAGTCAACACTACCATTCTCAACACATCAATAACTTTAACCTGGTATTTCACCATGTCTTTGACAAATATTGCTATCTGTGTGTGTGTGTGCCTGTGTGTGTGCCTGTGCCTGTGCCTGTGTGTGTGCGTGTGCGTGTGCGTGTGTGTGTGCGTGTGCGTGTGTGTGTGCGCGTGCGTGTGTGTGCCTGTGCGTGTGCGTGTGCGTGTGTGTGTGTGTTTACACACAGGCTGCTGCTCCCCTTCATGCAGTCCTATGCTCGTTCTGGAGCCTTCTCCAGAGCTGGGAAGATCAAGACAGCTCTCATTGAGAATGCCATCTACTACGGAACCTACCTGTTGATCTTCATCTCTCTGCTGATCTACGTGGCCACGCACCCACAGTGGCAGCTCACATGGTACGTACATCAGCTGTGGTCCAGTCATATATATGACCCAGTCATACATGTGACCCAGTCATACATGTGTCATAGTCATACATGTGTCATACATGTAGCTCAGTCATACATGTGTCATAGTCATACATGTGTCATACATGTAGCTCAGTCATACATGTGTCCCAGTCATACATGTAGCTCAGTCATACATGTGGCCCAGTCATACATGTGACCCAGTCATACATGACATCTACCTCCATGTACATGTACATGACACCTGCGTCACTGACACCTGTGTCGCCCCCCTCCCCTCCTCCTTCGTCCTCCCCCTCCCTGTCCTCCCCCTCCTCCTCCCTCCTCCCCCATCCTCCCCCCTCCTCACTCTGACCCCTGTTGTCTTGTCTCCGTCTCCTCCAGGCGAGAGCTCCAGACCATCGGCATCACTGCCGCCAACACCTGGGGGCTGTTCCTACTGGTGCTGTTGCTAGGCTACGGCCTGGTGGAGATCCCGCGGTCTTACTGGAAGGCCTCTCGCCACGGTTACCTGCTGGCCAAGACCTACTTCAAAACCTCCAAGATGATGACGGAGAAGACAGACGCTGAGGAGAACCTGGAGGAGACCATGGAGGTGAGGGAGTGGAGGGGAGGTGTAGAGGGGAAGGATAGAGATAAAGGATTGCCTTTATTTGATGTAAGACGATGGCATTTTATGAATGGACGTGGCCATGTGTATGTTCTCGTATATCATGGGCAGGATAGGCTGTAACAATGGGAATTCCAAACATAGTATAACATATTTCTCTGTGACAGGAGGTCGCCAACATCCATGAATCCATCAGGTACAACCACCCGTTGAGGAAGTGCATCGACACCATCTTGAGAAAGGTAACAACGTTATAACAACCTAAAACGACCCCTTCATTCACCACCATTATTCCTACTTTTGGTTTACCATCGTAAACCAGATAACAGTGGGTGTCTACATAATCCCACTTCCTGTTTCAGTGTCCCGTCGACTACCAGGAGAAAATGGGGAGGAAGGTGGAGGAGTCTGGGGAAGAAGAGGACCAGCAGGCTGTCATTCCCTCTAAATGGAGCCTGGTGAAGCTCCATAAACGGGTAGCTAGCTGTCACTGACCTCTCCCTTCCAAACAGTTGTTAACTCATTTAGTGCCAAGGGTGAATAAAGTCTCCCATATTGTCAACATTCTAGAGTGCCAAGGGTGACTTTACAATTTAATTTTCATGCTTCATTTTGTAGCCAATCAAAGTATTGTTGCTAGGTAAATACCACATAAAACACTTGGCACTCTAGGTGGTGAGTGTTCCGGAATTGTTTGGCAGTTGGTGAGTTTAATGTCTATTGACATTTTCGATGACGGCTGGAAAACATCCTGTGTGCCGTAATATGATCAGAGACTCAGCCAGATGACGTCAATATAAACACAGGTGTGACCTCCAGCCTACAGACTGGTAGGAATGATTGGTTCAGGCATGATGTGAGAAGCCACCAGATGAGATCAGACCACCGGAGCCTTTCAGAGATTGAATACAATGTGTGCGTAAGGGAGAGACACAGCATACAGCAGAGTAGTAAGGATCTCTAAGAAGCTGAAGGCCGGTCTTCAGTTTGAAACTGAACAACAAGCAGTGGAAAAGTCGCAGAGACAGCAAATCTAATGACCCCCCCCGTCTGTGTGTCTGTGTGTCTGTGTCTGTGTGTGTGTGTGTGTGTGCGTGCGTGCATGTGTATTGTGTGATCAGGTGATCTACGCCGTGCAGAGACACAGCCAGACCCAGGTCCAGTGGCAGATCCTTCTAGAAGAAGCCTTCCACCTCGAGGACGTGGTTAAGAACGAGAGCAGCGCCTCACACCAGTTTGTCCATAGTTTCCTCTCCGCTGAGCCCCCCGGATGGGTCAGCAAATGTCTCTACACTCCTACTATAGGTGAGTTCACATACCTGTACACTAACACTATAGGTGAGTTCACATACCTGTACACTAACACTATAGGTGAGTTCACATACCTGTACACTAACACTACAGGTGAGTTCACATAGAACATAGACAATCTGTTTAGTGATGGTCAGCGAATGGTAAAACATGACAATGAGTTCAGTGTTCTTCAGTGGCTTTCCCAGTCACCGGGTCTGAATCCAATAGAACACCTTTGGGATGTGGTAGAACGGGAGATTCACAGCTTGAAAGTGCACCTGAAAAATCTGCAGGAATTGCATGATGCAATCATGACATCATGGACCAGAATCTATATCTGAATGTAACTCAAGTGAATGGGGTGAATTTCATAACTTTGCTTTGCTGCGTACACTGTAGTGTAATCTTGTCCAACATGTTTGGTGTGTTTCTCTCTCTCTCAATTGGGAGAGTGTGTTGAGACATTAAAGGTGTATAATTAAACCTGTCTAACTGTGTGTGTGTGTGTGTGTGTGTGTGTGGACAGTAATGAGGTATAACCTCAGTGTGTGTGTCTCTCTCTCCAGAGTGGTATTCTGAGTGTGTGTGTGTGTGTGTGTGTGTATAACCTTGGTCCATCTGTTCCCCTCTCTCTCCAGAGTGGTATTGGGAGTGTGTGTATGTGTATGTATAACCTTGGTCTGTCTCTCTCTCTCCAGATTGGCATTGGGAGTGTGTGTGTGTGTGTGTGTGTGTGTGTGTGTGTGTGTGTGTGTGTGTGTGTGTGTGTGTGTGTGTGTGTGTGTGTGTGTGTGTGTGTGCATGCGTGTGTATAATCTCGGTCTGTCCCTCTCTCTCTCCAGAGTGGTATTGGGAATGTGTTCTGAGGCAGTGGTTCTACAGGCTTCTGGCCCTCCTCCTGACCCTGCTCTCTGTGGCTGTGGTCTGGTCTGAGTGCACCTTCTTCAGCACACACCCTGTCCTCTCTCTCTTCGCCATCTTCCTCCAGCTCGCCGAGAGGGAGTACAACTACCTGTACATAGAGGTAGGGACACATGCTTATATAATCTGACTTTTAGTATATTGTTTCTGTTGTAAAGCACTTTGAGACAATCGTCTTTGTAAAAAGCACTATACAAACACATTTGATTGATTAATTGATTGTTTTTGAAATGCTAGAAATGTGAGAAAGAAGAGCATCCAGGCTGGAGTGTTAAGTATTGTTGTTGTTGTTGTGACGTGTTTTGTCCACCAGATGGCATGCTTCGTCACCATCTTCTTCCTGTGTGTGTGTGTCTACTCCACGGTGTTGCGTATTCGAGTGTTCAACTACTACTACCTGGTGCCCCACCACCAGACAGACGCCTACAGCCTGCAGTTCAGTGGCATGTACGTATGCCACGCCTCAGGTGTTCTGGGTTGTGTGGAGGTGTATTTACCTTTTTTTCCCAGATTCTTAGATTAATAGATTAAGAATATTAGTACTGGACTAAATCACACTTGATGGAGACTCTCCAGGCCGGTTTGCGGGGACACAGATTAAGTCTAACCCTAGACTAAAATGCATCTTTAATGGAGATTTTCTAAAATGAGGGTTAATCTATGTCCAAAAAAACCAGTGTTTTCCCCTGTATCTGTGTCAGTGTCTAAGTGCTGGTCTGCTGTCTGACTGCAGGTTGTTCTGCCGCCTGACTCCTCCTCTGTGTCTGAACTTCCTGGGTCTGATCCACATGGACTCTACCGTCTCCCACCAGCAGAGGCAGCAGACAGCCTACACCTCTGTGAGTTACACAGCAACGGGCCAACCGCTCCTACTGTACTGATGTTTGATACCATTCCTCTTTCTGTTCCATGCATTACAATGAGCCCGTCCTCCGATCACCTCCACCAGCCTCCCCTGGTCCATGTGTTTATCATGGCAATGGACAGCTTGTTTTGTTCATCTCTGGTCTTGAGCATCTCTAATGATAAGGCCTACATGCTGTATATATGTATCCTATATATGATCACATAATTCTTTATTTAGGGATAAGAATTAAGAGGAATTCCTGTAAGACACACCAATTACACACCAAAGTACAACTCTTCCATTATGTACTATTCTATTCTGTTCTATTCTATTCTATTCTATATTATATTGTCTTCCCTTTCTACCAGATCATGGGCTCCATGCGTCTCCTGTCCTTCATTGCTGATGGCTTCTACATCTACTACCCCATGCTCATAGTGCTGCTCTGCTTCTCTACGTACTACAGGTCAGTCTAGTACATCTACATCTATATCTACTACAGGTCAGTCTAGTACATCTATATCTACTACAGGTCAGTGTACTGTGTAGACTCAGGTTGTCTCTCTCTCTCCTCCACCGTCTCTAGTCTGGGCAGCCGCTGTTTGAACCTCCTGGGCTTCCATCAGTACATGAGTGACAACGACCTGACCTCTGACCTGGTGGACGAGGGACGAGAGCTGATCAGGCGAGGTACGTTGTGTACCACACCTGGACTAGAGGACACCTCTCTTCTCTAGATGTCTCTTCTCTCATCAGGCGGGGTGCAGGAACCCTGGAGGACATTTCTCCAGCAGGAGAGGGAGGCTGGTGGAGGTAGAAATTGGAGGACGGGTTCATTCTTATGCGTGGAACGGTATGAGGAATAGTATCAAACACATACCATTCCTCATTCCATTCCATGCATTACAATGAACCTGTCCTCCAATTTCTACCTTGTTCTCTCCCAAGCTGAAGTCGACTCTTCAGGCTTTTGTTTATGGGAGATTTGTATCCCTGTTGTAGGTGGGTGTTGACACATGAACGTGGGACCACGGTATGGATAGCCACTGATTTTGTTTCTTTGTTTTCTGTGTTTAGAGAGAAGAAACCGACAGAGGACAGAGGATGGGGATAATCGTAAACGAGTGAGCAGCTGTCTCATTTTCATCCTTTTTCACACCGACAATTTCTAGAGCCAGTATTAACATATTTAGACAATATTTAGAGCCAGAATCAATGCTAAGCTGATGGCTAGCTCACTGTGCTACATTGTTCTCAATGTAAACGGTGTTTCAGGGATGGAGGGAGCGGTATGGAGACCAGCAGAGAGCTGCAGGGAGGAGCAGGAATGGATACTCAGAGTTAAACAACACAGATGACTCTCCTACACGCAACAGTGAGAGTGAGTAGGTCGTTTACTGTAGGATGGATTCCTCAGGTTAACACTTACTGCAGGTGTCGTTCCCCAGTCACAGATTAAACCTAGTCGTGGACTAAATCACACTTTCAATGGAAGATTGTTGAAGATCAGTAGGAATAAATAAATGAATGAATGAATGAACAAATTTATTAACAAATGAAGTGTATCAGACATTTGGAATCACACTAATGAGTAGCCCTGTCTTAAGCCCTGTCCCCTGAGGATGTCCTCTTGGTATAATGGTACCTGCCTGTGTCATCCATGCGATACATCTTCGGTTCAAACCCAGACAGTTCCATGTGTAATGTTGACCGCCCTCATGTTAACCCAGGTGTGTGTTCTCTCTCCCTGCCTCAGCCGCTCCCCTCTCCTGGGGGGACACCAGAGACCACGCAGAACTGCTGCGGGACGTTGAACCACTGAACGTCACTGGTGACGGACCCGCAGAGTCTCACTCTAACAGGTCTGGTCTCAGAGTGAGATGGATGTACAGCAGGGGAGGCTTGTGGAGGTAGAAATCGGAGGATGGGCTCATTGTAATGCATGGAATGAAATGGGGAATGGTATCAAACCCACAGTTCAGTCACATGTGTTTGACACCATTCCCGATTCCGTTCCATGCATTACAATGAGCCAGTCCTCCGATTTCTACCTCCACCAGCCTCACCTGATGTACTGTACTGTATGTGATACTTGAAAAAAGATTTAGTGATAAACCATTTTGATGAGATGTGTTTTGATGTAAGAACACGTATTGATGTGATAATGTTTGATATGAACCGGCCATCATGTAATGGCCGCCTCTCAATATGATATGATGATATATGATATGTTACGATACGATATGAAACCTTTCTCTGTCTCTCTCCAGATACTCAGGAGGACGTTACCTGTCCCTGTCGTCTTCACGGACACGAATCTTTGATGATGTCTGAGAGAGAGAGAGAGAGAGCGAGAGAAGCAGATGGAAGAAGGGAATAAAGGACAAAATGGAAGAGAGGAAGGTTCTCACTTTCTCTTCCTCAGGGAAGACAACAGTCTGCTCAGGACTTTGCCTCTCTGTCCAAACTGCTGCTACTGTTGGGTTCTTTGTCTTTAAAAACAAAATGTCTCCCCTAGATCTTGAAGAGCCTTTACCCATAAGTTATCTAATGCTGAAACGTGAAGCTTTGTTGAAATTGTATTTACTTTGTAAACATTGTTGATACTTGTTTTGTATGTTTTTTTTGGGCATTTTTTTAAATTTATTTTTTTATCTACAAAAACACTTAGTCTGTTTCTCTGTCCATTACCAGTTGCATTGTTTTTGAAGGAACCAATTTTGTAATGCAGAGTAGAGTTTAGTCCCACATGCCAGACCTGAGTGTAACCCTGGGTCTAGTCCCGTAGATTCTAGAACCTTCCTCTGGCTCCAGTAAGCCTTTAGGAAACAGTCTGACCTCAGGAACAACTGTCTCTCTCCCTCTGAAAGGGAAACAGCCCTGATAAGATCTAGCCTTTTCTCTCTCTCCTTTTCTACCTCCCTTTCTGTCGAATTCTCCTTTTCATTGTGTGAGGAGGACGATTCTCAGTGATTGGCTACCCGATCACCAGATCAGGGGAGGCTAGTGGAGGCAGAAATCGGAGGATGGGCTCATTGTAATGCATGGAATGGAATGAGGAATGGTATCAAACCATCATTACAATGAGCCCGTCCTCCGATTTCTACCTTCACCAGCCTCCCCTGCACCAGACCTGTTATGTGCCAGAGTATGGATGAGTTGTCTGTATGATGATAGAAACATCCCTTCTTTCCAAGGGGTTTTAGTGTGCCTTGATTTATCACAAGGCTTAATGACCTAATTTGTCCTCTACTGTAAATCGTTTCATTTCCATACTAGAAAGTGCTGTATATTTATATCAATCTCCATTTTAGATCGTTAGTCATTACAGAATCAAGCTTTAAAAATCACTGGACATAGCTACGTTGAAAAGTGGATGAGGATGTTTTTTTCCAAACTGTGACGGGGGACTGTGATTAAAGGTTTAATTGCACCACGGTTTATCGGTATGCTTCATTATTCAGACTTGTTCATGCTTTCTTTTCTGTACAATTCATCATCAAAATAATAACTGACTCCGAGGCCAACTGTGAATTCTCTATTACAGACTCAAAACAACTTCCACTGACTACAGCCAATCACAAACACTCAGGTCTCTATACAGCCAATCCGGAACCCCCGAGTTCCAGACACAGTGTTCCACAGTGAAGTGGGGGTGTCCTGCTCTGTCCTGTTCTTCTCACGGAATGGCTGGATGACTGCACTGACGGGAAGGATGATGGGGAGTTGCCTTTGTCTCTTTGGGAAACAAGGGTTGGAGGAGAAAGGAGGGTGGAGGAGGGGGGGGGGGTGCAGGTGGTTGGTCTCCAAATTAAGACCTCCAGTAAACCATAACATCCCCCCCACCACACAGACACACACACACAAACACACACACACACACAGCCTCACTCGACCCCCCCCACCACCGCAGACTATTTCTAGCTTGTGTTGTCAATGGCTCTATCTGTCCATGTGAACCTTTGTTTGTTTGTTGCTGTTTATGAGGTTTGGAAACGCTGATTGTCTGAGTGTCAAAGAGATCAAGATGCGAGACAAATCCCCCAGAGCAGGCCTAGCAGTGTGAACTGAGCTGAACTGAGCTGAGGCCCGGAGGGGTCAGGAGGGTCTGTCTCTGGCTCCAGGGTCTGGGCTCCGGGCTCCAGTCTCCAGCCTCCAAGCTCCAGCCTCTAGTCTCCAGGCCCCAGTCCCCATCGTCCAGTCTCCAGGTTCTACTCTCCAGCCTCCCCAGTCCCCCAGCCTCCCCCTGTCCCCCAGTCCCCCATCCCCAGTCTCCCATGTCTCCAGTCCCCCGTCCCCCGTCCCCAGCCTCCTGTCCTCAGCCTACAGCCTCCAGTCTCCAGACTCCGAGCTCCAGGCAGTGAGGCGTGACGGAGCCCCCACAGCCACAGAAACAACCACAGAAACAGCCACAGCCTAGCTTCATCAGCGCCACTTCCAGGTCAAAGTTGCACAGAGCTGGACAAAGCTGGGCTGTGGAGGGGCAGGGACCCGGAGAGGGGCGGGTGCCACAAGCAATCAGGATGTCCGTGTGTAACGGACGTGGTTCAGTGGCGATGTGTAACTGTTTTCTGAGACCTGAGGACCAGGCTTCAGCTCAGCGTGTTAACACAGTCCTGTGATATGCAGTTGATGTTCGAACTCAGTCATATGTTTAGCACAAACATCAGTCAGGAGCTATTCTGCCTTGCTTTTCAAGTCACATCCACCTGCAATCTCTACTTTCACTGCACAAAGAAGGTGAAAGCCTTGTGCACTTTCACTGCTGAAATACTGAATGACAAATTCATTGATTGAAAGACATACAGTATGAATTACACAGGGACAAGAACTAATTTCAACAACAAAATATATTTACATGCGACATTATTAACACAAACTGAGGTATTATCCCCACCCCTGAATCTCTGTCAGTGGGGTTTGAGTTTAGCACCGCTGTCTCCTCTATACCACAACGCTGCCCAGCCCAGGCCTACAACTCCCAGAA
This sequence comes from Argentina silus, assembly GCF_951799395.1. Classification (NCBI taxonomy): domain Eukaryota; kingdom Metazoa; phylum Chordata; class Actinopteri; order Argentiniformes; family Argentinidae; genus Argentina; species Argentina silus. Next base: position 15,160,104 of record NC_139661.1, read on the forward strand.
GCCCCAGGGAGAAGAGGAGAGCCACGTCCAATAGGCATCGCTGGTACCAGGGTTGTGTGAGGGAGGCAGGGCGCAGGTGAGCCCCTCCCCCGCTGTGTAGTATATGCTCCACCCACTGGACCAGTCTGGGGCCGGGGGGGAGGGGCTGGGATTGGTGGATCCTACTGAGGGACACGGCCGATGCCTTGAACCTGGAGAAGGGAGGGGGGTGGGGGGGAGGGAGGAGGGCAGAGAAAGAGATGAGGTGAAGGGCCCATCAATACAGTCTGGGAGAGGATGTTGTAACCCAGGGGAGGCTGGTGGAGGTGGAAATCGGAGGCCGGGCTCATTGTAAGGAATGGAATGAGGAATGGTATCAAACACCGTTCTTCATTCCGTGTTTGACACCATTCCTCATTCCGTTCTACGCATTACAATGAGCCCATCCTCCGATTTCTACCTCCACCGGCCTCCGCTGGCCTCTGTGTCCTACCTGCTGTCCTCTATCAGTCTGCGTATAGTGAGGCTGAGGAGGTCTCTGTGTATGTCTGTGGGTCTGAGGGCCAGCCCCAGGCCTTTAGCCTCCACGCGCACCAGGTTGTCAAACTGGTCCCCGAACAAAGGGATGCCCAGGACGGGCACAGCGTGGTACACCGCCTGCAGCAGGCTGTTCTGACCCCCGTGGGTCACTAGCAGACGAGCCTTAGGGTGCCCTGGAGGGGGAGAGAAAGAGAGTTTTGCACGATTAGTATGATTTATATGTGACTTATATGATTATTTTCATATAAGTAGAGAGTAGAGAATCGAAACGTATGTATAACTGCATTTGTTATGATGTTGTATTCTAATACTATACTACTAATACTACTAAAAAAAGATCTATTCAGAAGAAAGCATTCATGTTTAGCAGTCCACTTTATACCCAGCAGGTCGTTCTGGGGCAGCCAGTCCAGCAGTTTGACGTTGGGTGGGGGGTGGAGGTGGGGGGGCCATCGCTGGGAGTGGTACCTCCAGATGACCCCCTGTGGGAGGCTAGCGAAGCCCGCCACCATCTCCCTCAGGAGGCTGTCCAGGGGGACGGAGGACAGCATGGACCCCAGGGTGACCACGATGAAGCCTGACTCACCGCACCCTGAGATGAAGTCCTGCAGGTCCTACACAGAAGAGGGAAGGGAAGGGAAGGGCAAGGTACTGTTGGGTCAAGTGTTTCAAAACGTTTAATCTCGATCACAATGATCTGGGTTCTTTTTTTCTACCCAGGGTAAATCTATTGGAGACAAAGTTTAGCAGCACTTCAGGTCCACTCAGAATGTTTATGCTGTATTTGTTGTTAACTGTATCTGAGGTCGAATTGATACACCCCACAAACTGCTCTTCTTACATACAGATATTGTCTTTGGATACTGACACAAAGCCCCAACTATTCCCCAAGAGAGGAGTCAACATTCTGAGTGAACCCTCAGTGCAGTTTGTCTTTATCTATAAAGTAGCCTAATGTCATGTAGCGAGGTAATGTAGCCTAATGTCTTGTAGCAGGGTAATGTAGCCTAATGTCATGTAGCAGGGTAATGTAGCCTGATGTCATGGACCAGGGTAATGTAGCCTAATGGAGTGTAGCAGGGTAATGCAGCCTAATGTAGTCAGGTGTACCTGAGACACAGGCATGGCAGGCTTGGACAGCAGCCCTCCGACACACACGGTATACGGCATCAGAGGCTGGGGGAACTCCAGAGAGAAGTCCGTGTTGAACGCCCACAGCTCTGCCTGGCTGTACAGCTCAGAGAGGGCCAGAGGAGGAGGAGGACGAAGAGGAGGAGGAGGAGGAGAGGTCTGTGTGAAGTGACGCTCTGCCACCTCCCTGAACTTAGAGAAGACCAGCTCCTCCACGACCGGCGCCGTGGCGGCCCAGAGAATGTTCCGGACGCGGCCCCAGAGGGACATGTGGTCGGACAGCTGTGAGTTGAAGACCGGGACGTAGGAGAGGGGGCTGGGCAGGCCGATGGACAAGGGGCCGTTCAGGGTCCCGGGGTAGAAGGCTACGTAGCGGAGGCCCAGGGCGTGGGCCACCAGGAAGGAGCAGGGGTTGAAGGCGTCCAGGATGGCGAGGTCGTAGGACTCGCCGCGGAGGAAGGAGAGCAGGTCAGCGTCGGCCAGGAGGCGGTCACACTGGTAGGACAGGTGACCCATGAAGTTGAGGAAGTTGCTGAAGTTGTCTCTGAGGAGGAGAGGAGAGAGAGACGGGATCATCATCATTATCATTATTATCAAATGCGTTCTTGCGCTCTATCTAGGGCGTATACCAAGTATGGATATACTCTCAATAGAGCGAACGCATTTTGGAACACAGCCAGTTTCTGTCCTCACCTGCCCAGGAGGAACTCCCCTCATCATCACCACCGTCACCATCATCATCATCATCACCACATTCACCATTACCACATTCATCACCATAGCCATCCTAAACAGCGTCTGTCCTCACCTGCCCAGGAAGAACTCCTTCTGCTGCTCCAGGAACCAGCCGTTGTAGTCTCTGATGTAGTCCTCCCCGGCTGACCACCTGGTCACCTGGTAGCTCTCAGCCCGCGCAGCATAGTCCAGGCCTGGTGGACATACACACACACGGTTTACACAGCAGTAGTCAAGTTAAGAATGCTGTATCGGATGGATGGTGAGAGAGAGAGAGAGTGTGTGTGTGTGTGTGTGTGTGTGTGTGTGTGTGTCTCACCTCTGATGACAGGGTTGCCTATCTGTAGCAGCATGCGTACTTTGTGGCCACTCTGGTGGAAGGTGTGTGAGATCTCGTCCAACAGCATGTAGTGACTTCCCCCTACACACAACGCAGCCTATGACCTCCACTGTACCTCACAACACACACACACACACAATCCCTGCTGCACAGCACAGAACAAGGACGTCAGAATAATGTCGCCAGTTTTGAAGTAAGGGGGCCAGGGTATAGTGTACATTTAATATAATAAATAATAATATATGCCATTTAGCTGATGTTTTTATCCAAAGCGACTTACATTGCAGTGAGTGCATACATTTTTCAGGTCCCTGTGGGAATCAAACCCACAACTAAAGCATTGTTAGTGCCATGCTCTACCAACTGAGCCACAGAGGAAAATATATAGAAATATGGAACATAGAAATATAGAATGTAGAAATGTTCTCTCCATACATTTCATGGAGGGTGAGATTAAAAGTGGGAGGCTCAAGGACCCTGTGGATCCCTCCCTTTCCGGCGCCAATAACAGAACCTAGCCAATCACTGTTACAAAGCTTCTCATTACACACAAGCAATACTGCACAGCACAGGACATGTCTTACTGTTTATCCACACAATACATACAGTAACGGATGCTTTTCCATTCATCACTGAGATGATATACACTATACAGTGTTATTCTTTTGTCAGTCTAAACTAACAAATAACTAAATATAGTATGTAGTCATGTTATCTTGAGCTTTTCACACTCCACAGACAAGGAAGATATTATTTGAAAACCTTAAAGGGACACTTCGCCAATTTTTAACCTCATATTCATTGTCTCCAGTTCCATAGTGTCCACACAGTATGTGAAAACGGCAAATTTCTATGTTTTGTAGTATATATTTTTTTTTAAATGTTTAAAAATTACCCCCTATGATATCATTGGGGGTGAAAAATAAAATGAATTCAGTGACATTCAAGAACTACAGTCACAAATGCACTCCACCTGGCTGGAAACGTTTGTAGTTTCTGAAAATGACTGAATTGAGAAAAAAATTACCCCCAATGACCTATTACCCCCAGTGAATAATATACCTTGTGCTAGTTCTAGACCCCTACTAAACAACGCGTCAATCATACGGTACTCTCTCGCTCTGTCCTTCTCTACTCACCGATTAGGCAGACCGTCAGGATCTTAGCAGCCTGCTGCAGCGTGGGGAAGCAGCACACCCCCAGGAGAAACGCCAGAGACAAGCTGCTCATGTCAGAGCTGTGGTTCCCCAACAGGTCCCTTAAGACAGCACTGGAGGTCTAAGACAAGTCCTATGAGCCCTGAGCTGTAGGTCTAGGACAGATAAACGTTTGTCTTGAACATCTGTCTTTAATGTCTATCTTTATCTGTATGTCTTTTGTCTGTATGGTTTCTTTTCCGGTCCTATAGGGTGCGTCTCTGTGAGGGAGACTGGTTCTGTGGGAGGGGAGTGGTCTTATATGTCCGTGGAAGTGAGTCCGGCTCTCTGTGTCTGGGGTTGTTTTGGCCGAAGTCAGACACTCAGAGGTCCATGTGAGATGGAGCAGTGGTGGGAGGGAAAGTGAGAGAGAGAGAGAGAGAGAGAGAGCGAGAGCGAGAGAGAGAGAGAGAGAGAGAGAGAGAGAGAGAGAGAGAGAGAAGAGAAAGAGAGAGAGAGAGGGACCCCCCCCCCCACCACCACCACCCCCCTTTCCCCCCTTTGTGTATCAATGAAAGACAAAGAGACAAGTTGGATTCATTTTTTTGTAATGAGTAATTGGGTTCTGGGTAATTCTGGGTGGGTTCTAAAAATAAAACATCACAATGCTAGGATATTTAACACATCATGTACAGTAACTAAGATCAGTATACAGTATTTACAATTAAACACAAAAATAACCATGTCATCACTCAGTAACAAGGTGCATGAGGATCTAATAACATAACTAATGAAATACCATAAAATAATCTAATCTCTTACACATCATGTGTTATGTGTGTCTCTTATACATTATGTGTTACAGGGGAGGCTGGTGGAGGCAGAAATCGGAGGATGGACTCATTGTAATGCATGGAATGGAATGAGGAATGGTATCATTCCTCATTCCATTCTATGCATTACAATAAGCTCGCCCTCCAATTTCTGCCTCCACCAGCCTCCCCTGATGTGTATTCAACCTCCTTGTCTGGGTATTTCAGTGATATTCCCATCGTCCATTTCCACTCGTTTTAAGAGATTTGATGATTCATCTTCTTTGAGAGATTATGCATTTTCACAGCCCACAAAGCGTACATAACTCTCCTCATGAAATCCAACAGTAAATCCAAAGTAACTCGTCCAAACACCCAAATGCCCCAGGACAACAATAGTCTTACCGGAGGATTGCAAACAAATCCATACACCCCCCCGCCCCATAGGCTCGAAATCAAGCAGTGCCAACCAACGCTGTCTGAAGCTGTAAAGTTATTTTGTGGATGTTGAACTTGTTGTAACCCAAGAGTGGAACCACAGGAGACAGGCGGGGAATGGGCTGAACGGGAGGCGCAGCAACAAACAACGTTGCTGCCAAGAGGCAGTCTTCAAATCAACAAGTGTTAAATAAGGTCAAGGCTTAATTAATGTCACTTACAGTAATGATAATTGCCAAGTGATATAATTATGATAATTTATAATTACCTAAATATTCTGAATTTGACTGGATATTACAATGAAATGTATAATGTTCATATCACTAAACAAATAAAAACATTACTTGACATTTAATTTAGTATTTTCAAAAGAAGTAAAGTACAGACCATTATGCATCTTTTTTTTGCATCTCCTTCAAGAATCCTCAGAAACAACTGATAAACATCTGACCAAGTCTTATCTAATGATTTGCCCAAAAACATGTTTGTTTACATTTGTTAATCAAATCAGTGCGCCAATTACCAGAATAAGAATGTCACAGTGAGTAGTATGTCAACACTGGCACAAAGTGGGATTATATAGGGTGTGTTGTGGGTCATAGGAAGGAGCCATTAAAAAGCATCACAAACCAACCACAAGCTTTGGTGCTCACACAGTTCAACCAACCAAAACACTGTTTGCTTGCTTGTCATTTCTCATCATAATAGAATTCCAGAGGATTCCATGCATTACAATAAGCCTGTCCTCCAATTTCTACCTCCACCAGCCTCCACTGCTGTACAGTAGCATGCGTAGACTTCTCTGACACGGTAGTGAACCAGTAATCGATGGCCTATCCACATCTCTGAGGTAGGCAACCATGGTTAATACCATGGAGACCATCTGCTGCTTCTGTGCTCCAAATTTTGACCCAACATTTACCAAGCTTAATATGATCAAAGCACTTTCCTTGTCCAGCATGTACACTCTAACACGTTTGAGTTTATTTGCATTTAATTTTTTCATATCATGATGCACATTGTGCTAATTGCATGAACACGTTGCCCAGATAGCGCTGACTGGTTAAGAACAACAGTTACCATAACAGTTCCTGAAGGCAGGCGGTGATAGGGATCTGGACCCCCTGATTGGCAGTTGAAGAGAAATCAAGCTTGACCAATGGGTGACCTTGAACAAAGAGGTCTTTGTGGCCAATCGAAATGTTTGGCTGTGTGAGTGGAGTCATTAGGGGGACAAGTCATTCAGAAACTGAAAGAGCAGTGGAGTGCATCAGTGCATCAGACCAGAGAGAGAGAGAGAGGGAGGGAGAGAGAGAGAGAGAGGAGAGAGAGAGAGGGGGGGGGCAAGGGGGGGAGAGGGAGAGATAGTTATGTCAGTGCACACGGCAAGGGGACTTTCATCTCCCTCCCTCGCTCCCTCCCTCCCTCCCTCCCTCCCTCTCTCCCTCCTTCCCTCCCATGTCCAGCAGGTTCAAATCATGTAATAATTGTGTCATTCTAGTCCTGTCTGGTTTATAATCTTGGTTTATAATCTTATAGTAAAGAAAACAAGAGTAATATAACTAAAGTAAGACTGATAACGAACCTCTTCAGTATGGTTCCATATGAATCAATTTAATGAAACATGGACTACATTTGTAAACTGAAAGCAAACTTTATGATTTATTGAAATTATCACACAATCATGTACTGAAAAATTCAGAAAATTATAAAAGATTATTGTGATTTTATTTGCTGAATAAATGAAGGTCAACTATGCATTTCTGAGTGGAGGATAACTATAGCTTAGCGTCAGGAAGGTGGGGGGGGTGTGGGGTGTGTGGGGTGTTTTAGGACACGGTTGAACCCAGAGGCTCCCCTTCACTCTGCTGCACGTGCAGAGCACTGTGGATGTCCTGGGAACCAGAGAGAGGCGAGACAGGAAGTCATTAAAACCTAATACATTGAATGAATTTACATCGTCCAAACACAAACTAGGTAGGGTGGACAGGGTGTGTTACATTGTCTCTTACAATGTATGTGTGTGTGTGTGTGTGTGTGTGTGTGTGTGTGTGTGTGTGTGTGTGGTGACAGGGTGTGTGTTTGGTCTTCTCTTACGATCAGCTGGTACTGCATAGAGCCCTTGATCAGGTCCTGGACTAGAGGATGCTGGGATAGGATGGAGAAGGGGATGTTCTCGTCCATCTTGTACCCCAGCTCTCTGGACACCTTCATCAGGTCCTGGGGACAGGGCAACGTCATAGACTCAACAGGCCGCTGCAAGCAGCTATCAACAATCTAGCTGCAGTTTACCAAAGTTATTTAACTTATGAACTCCTAAGAAATATGGCTGTCCTTTGGGTTTGTTTCTACAGCCTATCAGGGGAGGCTGGGTGGAACAGAAATCAGAGGACGGGCACATGTGCACGTATCAAACACGTGTGCATGCATTCCATGCATTACAATGAGCCTGTCCTCCGATTTCTTCCTCCACCAGCCTCCCCTGGTAGTGAGTGAGAATACAGTACCTCTCTGTACTCCTCTGGGCTCTTCCAGTTGGGATGGAAGCGGTTGTGTCCCGCTGTTCTGGTGCCTCCGTGACAGATGACCCTGAGGAGGGCCGGCATAGACACTCCCTCCTCCTCCTGCCCCGCACCACCCTGGGTCTCTACCTCCTCCTCTGGCTCTGTTGTCTCACACACACCCTCCTCCATGTTGGCCACAGACTACAGACACAGATGTGCTTCAGTTAAGACACTGGGATGAAGCTAGATGGATACAAGTACATAAGGAGCTTGGAGAAATGTGTGTATGTCAGTGATGCTAGGGTTACAAAACACGCACGCACGCACGCACGCACACACTCTCTCTCACACACACACACACACACACACACACACACACACACACACACACACACACACACACACACACTCATACACACACTCTCTCTCACACACACTCCCTCTCACACACAAACACACACACACACTCACCTTGAGTAGTCTAGTGGCAAAAGGGTGGTGCAGGGGAATCCCCATGACGACACTGAGGGCTCTGACGAAGCCCTGGGCCGGGTCTGGGTGGCAGGAGAAGGACAGCAGCATGGACACGTAGTCCAGGCGGGGAGGGGACGACATGTGGTCCGCAAACAGCAGGAAGAAGAACTGGAAACACATGGAAAAAAGCATATATGATGAAGGATGAGTTATGAATGCAATGTACATAAATTAGTGTCACGATTCGATTTCTATTTTTTATTGATCCTTTATTTATTCAGGGAAGTCCCTTTGAGACCAAGCTCTCTGTTTCAAGGGTGCCCTGATTACAAAATATATACACATCACTATTATTTACATCCAGATTTATTTTATTATTGCTATGCATATTCCAGCTTATTGAAGTAGCGTGTCCTACCTTCCTCAGGTTGGCCAGGCGGTCATATGGTAGGGGCTCAGACGGGTCTTCAGGGACGGGCAGGGCCCTCTCACTGGGGAACCACAGCTCCATCTGAGAACATTACAGCAATATTAGAGATCCAGTTATCCATACGCACTCCATATTCAACTGCACTATGAGTCACAATGTGACGTTCATGTACCAAGCTTTCCTCCTGTTTACAGGGTTCATATTTTTCATAAGTTCCACTTCATGCTCACCCTCCATGGAAATACAATACATTTAACATGCAGAATGGGTAAAGTAACAATGAGGTAGGTTGACTAAGGCATGTCTTTCCACTGTGATATAATAAAAATAAATCAAATCAAAGCTTATTTATCATATGCACATATAGGATATAGCTGTAAACAGTACAATAAAATGCTTATATGAGAGGTGTTTAACTCACTAACCAAGTGTTTTATGTGGTATTTACCTATGGCCTTGGCTACAAAATGAAGCATCATCATTCATGCATTTCTGGTGAATAAAGTCACCCGTGGCACTCTGGAATGTTGACAGTTTGGGTGACTTTATTCACCCTCAGCACTGAATGAGTTAACGAGATGAGACAGCAAACCTGGAAGTACTGCTCCTCTGTGATAAACCCTGTGGCCCCTGCGTCGGCCATCTTGAACCGGGTCAGGACCTGAAGCAACTGGGCCTGTGTGGGATCGGAAAGAAAAAATGCTCTGTGTGTCGCTGCTTGCTTGGACACTGGATGTGTGAGATCAGATGTGTGACCTGGACAGTGGAGGCTGGTGGAGGTAGAAATGGGAGGACGGGCTCATTGTAATTCATAGAATTCCCATTCCTCATTCCATTCCATGCATTACAATGAGCCCATCCTCTGATTTCTACCTCCACCAGCCTCCCCTGGATATGGAGCTTGTGAGCTTGTCCTTCACAGGACTGAACAGGGCTGAACAGGGCTGAACAGGGCTCACCTGTGTGGGTATGGGCCAGGGGAGGGCAGCACTGAGCAGGAACTGGCGCCAGTCCAGCATCTCTGTGTCCGGGGTCAACATGGACACCAGCTCCCCCAGCTGAACACATTACAGAGATATCAGAAACACTTATCCTTCTAATATGCAATAGCTTATTGAGTATATATTGTCTTTTACATGAGTGACCTGGCCAAGAGTTCTTACCTGAGCCTCAGCCAGGTGCATCCAGGGGTCAGGCAGGGCGTTGCTGCCCATGCTGAGGGAGGTCAGTTCCTGGAGGATCTCTGAGAACTCCTTACTGGACTGGAGACCTAGGGACACAGGGCAGCGCAGTGGACAAGTGAGTAGGACCACCCAATTTGTCTACGTGTGTGACTGACAGGGTGTGACACCCAATTTGACAGGGTGTGTGACTGGTCTTCTCTTACAATGTATGTGTGTGTGTGTGTGTGTGTGCGTGTGTGTGTGTGTGTGTGTGTGTGTGTGTGTGTGTGTGTGTGTTTACATGTAGGAGCCACCGTGCGGAGCTGCTTGTACAGGGCCTCCAGCTGCAGTACGGTGAGGGTGCTGTCTACGGGGCGCTCCAGGGGGGCGGGGCGGGGCGGGGGAGGGGGGCTGGCCACCACGAGCATGTCCCCATTGAGGAAGAAGTCAGTGCACACCAGCATCAGCTCACTCTGCAGCTTGGCACCTGACTCTATGTGGTGACGCACCACCTCGTCCAGCTGGTCGATACTGGGGAGGGGAGACAGTCACACAGACCTTCAGGTCGACACCACCTTATCCATGACAAGGATAGATAACACAGGGGAGGCTGGTGGAGGTAGAAATCGAAGGACGGGCTCATTGTAATGTATGGAATGGAATGAGGAATGGTATCAAACACGCATTCCATGCATTGGCATCAGTCTGACAGCCTGTCTTAAGGTTCATTTATACTTTGTCGATCCACACTGCCGACAACTGTCGATCAATCTAAATAAATGACGTCTAGTTGACACCTTTGAGTGTTGCCAAGGGGTGTCATAGATAGTCTATGACAAGGCAAGTGACAGTTTGTGTGACCAGATGTCAATCGACACGTAAAACAGCCTTCAGAATATCAGTTGTCTCTACCTCCGTTCTCATTGACACACCTGGGTAAAGGAAGATTAAGAAACAAATCAAATATGCTACTGTGTTGTGTTGATATGTGCTACTGCCCTAAGCTGCTCTAAGCTCCACCCACCTGTTCATCTCAGCCAGGAAGCGGGCTCCTAGCCACTCCTCCATGGTCCTGAAGGCTAGCTCCGCCCTCCTCTGGAAGGTCCTCACCATACACAGAGCACAGGCCTTGATCAGCTCCACACGCACCTTCACTGCACTGTCTGGAACACACACACACACGCACACACACACACACGCACGCACACACATGCACACACACATATGCATGTAGACACGCAGACATACACACAGACATACACACAGACACAATCATTAACCCTCTGTCTAGGGTGGACACACACACTCCACACAGTAATACTACACACACAGAGCACAGGCCCTGAATACCGTAGATAGCCATGCTCTCTGTTTACCTTCGTGGTCCAAGGCCGCGGCGTACTCCTGTCTGATCCTGGTCCGCACGGCTCGCCTCCCCACCTCCTCCGAGTCCTCCTCAGCCAGAGGGGGTGGGCTGGGCTCCTGGGCTGGGGAGGGGGGGCCTGGGGAGGGGATGGACATGTACTCTTATCAGGGGAGACTGGTGGAGGTAGAAATCAGAAGACAGGCTCGTTGTAATGCATGGAATGGAATAGGCGGCCTCCACCAGCCTCCCCTGACTCTTATGAACGGAACATGATGCCACTAGGACTAGATGTCAAAAGAGACATGTCCTCTGAACTACAGTGTCATACAGTAAGAGCCAGCGCTGGCCAGGGGGAGAATGTCCCCACCTTTCTTCTTGCCGGGTTTCTTCTTGTCTTTGCCAGAGTTGGCAGCTGCGGCGGAGGCCTGGGACCTCTGCAGCCTCTCTCTCTCCATCTGCTGCTGGGCCTCCTCGTTCTCCTCTGCCTCTCGCTGCTGCACCTCCACTGACACCTACACACACACACACACACACACACACACACACACACACACACACACACACACACACACACATACCTGAATATAGGGACATGAGATACACACATACATACATGCACGCACACACACGCGCGCACACACACACACACACACACACACACACACACACACACACACACACACACACACACACACACACACACACACACAGACTGAGACAGACACAGACACACAGACACAGACACACACACACACACACACACACACACACACACACACACACACACACACACACACACACACACACACACACACACACACACACACACACACACACACACACACACACACACACACTGAGACACACCGCCACTCTACCATGTTGTTGATGACCGTCATGGCGGTCTGGTAGATGTCCTGCACCAGTTTCTCGTCAGGGTCCTGGAAGCCTTTCTGCTTGGCTGAGGCCACCTCTGTAGAGGCGGGTCTCCTGGGGATCAGAGGGACCCTGGAGGAACAGAGAGAGTAGAAAATAGTAGTCTGGTGTATCACTAATACTCAAATACATAAGCTGTCTATGGTGTGGTAGGGTCACAGACTGGGGTAAGAACAGAGAGAGAGGGGTCATTCCAATGACAGGATCATATGATTGCAGTGTTACATTGTAGGGTAGAACAGAAGTATACACAATGAAAGTCTGTATGTCTGCAGAATGTAAACAGGAGACACTCGCCATCTTTGGAGACAGACAGACGTCACCATTATGATCGCTAGCTAAAGTAAATCTGAGCGGAAGCTAACAAATGGTAAACATGTTCTGGTTTGGCTCAAGGTTAATTAGGCTTGCCGGTAAAGGTAAATTGAGTCATTTACTGAAATGTACCGTTAGTTAGCTACCGCACTGACTCTCTTTGCTAGCAATCGTAACACTGACGCCTGTGTCCAACAATTACTAGCGTCTCCAGTTTGTTTTACATTCTGCAGTTTGTGACGTATGGACTCTCGTGGCGAATTCTCTTACACTCTGGTCTTCCTTTTCTCCTCTCCCTCTGGGTCTCTCTTGCCAGCACTCTTGATGATCTTCTCAGAGCTGGAGGAAGAGAATCGATGGATTGATGATGAGACATGAAAAGACATTATTCACACATAAATACATAAATAATGCCATGATGAAGCGAATATAGAAATGATTGAATTTGCTGCTCTTCTCCCTCCATACAGTACGTTCAAATGGAGACTGTTTAGTTTTAGTTTAGTTTCTTAGGATCCTCATTAGCTGTAGCTATGTCAGATGATGGACCGTATAACTATAATGTCAATAACAGGTATGCTTTGAACATGATATTCTTCCTAAACAGACAGTAGTGTGATCACTGAGCAGGAGCAGTGTGGTCCTCACCTTCTGGACCTCTCTGTGTGCTCTCCCTCCTCCAGCTCTACAATGTCCAGCAGGGGGATGCAGATGAACTCTGACCCCACCTCAGGCAACACCTGGCGGTACATACCTGCGTAGTAGTCACGCAGCAGACGCACAGAGTCCTGGAACCGGTCCACCTCCACCTGGGGCAGAGAAACATCAACACAGGTGTAAGGTGGGTTCCTATAGATCATTATATTGTAACAGTCATCACATTGATGGTTCTGTGTGTTACAGAATTGTCATGTTAGTGAATGACTCAAGACACATTTCAACACAATCAGAAATTATGAGGTTCGGCTGAATTGGGTTATTGACCTGGAATCTATGAAGAATATTTTCAAGAACACTATCAAGAATCCTGAGAGACTGTATGTTAACCAGGGGAGGCTGGTTAACAGCTGGAAGACGGCGTGTTTGATACCATTCCTCATTCCATGCATTACAATGAATCCGTCCTCCGATTTCTACCTCCACCAGCCTCTCCTGGTATAAACATGGTGTTTGCAGGCGAGTGAGACTCTGGCTCTGTCTAGTGTTGAACCATGAATAACACCTGCATCAGTGTAGAGTAGAGGTTGATGAGACCCTGTCTAGTGTTGAACCGTGAGTAACACCTGCATCAGTATAGAGTAGTGGTTGATGAGCACGGCTGTGTGGTCCTCCAGCCAGCCGTCCCCCATCACGGCCGCCCGCTCCTGCCCCGCCTCCTCCTTCCTCTTGTCACAGATGTCCCACAGCCGCTCTCGCAGGTCCTGGAGACAGGAGAGGGGGAGGGGATAGACAAGACAGACACAGTCTCTCAATAGGGTAATGCTGTTAATCTACCTCACCTTTAGTCTGGTGAGTCATTGAGAACTAAGCCTCCTCTACAGTAATGAGAATAAGACAATACAGGCACAGCCATAACATTCTATTTACTGTACTCTCTTCTATCTCAACCTCAGTGTGTATTTTTACGTCCAGCCTCTGGTGCGGCTCAGACTTGGTCTCCTCTCTTCTCATCTCCATTTCTTTTCTACCATTCTATTCTATTCCATTCTATTTCATTTTAGAGGACATCAGTATGAATGGCACAGTAGTGTGTTTACATCCAGCCTCTGGTGCAGCTCAGCTTTGGTCTCGTCATCATCTCTCATGTCTTCAGGGATGCTGTTGTAGTCCATCTGCCACTGACACACAAACTCCTGCTTCAGGTCCGGGCGACGCAAGTACTGCTTGAACTCCTCTCTGCAAACAGCACACAAGGACATACAGACAGTACAGTACAGTAGGCAGAGGTCAGGGGAGGCTGGTGGAGGTAGAAATTGGAGGACGGGCTCATTGTCATGCATGGAACAGAATGAGGAATAGTATCACATTCCTCATTCCATTCCATGGATTACCATGAGCCCGTCCTTTGATCTCCCCCTGGCAGAGGTACTCAATCTGTTAAGACTGGGTATGTTCCTAAGACCAGATAATAAGGGGCCTATAAGTGGTGTGAGTTAGCTCTCCACATCTCTGACTTCCTGGGTTCGAACCTGGGTTTTTCTATGCATCATAAGCTAGCTGAGCTAAAGCCAAGGCTGATAATAATAATAACAGAATGGACTGTCCTAACGGAGTGGTGGGCTACGGGACCTCTCCGTACCTGATGTTGAACAGGTGGTGTATGATGAGGGTACGCTCGGTGCGTAGGTTCTGCATCACGGACTTGACGTTGGTCATGTAGGAGGAACACACGTTCTCCCAGTACGGAACCAGGTACTCTGAGATCTCCTGAGGAGGGATTCAATGAAATTGTATTGATCCTCAAGGGAGTTATTCAATTATCACAGGCTTACATTAGAATGTTATTGATACAGGCCAGGCGGTCATTCACAACGAAGTTTGAGAGAACCTCCTTCTGGTGATCAATGGCCACTGCAATACTATAATAAATACATCTAATCTGAACAGAGTGAGCAGTCGTCTGGTTCCTCCAGTGTGTCCGGTACCTTGGGGAGGTCCTCCTCCACGTACACCCAGCTAGCAGAGCCCGGTCTGGGGGCATGGGGCTCCGTAGGAGTGGAGGTCTCATACGAGGATGCCATGGACATTCTCCTGGCTTTCCCTCCTACGAGACGTGATGGGGGAAAGGATCGGTCATTCCTCTGTTCTAACTGGGGTTTGAAATGTGAGTGTGTGTGATAAGGGAATGCATGTACAGTAAGGCAAGGTCACAGTAGTGTGAGAAGGGGAGGCTGGTGGAGGTAGAAATCGGAGGATGGGCTCATTGTAATGCATGGAATGGAATGAGGAATGGTATCAAACACATGTGTTAAACACGTGTTTGATACCCTTTCTAATTCCATTCCATGTATTACAATGAGCCCGTCCTCCGATTTCTACCTCCACCAGCCTCCCCTGTGTGGGTGTAAGTTTTGAGGTTTAGTTAACTTCATCTTCAACCAACTGTTCTGAACTGATCTATGACCAGGTGTCGCCTCCAGGACTGACCTGAGAGTCCAGACCCAGACTTGGACAGTTTGCGCTGAACATCAGCTTCAGACTTCTTCCCTTTACCATCCAAGTTACTCTGGGAGCCTTTAGGATTGAACAGGGATGTTTCAGTTTCACAGTTGACTCAAAGATTTTTTGAGTCAAACATTTCAAATTTCAAACCCCCAAAATCTACTCCTGGTAAAATAAAGCTTGATATTAATATATAATTAAAAAATAAATGAAACCAAAAAAAAGCATGGTAGATATCAGTGGTATATATCATTGTAATGCATGGAACGAAATGAGGAATGGTATCAAACACAGTGTTGTCTTTGATCCCATTCCTCATTCCATTCCATGCATTACAAAGAGTCCGTCCTCCAATTTCTATCTCCCCCAGCCTCCCCTGCTGTAGAGAGACCTTTGGGGGAACGTGAGCTGGATTTGGACAAGGTTCTCTTCAGTGTCAGCCCGTCCTGGGCGATGGCAGAGGTGGACTCAGTGGGGGCTGGGATTTGGCCTGGGGCTGGGACTGGGGCAGCCTGGGTGACCGAGGGAGAGGCCACTGGGGCCTTCCCGCTGTCCAGAACCACCTCCTCAGCTGGGGAGGGAAGAGGTCCAAAGGTCTTTATCAATGCACCGTATGTTTGATACGCATGTTTGATATCATTCCTCATTCCAACCCATGCATTACAATGAGCCCATCCACCAATATCTACCTCCATCAGCCTCCCCTGCAGTCAGTGTACCTTTCTCTGACTGTATCATGGCTTGGTAGAGGACAGACTCCACCCTCCTGAAGACATCGTCCTCCTCCGCCCCAGCGTCGATCCTCACCAGGATGCTCTGTTTACCCGAGAACCACTTCTCCAGCTTAGGCCACGTGTCCTGGAACGCAGTGATCCTGCAGCGAGGAGGAGGAGTAGGAGGAAGAGGAGGAGGGGGGGAGGGGTAGAGAGACCTCTAGTGAGTACAGTACATGGCTTTATGGTGATTGTATTGATATATGTTAGGTTGTTGTTATTTTTCACAGTATGTTTTAGGCGTTCTGTGGTGACTGTCTGATGTGTTTTTATACTGGAGCTGCTTTCTCTAAGCAGGTCTCTGTTGAAAAAGACATATTTGACCTACGTAAATGGGTCTTCCTGGTTCAGATAAGGTTTACAATGGACGATTGTAAGGTCAGAGGAACAGCACTAAAGCTCCTCTGTGTCTGGGAACTGAGGCTCGCCCCACCTGTGCTGAATTTGTCTCTTGTCCAGGCTCTTGTCCCTGAGGGTGAGGGTGTCCTGTCCTGTTGGAGACTTCTCGCCAGTGGGTGCTCCTATCTCCTCCCCAGACACGGGCAGGCCACAACTCTCCTCCTCACCTGCAGAGAGAGAGAGAGAGAGACATCCTCCATGTTGTTACACTCATTTAAATTCACTTCTGACTGAAACTTTGCAGGGACAAGACAACACATCCATCCGCTGTGAATAAAGGATGAATAAATACTAATAAATAAAATCATATTATTACTTCGTATTTCCATATTGAACCCTCATATCTCCAGTGAGTCCACTGACAGAGAAGCTACTCACAGGCCTGCTTGGCGGCTCGGTCCAGGACCTGGTCGTCAGACACATCCAGCAGCAGAGCCAGATCCAGGGCCGGGGAGGGAGGAGGGGGCTCCTTGGGGGCGTTGCTGTCCACGGCCAGGCTGGACTTCTTGTTCTTCCTCCTCCTCTCCTTCCCCTGGTCTGAGCCCCCCAGGGCCTTTTCCAGCAGCTTGGCCTGGAGGATGTCCACGGGGAAGCCATCCAGGATCCACCCTGAGTTGGCTGGGACCTGCCTGTAATGGATGGATGGATGGATGAATAGATGGATGGATAGGTGGATTGATCGATGAATGAATTAATGAATGGATGGATGGGTGGATAGATGGAATAATGAATGAATGATTAAATGAATGAATGAATAAATAAATAAATAAATAAATTAGTTGATGGATGGATGAGTGGGTGGATAGATGAATGAATGAATTAAAGAATGAAAGGATGAATGAATGATGACACAGCGTGGTGTAGACTAGGAGAGCTGTTGACCTGATGGCCTCGACTAGGATGTCGACCAGCAGCTCATCTGGGATAGCCTTGCCCTTCTTCAGCACCCTCTCCACGGCAGCTCCATGCTGGGCACGCGCAGTCTGCTGAGAGGGAGAGGGGGGGGAGAGGATGGTTCAGCTCAGTAACACAGGGGTATTCTTTTTGTATTTGTATTTATGTATTTGCACACATTAAGACATTACAAAACAATGAAAGAATAAATGGATTTAAAATGTGCATGTGCAGGTGAGGTAAGAAACCCATCTTGGGCTTACATGGGTGCATACATACAGCATTCTCAAGCACAATACTTGTGAATGTGAATATACACTCACAACACTTTATTAGGAACACAATACTAATACTGGGTAGGGCCTTTGCTCTCAAAACAACTTTGTGGCGTTGATTCCACAAGATGTTGGAAACATTCCTTTGAGATTCTGGTCCATGATGGCATGATTGCATCACGCAATTCCTGCAGATTTTCCACGCAATTCCTGCAGAAGGAGCACTTTCAAGCTGTGAATCTCCCGTTCTACCACATTCCAAAGGTGTTCTATTGGATTCAGATCATGTGACTGGGAAGGCCATTGAAAACTGAACTCATTGTCATGTTCATAAAACCAGTTTGAGACGACTTTCGCTTTGTGACATGGTGCATTATCATGCTGGAAGCAGCCATTAGAAGATGGGTAAATTGTGGCCATGAAGGGATGCACATGGTCAGCAACACTACTCAAATAGGCTGTGGCATTCAAGCGATGATTGATTGGTATTAACGGGCCCAAAGTGTGCCAAGAAAACATTCCCCACACCATTACACCACCTCCACCATGAGAAGGTGTACAGGTGTTCCTAATAAAGTGTTTAGTGAGTGTATACTGTATATATCACTGCTGTGTGCTGTCCTAACCTTGGCTTTCTTCCTTGATCCTTGCTGAGGGGTCTCCTGAGCGAGTGGGCCTGCCGAACAACAATTATAAATGATTACAGAAAATGCTAGAATTTCACAGATTCTGGAGCTCAGACTTGTAATTGCTATAACTGACAGGATTAGACGAGTGAAACACACCAGAGTCCAGTGGTGCTGCAGCCTCCTCCTCCTTCTCTGTGTCCCTCTCCCCCTGCTCGAGGTCTTTAGTGGGGGATGAGGCGCGGCTCTCTGGGCTCTAATGGGAGAAGGAAATTGGCATGAAATACAGTAAGCAGAGTAGCTGACACATTAACCACATTAACACCATTGTCATAATCCACCATGGTATAGCCAATGACATTAAATCATTGTTATAGCAGTTTTATATTATTACAGTTCATCAAACCTGAGTGCCTCTCCTCAGCTCTCATTGGCTGTACACATCTAGTCTAGTCAGCATACAGGAAATGACATGACAGGCGCCCTGACCTCTGTGCCTCTCCTCAGCTGTGATTGGCCACTATATACAGTATATCTGCTCCCTACTCTATTGGGTATATACAGAATGACATCATAGGAGTTCTTTCATTGGCCATTATTATCAGCTACCTAGTCTAGTGGGTACAGTATATACAGTAAATGACATGACAGGTGTCCTGACCTCCGTGCCTCTCCTCAGCTCTCCAGTCTGGTGAGCCACCAGAGCCTCCTGGATCAGGACGTTGGCAGACAGGACATGGATGCCATGCACTGGGGTCAAAGGTCAGACAGGAGAGATGGTTGGAGCCAAAGTATACACACTGTATACTCTCTTGAGATGATTAAGACACACAGAACCAAACAGTGTTTAATCTCAAATTAAGTCCTTCTTCCTGAGGTGTGTACATTAATTCACTTCCCCATCACACATTTAACTCACTAAGTGCCAAAGAATTCCGGAACACTCACCACAGAGTGCCAAGGGTTCTATGTGGTATTTACCTAGCAACAATACTACTATTGGCTACAAAATGAAGCATCATAATTTATGCATTTTTGGCACACCCTTGGCACTCTAGAATGTTAACAATTTGGCCGACTTCATTCACCCTCTACACTAAATGAGTTAAAAGCATTGAATTGGTATAAGCTTGGGCTATACCGAGTTTCAATCATACATTCAATTCCTGTTAGATCCAGGAGGGGGTAGTGAGAGAGCACACTTCTCAGAAAGAAGGGTAGAGAATCAGGCCACAGCCACAGTGTATCGGAGGGATACCTTGGGCGATCCTAGCCAGACAGGAGGTCTTCCCAGAGAAGAGCTTCCCCAGGATGCAGGCCTTCAGGGTGAAGCGGGGGAAGAAGGGAGGCGGGGTGTCTGGTTTGGGGGGGTTGACGATGTTGGTTAGGCGGAGTACCACATGACCCAGGATGTTGTTGTTGGACGGGGGGGTCCTGGTCTCCCCCTCCTCCGGCCAGACCCACTCACCCTCCATACCCTGACACCCAACAGAAATACATACAATATATCTTTAAAACAATACTGTATTTTATATTTCTATCATTCGTCAATCGAATTCCATTCGACATGCATTCCATGTCACAACATACTTTACAGATTGAATTATCTCAAGCACTGTGGTTTCCTCTTATCACAAACACTCATCATTCAACATGGTGAAATTCACCATAACAATCTCCTTGACTCTTGACTTGACTCTCGGCCAGGACATTTCAATAAAATATGGAAGTCTTTCGGTTTCATGGATTTGTTGATTTAATGATGTCTAATGAACACTTGGGATCATGCAGAGTCCAGTCCCACACTGTGATGGGCTCACACACGTTTGATACCATTCCTTATTCTGTCCCATGCATTACAATGAGCCCGTCCTCCGATTTTTACCTCCACCAGCCTCCCCTGCTCACCATGTACTCCTGGTAGTCCTGGTTGTTGAGTATCTCCAGCTTCTCCACCTCTATCAGCTGTTCTGGGGTGGTGTCGGAGGACAGCTCCTCTAGAGAGGCACAGTCATACAGAGGCTTCCCACAGAACAACAGCTCCTTCCACTCCCTCATCAGCTTCCCTGGGATCAGACTGCAGGCAGACACAGGGGAGAAACACACACTCAGGGCTGTGCTTTTGAATAGCACAACACACTCAGAGCTGGACACCAGTGGAGGCTGGTGGAGGTAGAAATCAGAGGAGGGACTCATTGTAATGCATGGAGTGGAATGAGTAATGGTGCTTCATACCCCCATCCTCCGATTTCACATCCACCAGCATCCCCTCCTGTATACCACTGTGCCTGTGATGTCGGGTTTATCACAAAATGGAATGTAAATTCTTAGCTTCTTATAGTCTTTAAAAAAAATAAGGGTAGTAAAAATGGAATGTTTTATAACCACAACTGTTTTTCAACCCAAACCTTGCTCGGAGCTACAGCATCTTTTCACGGTACTCTCATGTGAAGTCTTTACATTCCTTTTTTATTACATTATGAATGTAAACATAAAAAATATATATTATGTTTTGAAATCCAGCAGATGAGTAAGAATGCTACAATGAATGTAGAACAAAAACAAGAGTGTCTCTGTGCGAACGTTGCAGTATTCGACCGATGAGAAGAATCAGACAGAATTTGAGGTTGCTCTTTTTATTTGACATCTTTGGTCAAGCAGAAACACACGATCCCCCCATATATCATGCCTCCATCTAACCTAACGACCTTGCAGAGCTACAATTTCACAATTTCACAATTAAATGATTTCATAATCCATAAAATAATAAATAATACCTTTGTCTTTCATATCCTTGGAGCCAATCGACCTACTCACGCAGACGATGACTCTACCTTTATTGTTTGCCAATACTGTCTAAATACGCTGCCATCTTCTTGGGCTGGCATCAGATAAACCCAGATCAAACAAGGCGTCTTTCACACTATTGAGCCGACCTTAACCGTGCACTTCTCACACAGTAGCGATATTGTATGGCGCCAATTCAGCACGTTTTTGGAGAACTCAATTTTGCTGGAAATGAAATGTTGTGAAGGGACAGAGAGAATATCTGAGCAGGCACAGTGCAGTACAGTTCAGGTCGGCACAATAGTGTGAAAACCATACCATAATACATCAACCAACACCTGCAGGCTCTAACACCCTTATGACACTACAGAGCCGGACCGAACTGAACTGTACTGTGCTGGGCCTGGTTACACATCCACATACGAGCTGTAACAGACCCCACTGTCGGCCCTGTGTAGAACCCCTAACAGACCCCACTGTCGGCCCTGTGTAGAACCCCTAACAGACCCCACTGTCGGCCCTGTGTAGAACCCCTAACAGACCCCGCTGTCGGCCCTGTGTAGAACCCCTAACAGACTCCACCAGTGACACACGTACTTCCCGGTGAGGAGGCGGTACTCGCCAGCCTTGGTGGCCAGGTCCACTATCTGCTCCAGGACGGCCCTGCAGGTGTCAGAGTGCTTCCTGTAGCGGGCCTGGGCACGCTCCGCAGCGATCCTGCCGTGCATCTCCAGCTCCTTACAGGTCTCTTCTGCGTGGTCCAGACGGGCCTGCTGCGCCAGGGCCTGTTGTAACACCGGTGGCAGTGATCACACCACAACAGGTCAGGGCACGGCAGTTGGCCATCTTGGAAGGAATCCAGCCTCTCCAAAAATATATAGTTTAGTAATACAAAGAAATAGCTATACAGTACTAGATTGTAAATCTAGACAAATACTTTCACCATTGGAAATCTAGACAAATACTTTCACCATTGGAAATCTAGACAAATACTTTCACCATTACATAAATAATGACCATTACATAAATAAGTCACAGTCACATTCAACAACTACTGTAGGTAATAGATGACTCAGTCACTTAAGCAGATAAAGTGTTACAGTACTTTCACATTACAACTGTTAAAGATTGAGCCTATAGCCCCAAGTGCAACGTACAGGTAGAATACATCGTCTACTTCTCTCCATCAGAGGTCAGACTGTTTGTATGTGAATCCCTCTAGACTACAGACAACTCAAACTAACATAGATGAATTGAGGCAGGCACACTTTGCTGTAATTTGAGACAGAGGGATGTGGCTAAGCTACGCTACTGTATTGTATATCACATCTCTTACAAAGCCTACAGGGCTATCTATCTCTCTCTCTCTCTAACTCTGAATGGAGCGATGGGGCTATCAATTTTAATTCAATTCAAAGGAGCTTTAATGGCATGGGAAA
The DNA here is from genome assembly GCF_951799395.1 of Argentina silus. Taxonomy (NCBI): domain Eukaryota; kingdom Metazoa; phylum Chordata; class Actinopteri; order Argentiniformes; family Argentinidae; genus Argentina; species Argentina silus. Next base: position 15,182,758 of record NC_139661.1, read on the forward strand.
CATATGTTTACATTGCCAAAGCAAGTTAATGAAATAGTTATCTGTATCCATCTCACCACTTCCCTATCCAGACACGTATCTCACACCCCTACAGAGCCCAACAGGGCTATCTATCTCTCTATCTCAGAATGGAGTGATGTGTTATTTCTCTCTATCCCCTCCAAAGACAAACATTTTTTCCTTGTCTTTGTTCTTATGTTTCTCTATCTTTCGCTACTGTACTGTGACAACCATCTATCTCTCTATCTGACATCCCCTTGTAGAGTGATGGGACTTCTCATTCTCTGTCTCTCTCCCCCCTCTCTCTCTCCCCCTCTCTCTCTCTCTCCCCCTTTCTCTCTCCTCCTCTCTCTCTCTCTCCCCCCCCTCTCTCTCCCCCCCTCTCTCTCTCCCCCATCTCTCTCTCCTCCCTCTCTCTCCCCCCTCTCTCTCCCCCCTCTCTCTCCCCCTCTCTCCCCCTCTATCTCTCTCCCCCTCTTTCTCTGTCCCCCCTTTCTCTCTCTATCTCACCGCCTCCCTCTCCAGAGCTTCCTGGAAGTCTCGGATGCGTTGTTCCTGGTGCTGCTGCTCCCTGAAGACGCGGTTCTGTCTGAGGACATCCTTCTGCAGGCGGAGCTGCATGAGCTGCACGGCCAGACGTCTCTCCTGCTGAGACTGACGCGTCAGACGCTCCACCAGCTGCTCCTCACGCAGTGACTCCTGAAAGACAGACAGACAGACAGACAGACAGAGATAGAGAGAGACAGACAGAGACAGTCAGAGACAGACAGAGACAGTCAGAGACAGAGACAGAGACAGAGACAGAGACAGACAGAGACAGACAGAGACAGAGACAGACAGAGACAGACAGTCAGAGACAGACAGAGACAGACAGAAACAGTCAGAGGACAACTGTTCAGATAGCAACATGAATACATCTAAGACAAGCGATATGTTTTTGTTATGGCTGCACTCTATTCTATAGTGCAGAAATGATCACTTATTTGCTAGTCAAACTCACTAAGTAAAACTCAAGATTACTTTGGTACTTATATTGTCAACGGTATTTACAGAGTAATAACAACCAACAAGTTCCTTGTTTTGTCTCTTATCTTAACCTCACCATGGACTTAACTCCCCTCCCCCCTCGGCCCCTCCCCTCCACTAATAGTCTGAATGTATACATGTATGTATTTTCTCATGTACTGTGTGTGACATGTTTGTACGGTCACCTCTTGTGTCTCGTGGGCCGTGAGTTGTTCCACCAGGACCCTGCGTCGGCGTTTCTCCCTCTGCTGGCGCGCTGCGGCATCCTCCTCCAGGCGCTGCCGGATCCTCTGGATGTACTCACTGTTGGCCTGGGCCAGCACCTCAGGCCTGGCCAGCTGCACCTGGGACTGGGACTGGGACTGGGACTGGGACTGGGACGGGTGGCTGCTGGGGGCGTCGTTGTGGACGCTGAACGAAAATGCAGTGTGATAATTAAGCATTATGGATTGGAATACAATTCAAAGATCTCATGTTGATATTGTTATCCAGAACATATTAAGAAGGAATCCTTTTGTATGAAATCTATCTGTTTCTGATTGCATAGCGTACGTCAGAGAGGAGACGCCAAAGCCAGCTGATGACAGCTTCTTCCTGTTCTTCTCAAACTCGGCGATCTCCATGTGAACTGTCTGAGGGACACCACAGTGGAGAGAGGGGTCAAAACGTGGAATGGAATGGAATGGAATAGAATAGAATAGAATAGAAAGGAATTGAATATTGGAATTGAATTTGGATGCAGCAAGGTTGAAAAAAGCGGGCTTGAAATCCATCACACATTATTCACATAACGGTACAGCAGACACATGTCTGCAGAGAAGTGGAGGATGAGTATCCTCTTATTATGTGATGCCTTAACATCTACATAGCCTGACACTTTACAGTAAATCTACATCGTCATAAACATGACCTGACCTGCGCCTCCTGTATCTTGCGGTTTTGTTGTCGTTTCTCCAGGGCCTTCAGCGTGCGGTTGGGCGGGGGTTTGGGGATCTGGACGATGGCGGTCTGGAGACGAGTCATTATCTCCAGCTGCTTCTTGCGCGCTAGTCGGTGCTGCAAGGACAACGTCAGGGTAGTTGATATGGAGACTAGCCTACGCATCCATATACAGGGACAGTAACTGAATACACACAGAATAGAATAACTTTCTACTTTTTCTAGTACTTATTCATTCCCTTAAGTTGATACTGTACTGTAGTTATAGAGGAATACAGTATAATGAGCCTGTTCAGGAAGGTGTACTGTTACAAAATATAGACAGATAGAAATATATTATGTAGAATTGACACCACAAATCATTTGAGGAAACTGCTGGCATTTTTGTCCTGTGTGGAAGGAGCTTCTGTGATATCAGCCTGTCTTTAATCCACAACCTCCCCCCCTAGTGTGTGTTGTGTCCCCCCCCCCCCCCCGTCTGTGCTACCTTTTCGATGTCCTGGAGTCTCATCTCCTCCTGGACCTTCTGCCGTTTCTGCTGCTCCGCCACCTGGGCCATGACGGACTTGTCGTACATCTCCTGGCCCTTCAGTTCGTACTTCAGAGCGATCTTCTGCAGCTTCACGTCAGCCTCCCGCTTCACCACCGTCCTCAGGCGCTGGACAGAGAACAGACAGGCGGTGAGAAGCAGCACATCAACAGTGCACAACTACTGTACACTGCGGGGTTTGACGAGGGTTTAGGTGCTTCGGGCCTAAGCCTGGTCTATATGGGGGAAAACCCTGTAACTGTGTGGGAATTAGGATGACCATTAATGTCATGCCAGGTGTCATCAACAGCCTCTTGTTAATGTTAAGGGTGTATTAAGGGTGTGTGTGTGTGTGTGTGGGTCTGTGTGTGCGCGTGCGTGTTGAGTTTGATTGTTTACTGTTATTTGTTGTGTGTACTGTATATAACTTGTGTGTCACTGGTGAGAGAATTTCCTCTTGAAGGGCACTCAAACCAATCAATCAATCAGCTTCCGGTCCTTATGAGGCAGGTGTGAGGTTACGATGGGAGGGAGCCTTCCTCCTTTGTCTTCTTACGTCAGAGTAGATTTCATTCTCTATGCGGTGGAGGCCGGCCGTGGCTGCAGGCATCATGGTCTCCATGGCCGTGCCCGTCAGCCCTGCCTTCTTCTTCTTCTGCAGCAGGATGTAGAGCTGGTACAGCAGGCGTGTGGCCGCACCACGCTGCTCCCGCATCACAGCCTGAGCCATGTTCAGGTCGAACGGAACACCGAGAAGTTGGAATGTGGGCTCCATACGGGTGAAGTTGTTCAGCTTTGAGGTGGCGGTGCTAGGGGAGGCAATGTAACCATTCAATGTAACTCCTCTTTCGGTCATTTTCTGGTTAATTTAAAGGTGGAAACTATAATATAATAAACTACAATAAAACTAAGTTATTTAGATGTATGAATGAAGTGGTTAAGAAAAGCTAAGCAAATATGTTTGATATAAGGAAACTGATCAACTTTACCTGCTCTTTAGGAACTGATCAAAATCGTCCTGCAGTTGATATTTATGCAGGACCTCACCAATGAGGTACCCATTTGCAAAATCCTTGGAGAAGGATCTAGGATCTGCAAAAACAAGATTGCGCACCAATAATTAGTTAAATAGCTAATTTTAGGGACACAATTGGGGCCAATGTAAAATATGTATTTGGTGAAGTACCTCCTAGACCTTGGGGAACCTACAGTAGCTAACTAATCAACTAGGCTTGTCTTGCTTGCATGTCAGATTGAGTGGCATCATCATCAAAAACAAGCTGTCAGCTGGCTAGCCAGTCAACCATGACTGAAGGTTGTTTGTTTCTCACTTACCGATTGATTTTGATAGCTGGAGCTCTGAGTTCAGCCACCGGCATAATATATCCGACATTGTGTCGTTTCGTTATTGTTGTGTAGCTATCTGAAGAATATTAGTATCAAACTACATGATAATACACGTTAATGTTGTCGCTACCTAGATAGCAAATGATGTCTGGAAAATGTCCCATCGGTGTATCGTTGCCATAGTGACATGTCAAACAAGCAACCGAAGTGTTAGCGCCTCTCGTGGGGATCTCTAAAAACATGCCCTTTCGCCGGGTGGGCGGTCAATGAAGAATAATATGACACACACACACACACACACACACACACACACACACACACACACACACACACACACACACACACACACACACACACACACACACACACACACACACACACACACACACACACACACACACACACACTATTGTGAAGGGTGAGGCTCTGGTTGTTTTTATATATATTAGGCTTAGTGTTTGGTGTCGCCTTGGATGCCCTGAAGTCCCCAGTCGAGTTGAGGGAGAAGGACAAGGTCTACACAATGATGATATTTTCATATCTTTATTGCCTTAAAACAGGTTGCATTGCAGTGTTAGCAGTCTTTACAATTAGTGTTCAGTTGATAAAGCATTCTCCTGAAGAAATTCAGTGTTAACTCTCCCAATCAGTCAATTCTGAAATATACTGACCAACATATTTTGAAGCATTTACTGTTTCATAATTGTACAGCTGCACAATGCCAATAGTAGTATGGATTATTAAAAAACGAAATGAATAAAATAAAAAATAAAAATAGTAGTGTTTCTTACATGGCAATATATAGAGCATCATTAAATTTTTTATTCATTTTTTTTTTTTTTAATCATTTTTGACTGCCGGGTGTTTTGTTCATGAGCTTATTTAAACAGGTTTGGTTGCACTGTCAAATTACTCGAGTTTCCTAACAAGCCAGTGGAATTGGAACATTTTGTGCGTTTGTGCGTCTAATCCGAAATCCGTTTGTGTGTCTAAAACAAATCACCGGGGGACATTACAGAGCTGCGGACAATACTTTAGTCATATGATCGTCTTGTTCTGTCCAGCCCCTAATTGGATTGGAAGCATCTGTCATCCTATTGGATGTGTGTATTCTTAATTTTTCCCCCCCATTGTTGTACAGCTGCACAATTTTCTGAGACATTTTGATCAAAGCTGTCATGCACAAAGTCAATAGCAATGGTATAACATACATATTTCAGTAATATCCTTATTCTATGAAGTTCCACTCTTAACGGTTAGTAGTTTATACAACATGCACAGATCACAGAAGGCAAGAGCCAATGAGAAGACAGGAGATATGAGCAGACATCATTAGGAATCCTATTATTTCAACAGCATGGACGAAAGCTATTAATTGTTTTGCCAAAGCAAGCCAAAGCTGTCCTTTACAATATTACATAGGACTAGTATTAGGACAATGTCAATATTTAATTTACATCCAAGTGTAAATACAGTTTTAGCATCAGATTGATATAAGTGTTATTGATCCAACATTGTAACATGTTATACTGATAGATTTGACACAGGCTTGTAAACAGGTTTAACAGGGAGACCAATACATGATTGCATACTGCGCAGTACACCTCGATGACAACACCTACAGTATGCTCCTCTCTCCCTCTGAAAAAGCCAAACCTTTCTAATTCAGGAAGACAAAAATAAAGAATATACATTTTACAAGTGAACAGAGTGCAACTGCTGCTGTGAGAAGGAGAAGAAAAAAAAAGTAGGATTTACACACAATTTAGTGATATAAAAATAAACCAAAGTCTGCAGTAGAAGGATAATGCTGTTGACCAAATCAACATTAAAAAAATATTAACACACAGCATCTGTAGGTTAGTCTCCAAAGTCCAACTTGTGGTAGAGGACTTCAAAGGGAAGTATGTATGTTTATTAAAGCCATCTGTCATGATTACTCTATAAATATATGCATTTCTGTCACAGTAGTACTTAAAGCTTCTTTGCTGGAGGCTCTGAGATATGGAAGAGAAGAGACAGTAAATATCTCCGTACAATCAGTGAATAAAATATATTCATTCACCCAGCATAGTGTTGTTGTGATAAAAAGTCTCTTTTGTAAGAGAGATCAAATCTATTTTGTAGGCGTGATAAAATATATTTTGTAAGAGAGACCAGGGGCTGTATTCATAAAGTGTCTCAGAGCAGGAGTGCTGCTCTAGGATCAGGGCCCTCCTGTTCATGTAATATGATTTATTATGATCTAAAAGGCAAAACTGATCCTAGATTACCACTCCTGCTATGAGACCATTCATGGACATTGGCCAGAATATGGTCAATAGTCAATATGGACCAGTGGAGGCAGAAGAAGATGGGCACATGTATGGAATGGAATGAAGAATGGTGTTTGATACCATTCCTCATTACGTTCCATGCATTACAATTTGCCAGTCCTCCAATTTCCACCTCCTCCAGTCTCCACTAATATGGACTGAAGAGTTGTACACTTATCCAAGGCTGTGCTATTCTATAACCACGCCACTCAGGAAACACTCTAAACATAGCAAAGCCAAGACCACCCTGAAACAAGCCAACAGGCACAGCAAACCCACTGCATCAAAAACTTAAACTAGCGATCCAGTTTAAAGAACAGCAGTTTTCTAGTCTCTTGTTGCCAGACTCCATGGTCTGCATATCAAGACTAACATTTCTCAAACACCATTTCTCAGACACTACAGGACTCTGTGTCTGTGTGTGTGTCTGTGTGTGTGTGTGTGTGTGTGTGTGTGGTGCCTATGCTTCACAGTAACATTCACATCAACGTATGGGAGTATGTAATAACAATAATAGTTTTAACCACAACTTTTGGTGGAAGAGTAGAACACTTGGTTCATCATGATCTCTGAAATGATTTGTGCATTGCATTACCACCAATCCCAACGCATTGGGGATAAACGTAATATAAACTCAATATTCCATCATACGAATAAATCAGCAAATTAATAATGTTTTTTTTTTTTTTAAAGTGTTAAAGTGTTTTGTTTTCCTGCGTGAAAAAGGCAGCAATGGTCTTCTGACGGTGAAAAGCAATCGGAAGCATAACATTTCCAAGGCAAGACAAGGATTTTTCTTTGTTACCATCGAAACATGACTTAATCAGTCATCAATCAATTTGGTGCAAGGCTGTCGGACAATCAATAACTTCAATGGCTGAGGCCTTAGGTATCTGAAACACAGTACGTAACAAAGTCATGCTGTAAACAACATTACAAATAAAAGTGTAATCACGTACAAGAGAGATGGGCTGCATTTCAAATCCGTTCTTTTAAACCGTTGGGGGAAACTAGCTAATCTTACCAGCCAATCTAGCGCTTAATCACCTTCCTAGCCAGGCCCCCAGTTTGCGGGGGGGTATAAAACACACACAAATAAACAAACAAAACAAAACACACAATATAACATGACAGTCAACTTTCTTTACATGTACTAGCTTATTTCTGTGAATTGCTGCTACGCCCACCAGACAGTTCTGGAGGATAACAACAAAGTAATCCATACTTCTTTAGTGTTCTGAGTCTAACTACGAGTATATGTGTAGTACAGTGGAGGCTGTTGGAGGTAGAAATCGGAGGATGGACTCATTGTAATGCATGGAATGGAATAAGTAATGGTATCAAACCTTCCTCATTCCGTTCCACGCATTACGATCAGCCCGTCCTCCAATTTCCACCTCCGCCAGCCTCCCTTGGTGTAGTAGTCTCCTGTGAGCCCGGGCGTGTCTTCTCTAGGGAACAGCCTACTGTCTATCTACTATCTACTATAATGCCTTTGCTCTTTCAGTAGCATATCAGCCCTCCTACACTGCTCCCTCTCGAAGGTTTTCCAGCAGTAAGCTCATTAGTGGAACTACAAGCGTAGTTAGTGTTCTCTTAAATGTCCATTTTTTAAGTTCACACCTAAAACTAACTTAAAAACATGATATCAAGACACACATCACATACCATCAACAAATGCCCAGGGGACGGGGGTGGGGAGTTTGGGTGTTGGGGTGTTTGGGAGTTGGGGAGGGGGGTGGGGGACAGAAGGCAGTGACAGACAGGACTGACGTCAAACGTCTGGTGAGGGACATCGAGCCGCCTCAGGGTTTCCCTGTCAGCATGTTGTGGAACCAGGTCGTCGCCCCGTGACCTTTGCCCTCGTCAGAGGCAGCGGCCTCGGGAAGCAGAAACTGGGAGGAGGTGACGGAGGTGGGGCTCCCCAGGGAAGGGGCGAAGCCACCCTCAAACTCTGCCTCGGGGGAGTCCAGCCTCCAGGAGCACTGGGGCTGGTAGCCTCCGAATGGCCCCACGGCAGGAGGTCGGGGGTCCTGGGGGTCGAGCTGGGGGTCAGGCTGGGGCTCGGCGGGGCCCGATGCAGGGTGCATCTGGGGCCGGTAGCTGCCCAGGCAGGAGGCCTCGGGCTGAGGCTGGAGAGCCAGGGAGGAGCCGGAGGTCTGGATGCCCGTGTAGGTAACGTTGGTGCGGGTGGAGTCCATGGAGCTGGTGGAGGACCCCGAGGTGTCTGGGGCGGGGCGCCTGCCGCCCTCCTCCTCCACCACCTGGTTGTAGTAACGCAGAGTGGAGGGCTCATCTGAGTCCGTGTCGACGGAGCCTTCCTCATCCTCGTCTTCCTCGGGGACCACCACCAGAGCTTCTTTACTGGAGTCCCACTCGGGGTGCTCCACGATGTGGACCATGCTGTGGGGAGACGGCTTCACATCCAGCGTCCCCTGTAAGGCAGACATACAGAGATAAACATCATCAATAATGCATTCATTCTGAGAATAAACAGGCCGTTTCCTAGACACAGAAGAAGACTACTCCTGGGCTATAAAAGCATCTTCAATGCAGATTCTCCAAACGGAAGACCGATTTAGTCCAGGCATAGATTTATTCAAAGGCACATAGCTTTGTGAGTTATTACCATAATTCTGTAAATGTCAGTAGCTTTCAGCAGCTTTCTTAGCGTACCTGAGTCATCGTCCAGTCTCCTGGCAGCTTGGGTTCAGGAATATCTGGATAAAAGGCCTTCTTCACCCTGTTGGAACAGTTACATATGACCAGGTCACAACACTGCATACACATTAGATCATCAGATCATCAGTATAATATGAAGTTGCAATGGTGCCCATCAGCGGGGGCTGGTGGAGGGAGAAGAAGGGGCTCGTTGTAATGCACGGAACCTGTTTGATATCATTCCTCATTCCATTCCATGCATTACACTGACCCCGTCCTCCGATTTCTACCTCCACCAGCCTCCCCTGCCGCAAACAGATCATACCTATAACACGACCAAGTTACAATGCTGCATATGGTTCACACCTCTCACACTAACAAACTAGACACATTCACCAACGCCATTGGCCAGTGCCTCGAAGCACATGACCAGTGGAAGGTGTTCAGTGTCAAACATGGAAAGTGTCAGGTGACAGGTCTAGGTGTCAGGTGACCAGTCCTAACGCCTTACCATTTCCTCTTCTTGTAACACAAAATGGTCACCAGGAGGAGACAGGACGCCATGCTTCCCAGGGTAACCAGGATCACCGGGACCAGCCAATCAGCTGCAAGGGAAGATGGAGAAAGAGAAGTATTTTAATATTAGGATATTAAAGATTTAATTGGATGGATGGATGGATGGAGGGATGGATGGATGGATGGATTGATTGAGGTAGCCATGTTATTAGTAACATCCCCTTGGTCCTGTCATACCAGACAAGCACAGATGCATGATGCATAAACAGTAACCCAGACGGAGGGAGACGTACTGTAGGGCTCCAGGGAGATGGAGACTGTGGACCCTCCGTCCTCCCCGATGGAGGTGTAGGCCTTGACGGTGAACTTATAGGCGCCCAGAGCCAGACTCTTCACTGTGTAGTTAGTCTGCTGGGGGTCCTGCAGGTTGGCTGGAGACAGGACGAGAGAGAGAGAGAGATATAGAGGTTACATAGCTAGCTAGGAAGAAAGCTATATAGATAGACAGGCAGAGAGACAGACAGGCAGACACTTAGATAGACAGGCAGAGAGATAGACAGGCAGGCGGGCAGTAGACCTAGGCAAAATGCATGGTGTGCGCGATGTCCTTGGCAGGCCTGCATAGTAAGCTAAATCAAGCACACCTCACGTTTTTTAAAGTATTTGAAACCATTTTGAATATAAAATGTTTTGCCCAGGTACAATGGACAGACAGACAGACAGATAGACAGACAACCTTATCATCTTCAATGATTACACAGCCTTACTTAGACTCTGGTGGAGTACAGTGGGAGATGATGGTGGTATAAGGAGTTACCTATCAGCTGAAGATGTGAGGCGTTGGTCAGGTACACAGAGTAGCCCAGGATGAAGCCTCTCTGGTGCTCCAGGGGGATGGGGTCCCAGCTCAGCTGCACGTTAGAGCCCTGCTGGTTGGGTGTCAGTCTGGGGACAGAGCGGGACGGGACTGGAGGCACAGGAGAGAAAGAGGCAGAGAGGGAGAGAGAGAGGGACAGGAAGGGAGGGAAAGAGAGGGAGAGCCAAGGAGGGAGAGAGAGGAAGAGGCAGGGAGGGAGAGAGAGGGAGAGGCAGGGAGGGAGAGGGAGAGAAAGGTAGGGAGTGAGAGAGAGGGAGAGGCAGGGTGGAAGACAGAGGGAGAGGCAGGGAGGGAGAGAAAGGCAGAGAGGGAGGGGCAGGGAGTGAGGGAGAGGGAAAGAGAGGCGGGGAGTGAGTGAGAGAGAGAGAGAGGGGCATGGAGGGAGGGAGGGGAGGAAGAGAGAGAGAGGGGCAGAGAGAGAGAGAGAGAGGGGCAGGGAGGGAGGGAGGGAGAGAGAGAGGGAGAGAGAGGCGGGGAGGGTGTCAACATGGGGACCAAACAGTGTACACAAGGGACTTTGTGTTCCCCGTACCCAGATGATGCCTCGTACTGAATCTAACACTCATTTGAAAAAAATCTCAATTGAAAGAGCTTTCTAGTTTAGGCTAGAGTAGGCACTTAATCTGAGTCTTAGGGAAACTGAGTGGTACTGCTGCAAATACAGGAAAGAAAACGCAATGTATAGTTGACAGTTAGACCATCTCCATCAGGGGAGGCTCGTAGAGGTAGAAATCGGAGGGCGGGCTCATTGTAATGCATGGAACAGAATGAGGAATGATATCAAACGTGGGTGGTATCAAACGCGTGTTTGATTCCATTCCTCATTCCATACATTACAATGAACCCGTCCTCCGATTTCTACCTCAGCCAGCCTCCACTGATCTCCATAACCTACCCAGCTCCTGCCAGTATCCCTCCCAGCTCTCCATCAGCTCAGCAGCCTCTGAGGAGCAGGCGTAGAGGGAGATGGTGTACCTCACTCCGGCTAGGAAGTGATCTGGGAACGAGAACACACACACACACACACACACACACACACACACACACACACACACACACACACACACACACACAGTGAGACTCTTCATCTATTTCACCAACCCTTCAAGTAGTGTAGTTGTAGTACACTTTAATATCCTCAAGGGGGCAGCAGAGTGAACCATAAAAACATCATAGACGTATACACAAGAATGGAATATGCACAATAATAATAGTATAATATGAGACACAAAATTGCTAATCATTTCTGGGAGTCCATTAAATGGCGACTCGGCATCTCACCCAGAATTGTGAAGTTCGAAATGTTGCTTACTGTCTCTCTTTACATACCTGATAAAGCATAAATAAATAAATAAATAAATAAATACTAACAAATCAACGTACCTGACTGCAGAGTGATGTTGGTGTTCTCTGCCGGCACCTTGACCCAGTCCACACTGCAGTCCTGGGCACAGCCGGTCTGGTACCACTCCACCACGTACCCATCGCTGGCGTTGACATGGCCGGACCAGGCCAGGCGGAACCCACCCACACTGTCACTGAACGACACCTTGGAGATCACTGTATCTACGACACACATTCAGTTCAGTTCAGTTCAGTTCAGTTCAGTTCAGTTCAGTTCTCTAGTTACGAGGTGATGGTGTGGAGCCCTGAGGAGAACAGCCAGCATGGTTTAGTTCGGTTCAGTTCAATAGTTCAGTTCACTATATTGGCCTTTCAGGGAGTTTATTTTGCACATTTTCGGTACATACATAGGTTTTGGTTTCCTGGATCAAAAGTATAAGCTGCAATCCCTGGCTAAATAGCATCTTAAATGGAGTCAATTGGCTTAATCTGTATCTGCTAAACCACCCAATAACATTTCAGTTTAAGAAAGACAGTCAACTACCCTGTTCTATTCTAAACACAAAATGTTCTAGATCAGTCACTCAGGACCCTCTTCCTTCCTTCCTTCCTTCCTTCCTTCCTCCCTCCCTCTGTCTCTCCTCACCTTGGTGGTGTCGGGGTACGACCAGGTTGGCGGGGCCGGAGACACCTGCGGGGTTCCAGGTGGTCACCGTGACGACGACCCTGCCGCCCATGCTGGTGAGGTTGAGGGGCAGGCTGTAGACGGTCTGAGGCAGGGTCCTGGTGTGCTGGCTGTTCTCCTCAGAGCTCCACACCATCACCTCGTAACCAGAGATCTGACCGTGGCTCTCCCTCCTAGACAGAGGCTGGAGGGAAGGGAGGGATAGGGGGGGAGGTGGGGGGTTGGGTAATGTACAGACAGGGATTAGTACTGTTGTATAGTTTGTCATGTATTTTACTGGTTTTCATGATCACACACACACACCTCACAGATTTCTCTCTCACACACACACACACACACACACACACACACACACACAATATAGCAGCTGCCTAGTACTTACTTTCCACAGAAGCCGTCCTATACTATCAGTGTCCATCCATATCCAAATGTCTGGCGCCTCGGGGCCTGGTGGGAGGAGGGACAACATGACTCACTCACTGCAGATTGGCTAACAAGTATCGTACAGTCATTGGCTGGGCGCTCTGCCTTATGGAACAATGACTCACAGAACGTCGGGAGGGGAATAGGTGGTGGCAGTCTAAGCAACTTGATTAAAAAGGCCAAAAATAAAGAGAAATCCTGTGAAATCAGGAGACCTCTGTTTACTTTTCTTGGAATGCCGCCTATTTCCTTTTTTCTCGGAACTTGGGATTTTTCATATACAGTCATACAGTCTGTGTGCTATTTCCAGTTCTGTGCTTCTGCCTGTCTGGTAGCAGCATGGTAGCAGTTCGGCACATGTGGGAATAGCACCATCTAGTGGCATTCATATTAAGTCATATTCAGTGGCAGGCGTGTGCTTACGGTCCATCTCGGTTCTGAAGGTGAGCACTGTGCTCCAGTTGCCCCACTTCCAGAAGTTCCTCTGAGCACCGCAGCGGACCGTGGCGCTGTAGTCCTCGTCTGGCTGCAGGTCCTTCAGCATCACGGCCTTCAGCCCCACGCCGGTGAAGGTGTGCTGGATAGGACACAGGTGTACACAGCATCACACAACACATCCAATCGCCTCAATGGAAGGCGGCAAGAGTTCACACTTCCAAGTTTGTAGATTTCCAAATCTCTATCATGTCTTATTGTGTGTCTGTTATCCACGTGCACGCACGCACACACAGTGTTACAGTTTCTCCCTTATGTTTTAATGTTACATTTTTTACTTACATACTAATTTTTGTCCTTCTGTTATGAAGGGTGAGGCTCTCGTGTGTTTATACAATTATTATTATTTTTATTTGTTTTCATTATTCCATGATAAACCGAGTGTGTTTTTCAAATGAGTCACAACGCCACACGCCCACCCTCCCACCACTTTGTCGTGCAGTGAACCACTGTCATTGTATCTTTCTGTGTGTGTAATGTAAACATCCCTCCAGCTGGTGGCGCCAACTCACCGTGCTGGTGTGCCAGTAGGTGGTCAGGTTGACCTGGCAGACCAGGGCCAAGGTCTCGAACCCTACGTACTCCCACTGCCACGCCACGCTGGCGTTCCAGGGGTTCACCTCCGACGTGCTCAGGTTCAGGGGCGCCACAGGACGGACTGGTGGCGGGAGGATTAGATTAGATTGTTAGAATTACGTTTTACTCGTTTAGTGCCGAGGGTGAATAAAGTCCCCCAAATTGTCAACATTCTAGAGTGCCAAGGGTGACTTTATTGAAACCACTGACTAACCATTAACCTGTATAAAGCACCAGAAGTAAGAGCCAGAAATTACCCGCTGTTGTCACTTTATAACAATTATAATCATTATCAACTGCTGGTACCACATGGTGCCTCATGGTGCCTCATGGTGCTTGTGAGAATGGGTCCAGTACAAACAATTATGTAGAAGTACTTATTGTGTGATGACCGTTTCACCCTCAAATAAATACCAGCTCATTTCTGTACCGTCAAACAAAGTGCTACCAGCAGTACCGTATCTGTGTACGTCAGGGGAGGCTGGTGGAGGTAGAAACCGGAGGACGGGCTCCTAATGGAATGCTTGGAACGCAATAAAAACACACACGTTTGATACCTGGTGGCACACGCATATCACAATGAGTCTGTCCTCCGATTTCTACCTCCACCAGCCTCCCCTGAAAACAGAACTGTCAGAACGTACTTCTGAGGCTGAGCTGGGCCGTGTCCGTCAGTGTGAACTGGCCCAGTGGGTTCTTGGCCACCATCGTCCAGTTCCCCTCCCACGACTCCAAACCACAGCTCACTGGGGCAATCTTATTGGCTGAGGAGAACATCTTCATGTTCTGGCTGGCTTCCGTGCAGGTCCTGATTGGCCCGGAAAGAGAAAGAGACAAAGTAATGTAATTAATAACAATGGTGAAACTCATGTATCTGACAGCAGGAAGAGTGATGTGTTACTATATCTGATGTTTAGGGGGAATTTAATTCAATAAAACTTTATTAATCCCAGTAAAGTCTACTAACATGGCAATGTCAAACGCACAAAATCACATCCTGTCAAAGCTCTGCATACAACACATTCAACATGACCGTAAATCTAGTACTGTACCAGGAAATGTAATCAATTCAAAATAAATACAACTTTATCAAACCCAGTGGGGCGATGAAGACGGCAATGTCAAGGCACAAGCGCACAACAGCTGTACACACGTAGCCTACAGCAGAGGCCTGCTACACAGAACCCATAAGGGTGGAGGTGAGGGTTAGCAGAGGGCGCTGTACCTTCCGTTGAGGGTGTAGTAGGTCTGACGTTTCTTCCCATACAGATATGTCTCCCGACCCTTCAACCACTGACACACCACTGAGACCAGGTCCCGAGTCTCACACACCAGGTCGCTGGGCAGGGGGGTGTCTGGGGAGGTGGTGGTGGAGGAGGAAGGGGTGATTAGGTTAGCATAGCTTATAGTGGTGGGGGAGAATATTGATACAGTTGAGTATCGCCTATATTTTTTTTCACGATTATGTATCGATACCCTGACGAATAACTTATTTGTCACACACACACACACACCCACTCAATCCAAGTACAAGCATGCAGGGTTTTCTGTTCTTTAATTTCATACACAGCTTGTAGATCTACTCAGAAACAGACAGATAGACCTTCCCAACACATAGCCAGACAAGGAAAACACAGCAGCAAAGAGAAGTACACTCACATCCCACAAACACCACGGTCCCGGTAACCACTTCCTTATCGTCACCAACACACACCACATTGGTCCCTGAGGGGCTCGACGGGCCCTGATTGGTCTGTGTGGCAGCGTAGCTCCGCCTACTCAGCCTGGTGGTATTCATGGGTGACAGCTTGTACCACAGACTGCCGAAGCTCTTCCCCTCCGCCACGATGCAGCAGAACGTCATGTTGGTACCGACGGTCACCTTCACACCAACCGGGCCCCCGACTGGGTACATCTGGGCTTCTGCATGGCTGGGGTGGTCCATTCCTTGGAGAAGACAACAACAACATTTAGTTACCGAAGAAGGAGAACATACAGAAACTTAACAATAGCAATCGTAATAGTAACAATAGAAGTCAAATTCATTCATTCTAATTCTATGAAGAAAAAAACCCAATACAAATTACTACTGTAATACTAATACACTTTATTTATATTGCACTTTTCATAGCAGGCCACAAAGTAGCAGTCAGACTAAATGTACACACAGACACCGCAACATTTCTACAACAATATAACCTGTATTGTTCCCATGTACAGTAAGGCAGGGCAGGATATCCCCCCTGCTGAGGCCCACCTGCGAGGGTCTGTAGAGGGGTCCAGTCACTGGTGGCCGGGCCCTCTCTGGAGCGGAGCCGGACTGACAGAGACGTACACTCCAGAGGTTCTACAGAGGTCCAGTTCCACCGCTGCTTCCCTGTCGACACATCGGCTCTCACAGACACCGTCTCCTACGAAGACCAGAACCAAGGGACATGATGGAGCAGCAATACAACTACCGGTTTGCATGCAACAACGCTAAAACACAGTGCTCTTTACAACAGAAAATTAGCGTTTTCGTCCACATTAGCATCCTAGTTTTGAAACCAAGAGCGCGTTAAGTGACAAGACATCTAATTCATTCATCTAATTTAATTACATGAACGACCTTGTGTAAATCACAAATCTGTGTTCTGTGTAAAATACAAATCGGTTGCAAAAGTATCAAAACCGTCAATGTCTTTGAAATGGTATATTTTTTTCTTACATTAAACACAGTCTCCATGAGTTCCGTTCGTAGGATCTCGATATCGAAGGTAGAAGTCTGCCCGCCCTCCCAGGTGATTGACAGCTGTCGGGTCAAATTGTCTGCCTCCAGGCTCACCTGCTGAGGAGGGGCAGGGCCTGCAAAGACATGGAAACACAAGAACAACATCACGCTTCTGAGATATGCACCTTTAAACTGTGCCAAGCCTTAGGACTGAATTAATCTGGGAATTACAGAGCATCCATAATAACCTGGTCCCACATCATGTATGGCTATGTTAACGATAACTATAGCCTCGTAGCTGACTTGAGCCAGACGGACTAGACCAGGCCTAAATCAATATAATATAAGCCTCATAAAACGTCCCTATTATGAAGTGACTAATCACCCATCAATCATCTACTGCTTATGTTCAACAAGGTTATGACTGTCAAACAGAGTTTGTTCTCAATGACTTAGCTGGCTCAATAACGATTGAATAAAGATTAAATAAATATCTGAACTGATTTCTAAGGCGCGCTCTCTCTCTCTCTCTCTCTCTCTCTCTCTCTCTCTCTCTCTCTACTATATCATTGTAAAAGACAATTTGTTCTCGATGACACGGTGTATGTGACTAAAGCAATAAAACATAAATAAAAGGACAAATACATTGTTGACAAATACATATAAAATAAAATAACTAATCTTTCAAGCGTTCTTACCGTCATTGGCCTGGCTCTCTGTGACTCGGAGAGCCAGGAGAAGAACACAGAGGAGCCAACGAGGCATGGCGGTCGTAGAGGTCATGGTGGTCGTTGAGGTCATGGTGGTCCTGGTGGTGCGCTCCTGCAGGGTGATGCTGTCTCTGGCTTACAACCACAACAGTGTAGGCATGGTGAGACAAGAGCACTTTCCTGTGGACGGACGGACGGACACACACACACAGACAATACACACAGACAACACACACACATTAATTTCAATGAAATCTTGCACCATAACCAAAACCGAACCTACAGTATTAGTCTGCAAACATGTTGCTACAGGCAAAAACTAAACCGTGGAAAATCGAAACTATAAGATATGAAAGTAAAGAGGAAAAACAACAGCAGCAAGAACATTAAGGATAACTGTTTCAATGTGTTTACAATTCTTTGCTGTAAGTGGGACAGCCATGCTGATCAAAATAGAGAGGAATGACCAGAGCATGGTTTCTCATCTAACCAAACTAAGTTACCTCAATAAATTTGTGAGAATTTCACCGAATGTGCAGCCAAGAGCATTTCTCTAAGTCTTGACCTGCTTTTTTAGTGTTTTCATACGGCTGGATTGGCCTCGCGGTCAGTCAACCCTGGCCAAATAACGAACAACAGGCAGGCTGAAAAGATTAACTAAAAACCCATAGACTTTCTGATAACTTCCTCCTACTGTCAAATGTCATATTCAATTGCTATCTTAATCTAACTAAACACACTGGCAGCCTTTCTTTAGTTAGATTTAGCTAGCAATTGAATCACACAAGTGGAACACCTGTGAAAGGCATGCATCATGCCCTCTGTGGTTATCATATGGGCTCTGAAAACAGACCCTAGAGAGTCCCCAGAGTAGACTATTATAGTCAGTGTGAAGGTATCCAGACTCACCATCACAGCTTCTCTCATGTAGGTCAGTTGACCCTCCTTCACTCATACAGTTTGTATTTGGTCAACTACATATGTATGCAGCAGGGGAGGCTGGTGGAGGTAGAAATCGGAGGATGAGCTCATTGTAATGGGTGGAATGGAATGAGGAACGGTATCAAACACGTGTGTTTTGTTCCGTTCCATGCATTACAACGAGCCCGTCCTCCGATTTCTACCTCCACCAGCCTCCAACTGGTATGAAGGTATCCAGCCTAAGGCTAAAAATGTGCTTCACAGCTTCTCTTATGGAGATCATAACTACAAGTATAAACCCCATATCTTCTCAATTTAACATAGCTGTTGGTCTTTAATCATTCACGTGTGTGAATTGGATGCATTTGACTACCCAGGAGTTTAGCCTGGAGAACACAAGACTACGCATGAATGCAACATTTGTGATTGTTGACGTTGTCGAGACACCAGTTGGTCCCGTTGCCCTAAGACAAGTTTGAGCAAGCCTAAAAAAGCAATTGAGAACAACATACTGTACTAGCCATGAGTTGAAGGAGTGTCTAGTAATATACAAACCAAACCCATTACAAAAACAGTCACTGACTCTGTTGGTATCATTGGAATTATTAATGCAGGTAAAACAGCGAGCCCAGCCCTAACTCAAGCCTCCTCCCTCCCAACTGACAATGAGAGGGTTTAGCAGGGAGGCTAATTAGGCTGTGAGGCTGTGATGACATAGTTTCAGTTGGTGAGAAAATGAAATGATGAGGGGAAAACCTTTGATGAACATTGTCTCTCGACAGGTAAAGCTACCTGGCGCTTAAAAAACCGCCTGTCACAACCGTGGCTCTCGACAGGTAAAGATACCCGTCACTTCAAAAACCGGAAATCGGACACTGACTACACTGTATTTAGAGAAAGCTGGCAAACATCAGGTC
The DNA here is from genome assembly GCF_951799395.1 of Argentina silus. Taxonomy (NCBI): domain Eukaryota; kingdom Metazoa; phylum Chordata; class Actinopteri; order Argentiniformes; family Argentinidae; genus Argentina; species Argentina silus. Next base: position 15,201,749 of record NC_139661.1, read on the forward strand.
GAATTATCCCAAGAAACTGATACTAAATTGACTACATGTCATGTACTGTAAACGCAGGGAAGAAACAATCAATGCCGCCACTGTCTGGCTGGCTGGCTGCTGGCTCTCAAACCTCCTCCTCCTCTTACAGTGATGAAAGCTAAGACCACAAACAACACACTACAGACTGCAGCGCAGAACTGATAATTGCTTTCCAGAACCACATACAGTAGTTGAGTAGAGCCCTCGCAGTGAGGCAGGATGGGGGGGGGGGTGTTTTCGTGTTGCGTTTTACTGGAAATAGGAGGTGGCGATCTTGACCTCCATCTGCTGCTACTGCTGCTGTTCTTGGATCACCACCAACCAGAGTGTCCTTTATCCTTTTCTTTGTTCTTTTCCTTCCTTCCTACAAGTGAAGGAGCAGTTCTGTCTTTCTATTTCAGTCATCTCCACCCTTTCTCTCATTCACATTACATTTATGGCATTTAGCAGACGCCTTTATCCAAAGCGACTTGACTAAGTCAAGTAAATACATTTGACTAAGTGAGTGAATCATCTATCCATCAGTCATCATAAGAAAAATTTATCTATGCTCGGACCAGGGGCCACTGGCAGTCACAATGCTAGAAGAAAGGAAGAGCAGTCGGCTTCAAACAGATGGCTTTCAATAGAAACTAGGTCCCAGTGCTTAAGGCAGGATAGCCACAGTAAAATACAACAGCTACTTTTAAACAAGATTAAATTAACTTACTTAGACTGGAGAACAGGCTTCACCACTCAATCCCAAATATGTTAGTGTATTACTCTCCTTCTGCAGAAACCATTTAAGTACAACTTATCAGACAAAATGCCAAAATACGAGTGCAGCCTACATCACGTGTTTGAAAGACTTGTTAGCGGTAATTCAATATAAGAATGGGAAGCATCTATTGGTGCACTTCCCACAAAAGAGACATCCGTGACATATCAGAACTACAGTGTGGGCTAGACAATAAAGTAGACCATGGTATTGGTGTTCCACAATTTCAACTTCCCATCAAACATGAAAACACTGCACACTAACTACACTAAAGAGCAGCCTATCCATATCTGAAGGACTTGTTCTTAATTATATAAAAGGGATGGGCAACATCCAGGCATTCATCTATCATCACTTGACTCAAAAGACGCTCAGAAGCATTAGTGACAAACAGAACTGTGTGTGTAAGTGAGTCAAGAACATAGAACTACTGTTCCACTGTGCAAATAATCAGCCTTGTGAGAAAACCAGCACAGATCTGACATTGTAAAGACAACACAAGGGCGAAGCCAGCACATTCCCCCTTCTCTAAAACCACGTCAGAACCGAGATGGGTCAACGTGGAGTGAGAGACTCTGAGTTTCGAGATTAAATGAGTGGGAGATGTTCAAATGGAGTCAGTCCAAAGGCCTGGCGGAGGCTGACAAACATGTCCTCCCATCATTTACAGTCACTAAGGCAATACGGGCTACACGCAGCTCAGTCTGCAGCACATTACAAACCATTACATTTTGTATATTTGAAATTAGGAACAAATGTATAATACTAATACTTCGTAATGTCATTAACCATAATGATATTACATGTCCCGAGATTTTTATTCCGAATAATAATAATAATAATAATTATTATTATTATTATGTTAACATCATGTGATGGCAAATCGGCCACACTATAATAATGCTTACTATTAACGGATATACTTAACTAACGTGTTAATAAAGTATTACGAGTCCTGTAGGTCATATGGTGTAATTATATAATAAACTATTATAGGTCCTATAAACACAAGATCATAGTAGGCCTATTGTAGCATTATTTATAAGCATTTATCGGCATTATAAATGTTTATAAATCTAAGCATTTATAAACATTCATAGCTACGCATTCACTCAGAATATTGAACGTGTTATCATGTTTTGGTAGCATGCAGTCAGCTAGCTAACGTTAGCAAGCAAGCAAGCTAGCTAGAAATAACACTACCCCCGCTAAATTACCTGACGCGGACCTCTTGATCGCGAAGATCTTATTTTGCAATCCTAGATTATTATTTACCATCAACCGTTAATTAATGAGCAGCTAAAGATAGTTTAAACATGAGTTTGTACTGGCTTACTGGCTAGCAAGATGGTCAAGGTCCGTCGTGTACAGAATTCCAAATGAGAATTCCATGGAATAGGATTTACAGGAAAAGGCGTATGAGTTGTGGCTGGTTCCATTCCGGCCCCACGCCCCCTCGCTCCTCGCTACCTTTTCAGTGTTTGCAGATATAAAGGAATCGGATAGACAAGAGCTTAAACTATATGACAATGGCTATAGCGATACAGTGTCTACATTGATTGTTTCTATTTCTGCATTCTTTTGATATATTCTGTGTGCCCTGCACATCAAAGTGGTGAGACACTGTAGGAAGAATCTAGTGACCGAAATGTAACGGGGCCTTGGTATGCAGTTGAAGAAATGTCAAGTTGGGGACACAAATGGGACAGTGGCTGAACATATCCGGTCATAACAACTGAGTCTTGTAATTGTAGTAATATATACACTCACCGAACACTTTATTAGGAACACCTGTACACCTTCTCATGGTGGAGGTGGTGTAATGGTGTGGGGAATGGTTTCTTGACACACTTTGAGCCTTTAATTGCAATCACCATGTCACAAAGCAAAAGTCGTCTCAAACTGGTTTCATGAACATGACAATGAGTTCAGTGTTCTTCAGTGGCCTTCCCAGTCACCGGATCTGAATCCATAGAACACATTTGGTGTGTTCTATGAAGATTCACAGCTTGAAAGTGCATCTGAAAAATCTGCAGGAATTGCGTGATGCAATCATGTCATCATGGACCAGAATCTCAACATCTTCTGGAATGCCACGAAGAATTGAGGCTGTTTTGAGAGCAAAGGGAGGCCCTACCCAGTATTAGTATAGTGTTCCTAATAAAGTGTTCGGTGAGTGTATATATTTTCAATGTAGGATAGAAAAGGGTAAGAGGGAGAAACTAAGGCCAATATCAAGGGACATATTAGTAATGTGTTAAGCAACCATGATAAACATGGGAAACAAATTGACATTTATAGCACAAACACGTCTAGGAACATGAAAATCAGAAAACACAAACTGTTCACTGTCTACTTACATAAACATTAACTAACATAAACATGAACGTACTGAAGCAATCCATACTAAAAGGGTATGTCCATGGTGATGACTAGTATAGCCACATGAGGGCGCTGTTTGATAACAATCGTCTCTCCGCCTTGTATTGCACACCCCTCATCTTTATAATAGGGCAAATAACACAAAAGTGTAGTGTTTCAAAAACGTGGGTAAAATGACACTTAAATACAAAATGTATTTATAACAACACATGTATGTAAGAAAACGTGCAAGAATAAGAAGGAAAAAAAAGATGTTTATGCATCATCCACTTCCTATTTGACGTTGCCCGTTGTCGCTGGCATCAATCGCGTTGCTCAATTCACCGACGGGGTTTCTTCCTTCCGGGGGTCAGTAGCAGCAGAGCATCGTCATCATCATCATCCACCACCGTCATCATCCCCACGGAGGTGTTATAACGGGCAGCTAATTATTTTTTACCTGTGTAGCTAAAACGGAACCGTTTTATTTGTACAATTCTCGCCTACGGTGCTGTTGTCCGTCCGGAATATGAAGGGATTCAAACTGCTTGTCCTACTGTCGCTGCTCTTCGCATCTCTGCTTTGTGCAGAAGCGGCAAGAAGCCGGAAAGATTCAAGCAACCAGAATAGTTTCAGGAGGGCGGCGAACGGTTTCTACCAAACGTTGAGCAATATTTTTGGAGAGGACAACATCAGGGGTCTTTACAAGGTTAGTAATAGCTAATTTCTGTTCACATAAGCTAGCGTTGTGTTCTTGAAGTGTCCGGAAAAATGGTGGTAGTTGCAGGAAGAGTATTTGCAAGCCAAGCAAGCGAGCCCGGGGGCCCAGATAAGATTCACTCGTCGGCGGGTTGGTTGCCATTTTATGAATGAGCTTGCTTTCCTGCATAACTGGTCCATACATTGTGAGACAATACTATGCATTAAAATGCATGATCATGTTCACTATCAATTTTGTGAAAAAGGCTTTTAGAGCCACTGTCATGATACTGAGCCCAGCAGGATTGCCTGTCCATATGGCTTGCTTAACCTTATGCACTTGGCCTGATGTCCAAATCTAGCCATAATGACTTTAGCTATTGATTCAATCTACTATTATGTAAACAACCTAAGAACTATGCATGGATTATAAGGCATTGGTTATCCATGCCTTTATTCACCACACTGCCCACTTCCTGAATCTAGGGGGTTGCTCAAGAAAGCCAGCCAAATAAAGTAGTGTAGCACAAGGTTATAGGCCTATGGCAAGGTCCATTGTGTTTGAGGTAACATCTCATCAGTGTCAACTCGCTCTAAACCTCGACTCTCTCCTTTCTCGTTCCCTCTCAGTTCTTCTCCAAGACGACGGAGCGTTTCGTCCATGGCGTCGACGCCTTCCTGGATACTATCTGGAAGATATGGTCCGATCTGTTGGACGTTCTGGGCATCGACTGTAAGTCGTTAGGAAAAAGGCGCACTCTTTTAATGAACAGGTTCAATGTCTTTTAGTCTGTACTTTTATGTGCTTTGTCTATAACTGTGTTGTTATCCATGTGCAGGTGCCTACTCTCTCATGGACTGACTGTCTCTCTCTCCCCCCCCCCCCCTCTCTCTCTCTCTCTCTCTCTCTCCCTCCCCCCCAGCCTCCAACTTGAGCCACTACTTCAGTCCGACATCCCTGTCCAACTCCCCAGCCCGCGCCCTCCTCCTTGTCGCAGCTGTGCTGGTGGCTTACTGGTTCCTCTCCCTGTTTCTGGGGGGATTCTTTTACCTGCTGCACGCTGTCTTTGGACGTTTCTTCTGGCTGGCACGGGTCACGCTCTTCGCTCTGTCCTGCCTGTACATCCTGCAGAAGTTTGAGGGGGACCCAGAGCGCGCCGTGCTGCCCCTGTGCTTTGTGATGGCGGTGTACTTCATGACAGGGCCTGTGGGGGCGTACTGGCGTAAAGGTGGTGGTTCTGCCTCCCTGGAGGAGAAGATCGACCACCTGGACACCCAGATCAGGCTGCTCAACATCAGGCTGAGCAGGGTCATCGACAGCCTGGAGCATACTGGGGAGCAGTAGAGCTGTGTCCTGTCCTCCACCCACCCCCCACCTCAGCCACAAACACCTCTTGGATATGGGGGGTGGAGGGGTGGGTTTTTTGGGGTGCATAAGGGTCTGGGCAGAAGGAAGCCTTGTGTTATGCGTATGAGCTTATTGGGGGTTTTTTAAAAACGAAATTCCTGTTATATTATCCTGTAACAACAACTCCTTTTCTCTCTTTTTGGAAATTGTGTTAAAATAGAAAATGGGATGGGGGGGGGGGGGGTTTGATGGGATGCTGGGGGGGGAAGCAAGTATTTGTAAGTATTTATGTCCCAGTTAGCTAGATATTAGATGATTAATGGCAGATTAATTTATTGAATTTTCCGTCCTAGAGTAGAGCGCTGAGGTGTATAGTCAATGTCACCATTCCATTGTAGCAATAGGTAATTTCTAGCGGATATCAGGACCTCTTTTTTGAACGAAGTGGACGTGTGTATGCGTGTGTGTATGCGTGTGTGTATGTGTATATGCGCGCGCGTGCTTCATGAATGCATGTGCATTGTAAGCATGTGAACTAATTGGAAACGCACTGAGAGCAGTGAGCAGACTGAAGAAACATGGACAGGCACGAAAATCTCAGGGAGAAAAGAATAAAAAGAAATATCAAGGAAATGATGTAAATAAACCCCTCCTGAAGATACTTTCAACATCATGTTGGGTTTGAATCATGTTCGACCATCTGTAGATGGATGGTTGGTGCTTCCTTTATGCCAAGCTCTATATCCACAGTGAGGGGTGAGTACAGTGGAAATACTGTCATACAGCAGTTCTCATAAGGGTATACAGGTTGTATGAAGCCAATGTCATTCAAAAATATTTACCACTCCTGTACAGCGTGTGACAGTCTAAATAAGGGACCACACTCTGCCAACATGTACTGCTCACTTGATGAATTTTCATATTTTTGAGCACTCCTGCTTTTCATAAATGTCCACCTCCACTTCTGTTTTCTGAGGGCCTTTTGTATGTTTTGTATTTGTTTGATTTGCTGTTTTGAAATTGAGTGGTATGCTATTGCACTCCATCCCTGTTTTTGTGGTTTTTCCGTCACTTGATATTTATTCCCAAAGTTACTTAGTTGCCAAAGCAGATTGAGTTTGACATGAGTACCGTACTGCAGGCTATCTGGCATCAGTGTTACTTTAGCGTGGAAGGTTACAGTTGCTAAACACGGATCTTGTCTTTGAAAGTTGAAGGATACAAATAAATCCTTCGTTTTAGGATTCTCTTATTGGTATGGGTCACCTGTCATTGTTTGCAGATTGTGGGCATTTGAATGTTGTTTTATTTGTTTGAAAAGCCAGTATATTACAATAAGGACTAGGACTTAGTCTGTGGAGTTGTTACAAAGATGATATGCACTGATCCTGAATATATGCTTAGTTTATTATATTATATCTACTATAGAGACTACTTAGTTGGCATATATACTGTAAAAACACATCATGGAAATGCTCCATTTGTCAGCACATACGTTCATTTACATTTTGAGGGAAATTATTAATTATGTGAACAGTATGCCGAAGTGAAGTTTATGATGTCCTAACTCACTATTGAATTATTATCTCTATTTGTACTGTCTCTGTACGGCAATGGCACTCCAGTAGATGTAGTCAGATCCATCACCTTGGTCGTATTGACACTGTAAATGCAACCTGAATGAGTAGACCCTATGAACCTGCACTGAGTGTACTGTAGCAACTGTGAGAAATACAGAATTCCAAGTTCCTTTCTATTCCCTGTTCCATCCATAGAATTAGAACTCATTCTGTAGAATCCTTCAAGAACAAAAATCTATTAATTCTATTGCGGATTTTAATTCTATGGTTCTATCCATGTAACTTCAGATATGTGCTATCACTGTGCCAAATTGCCAATTATGAATATGTTTTTATTAGTGTGGTTCTGTTTCAAGCACTTATTTTGTGAAACTTGAGTAGGAGATACACTGTAGTTCTGTGCATTTTCCCCATTTTGTGCTCTGAGCTTCTTTTCTATCTGTATACTTTCTGTGTTTTTGTGATGTGGGGACGGTATTACCCTACTGCCTGCTGTCAACGTGTCACATTGAAAAGTGTTGTGGGAAAATGAGTATCCTCAAGGGAGTCATTTTACAGTGAAACTGAGGTCCAGATTTGAATAAATAAACTATACCACCACATGATCTCTTGTCTGCACTTGTTGCATGTTGACCTAATGCATAGACTATTCAACAGTCAAGGCCTCAGAGTGATCCGCTTCTTACTAGATTATTGCCTAATACATGCTCAAGTCTACTGACAGATTTGGACTCTACTCAGTGGTGTGATTGCTTTCTAAGTATTTCATAAATCACCCAGCCCAGAGTACAGAGACATATTGCACATCACATCATTGCTCAAAGTTGGCCGAGTGTTGTTCAAGTCATGTAAAATTGACGTAACAGCACTGACACGCCTCCCTCCGTCAGTGAGTATCTGAGGGCTGCGTTCAGCAGGGCACAAAGCTGTGTAAGGGAGGCTGGTGGAGGCAGAAATTGGAGGACAGGCACATTTAATACATGGAATGAAATGAGGAATGGTTTTAAACATGTGTTTTTTGATCCCATTCCTTATTCCGTTCCACGCATCACAATGACCCCGTCCTCCACTTTCTACATCCCCTGAGTGGAATGTTCAGATAGAAATATTCTCTCTAGAACAGAGACGCCTCTCTGATATAGAGAGCAAGGAATCATGCCAGCTCTATTCATTACATTTCTATCTGCATTGGCATGGCCCATTGACAAGTATGGACCAATAGCAGTGACCCTGGATTACTGTCACAGGAGGAGCCCTTTCATAAGTTTGTCTTGGCTCTCCTCTCCCTCTGACCTCATAAATCAGCCAGCCCAACCAAACCAGACATGTTGGCACAGTGGAAGGCCAGTCTTTCACATATTCCACCAGGGGAGGCTGGTGGAGGCAGAAATCCGATTTCTACCTTCACCAGCCTCCTGCGTTCCACACAGCCAAGTACAGAGGTATTTCCCAACCAACTGCTGCTCTAGCTGTCTTAGTTACTACTAACGAAATGTGCTGGACAGATGGAGCTGGCTCCTTCAAACCTCGTTAGTCACATAAGTCACTCCCCCCTCTACAGGAAAGAATTAGGTCTGACTTACTTACACATCAGTGAATTAAAAGCCATTCCCACATGAGGCAAATATTGTTTTGTCTCGCTTTATTTACTATTTTCACATATTGTCAGACTCTATATGGAATAATGTCTTACATGTATAAAGAGCTTTTCATTATACAATCTCAAAGTGCAAAATGTAATAAAAAGATACAATCGATTATTTTTTTTAAAAATTTTAAAAGCAAAACAAATATATTTATAACCATCATAAAAGCAGCAATCAAAGATATAGATATTTACATATTTTTTATATATATATATACACACACACACACACACACACACACACACAGATATATACACTCACCAAACACTTTATTAGGAACACTATACTAATACTGGGTAGGGCCTCCCTTTGCTGATTCCACAAGATGTTTGAAACATTCCTTTGAGATTCTGGTCCATGATGACATGATTGCATCACGCAATTCCTGCAGATTTTTCAGGTGCACTTTCAAGCTGTGAATCTCCCGTTCTACCACATCCCAAAGGTGTTCTATTGGATTCAGATCCGGTGACTGGGAAGGCCACTGAAGAACACTGAACTCATTGTCATGTTCATGAAACCAGTTTGAGACGACTTTTGCTTTGTGACATGGTGCATTATCATGCTGGAAGTAGCTATTAGAAGATGGGTAAATTGTGGCCATGAAAGGATGCACATGGTCAACAACAATACTCAAATAGGCTGTGGCATTCAAGCGATGATTGATTGGTATTAACGGGCCCAAAGTGTGCCAAGAAAACATTCCCCACACCATTACACCACCTCCACCATGAGAAGGTGTACAGGTGTTCCTAATAAAGTGTTCGGTGAGTGTATGTGGAGTCATATAATTTCTCTTGGGCTCACTTAGGCCACTGCAGTATTATAAGAGAGAGGTTTGTACGCTCTATGGTATGATGTTAAAATAGTGGTTTTGAGACACTTCCTGTTCTTTTCTTATTCTCCAGAAACTCAGATGGTGATTGAGATACATTATAAAGTGTTGGTCCATCAGCTAGTCAGCATAGGCCTCACCTAAGCAATTCTGGTGCACTAGAATAGCCTACATGCTATTCAATCAAACTCGGGTTCCGAGTTTGATTGAAGCACTCAATAATCTTTGGCATGCAGCACTCAGGATCGACGCATGCACTGATGTAGCCTTAGGACCACCTCTCTTACAAAGGCCTATCTTTCATAACACTTATCTTTTCCTCTCTCTCTTTCCTCTTGCATCATTGCTCCAATTCTTCATTAGCTACACCAGACTTTGATTTTGGCATTCAGGATCAACGCCAGCTCTCTGTTGGAAGGGGGACAGCTAGTTGGCTTTTGAAATGATTGATCTCGTGCTATTTCGAAACCTCATAATCTATTCAAAAGATTACAACTGAGAGGGATGAAGCCAGGGAACTTTTTTTTTTTCCATTACGGGCCCTGCCAAAAATTGCACAATTACATATTATTATCCTATCTATGACATATAGTGCCCTCTACAGGTATTGGCTAAAGGCATAATTTGTTTTATTATGATGAGGTCAAAGTAGAGATTCAGTTTTAATTCAGTGTTTTTTTCCGTTCAAATTGGTTTCACCATTTAGAAATTACAACACTTTATACATAGTCCCCTCAGTCAGTGATTCCCATACACAGTTCTATATGCCCAAGTAATGTAATATAATGTAATATATGTATAACTGATTTTGAAGTGTAAATGTACATTGTCTGCAGTGAAAATATAGTTGGCCTGTGTGGCACTTAAAACGAAAAATCGTATTATCTTTTGAATATACACTCACCGAACACTTTATTAGGAACACTATACTATTACTGGGTAGGGCCTCCCTTTGCTCTCAAAACAGCCTCAATTCTTCGTGGCATTGATTCCACAAGATGTTGGAAACATTCCTTTGAGATTCTGGTCCATGATGACATGATTGCATCACGCAATTCCTGCCGATTTTTCAGGTGCACTGTCAAGCTGTGAATCTCCAGTTCTACCACATTCCAACGGTGTTCTATTGGGTTCAGATCCGGTAACTGGGAAGGCCACTGAAGAACACTGAACTCATTGTCATGTTCATGAAACCAGCTTGAGACGACTTTTGCTTTGTGACATGATGCATTATCATGCTGGAAGTAGCCATTAGAAGATGGGTAAATTGTGGCCATGAAGGGATGCACATGGTCAGCAACACTACTCAAATAGGCTGTGGCATTCAAGCGATGATTGATTGGTATTAACGGGCCCAAAGTGTGCCAAGAAAACATTCCCCACACCATTACACCACCTCCACCATGAGAAGGTGCACAGGTGTTCCTAATAAAATGTTCGGTGAGTGTATATGCACACGGTAAAAGTGACATGGGAGAAGATGTGTCAAACATGTTGCAGACGTTTGATTGGGCACACCCCTAAAATGTTCTGTAGTTCTGCGACTTTCATTGGCAAAGTGCCTCATTGGAGAGCTGTCAGTGATCATAAATGTATTTGAATTGGTCGCCAGCGCCGTCAGTCCAGAGAGACACGCCCTTCTCATACATGCAACTCTCGGCTGATGTGGAGCCAGTTTGTGATCGGCCAATGAAATTCCAGACTGACTGGTGGCGTGCCCCCACGCCATATCATTCCGCGATACATTTGACAGGGGAAAAGGTTTCAGGAGTTCGTAGACCCTAATTATGCTACATTGTTTCTTCATAGTCTTTTTGCAATTTACCTGCATTTTACAGGTGATAAACCCAATGGGATAGAAGTGGAAATGAAGGTGCGGTGAATTGTCGCCTGCAATATACCTGCCAGTTAGTTAGTTACCTGTAAAATGCAGGTAGTGGGTAGGTACCTGTGAATGAATGGTGGAACAGAGAAAATGCAGGTAACGAAGTTCCACCTTTGCACCTAAGCTATACCTGTGGGTTTTTATATCAGTAGGCCACACACACACACACACACACACACACACACACACACACACACACACACACACTATGCAAATAAAGAAGCTCTCTGTTGAATGCATCAATGAATGAATGAATTTAAAATACATACAGGCACAACATCAAAGCACTGGAGCTTTTTCAACAATTTGCATGCAATGAGCTTAGAACCAAGGGCATTTATTGCGGGGTGCATTGGTGGTAGTAGGTTTTCCCCTGAAATAATTGATAGGTGACACAAATGGCACTGTATTTCTCAACATTGCGTCACACATCGAAGCGGAGGGAGACGCCGAAGAGGCATGTGTGAGTTGAGCCTGGTTGAGCGTCACGTCGCGGTGGGAGGGATCTGGAGTTTTATCCGTACGGCTTCCAAGGCATGTTTGACAGTCTGGCCAGTTAGCTGTCACACACCGGTATCCGCCTAAGCTAAAGGGAGCTAAGCTAGCGATCAAACCTCGCTACAGACAGTAGCTTCATTTGTAAAGGACGACACAGACTCGTTTTCACAAAGGCGACAACCATGTCTAAAGACACTGATAGGATAAGCGAAACGATCATGGAGTCCAAGGTATTATGGTACCCAGACTCGAAGAAGAATACGCAGATGGACAGATTCAGGACGCAGGTGAACCGAGACTTCGGGCTTAATCTGGGTGAGTGATCCGAGAGAGAGAGACAGAGACTCTGACTGCTCCTTATACTGCTTGACAGCTTCTGGAGGATTTTTGGAATCATGTCCGCCTTGGGTTTAACAACCGTGGGCCTCCCTCTGTCTTGTGGCGTTATGCATGCTGTCCCCCTGTTGCCTCCCAGGAGGGCTCAGTCAGTGCCCCTAGACGGCTGCAGAGTTGCCAGGGACTCTTTCTATGTCACTTTGCCGTAGGGATTTAGAAAATGCACTGAAATAATAGGACATATCAGTGAGAGTAGAAAAGATGCTGTGTGTGTGTAACTTGCACTCATTTTAAGAGCTGATATACTGTATGTGCTGAAATATACAAAGACTGATCTCAAATGACTCACCAGAGCCATTTATCTTGATTTAATACATTAAATGAAAAATCAATGAACGCATTGGGTTTTGTGTCACTCCAAATGAAATGTACAGTAACTCAACCAATAGTGTACAGTAGGTAGCCAATATGCAACAAAGTCATCTGCTAGGTGCTAGTTCTCCTCTGTCCACTGTGTGTCATTAATATTGTGATGTTCCTCTGATCTCCCTGCCTCCTCCAGCCAACTACAACGACCTGTACCAGTGGTCCGTGGAGTGCTACCCTGAGTTCTGGGCCGAGGTCTGGCGCTTCTCGGGCCTGGTCAGCTCCAGGATGTATGAAGAGGTGTGTCTACCTTTCCTTTACAGGCTGGCTCTGTACACATTACATTTGGTCACATAAGGGATTACCTTCCCTTGGCATGCACACTCTCACACCTCAATTAGCCTCAAGCAGGGCCCATCTGAGGGCTATAGTAGGGCCTACAAGATGGATTGTGGTTCTTAAACCGTGGGCTAATTCGTTTCATAGAGGCGATCTGCTACAATATTATTTTTTTTAAAATAAATGAATATGAACATGTTATAAAGCTATAATGACTATACAGGAAGGGAGTGTAGCTGTTACCTTTCAGCTGGATTGAATCCGGCATCAATACTGAGAAAAGCGCTATTCGTATATATATATATATATATATATATATATATATATATATATACTGTATATACTATATGCTGTCGTTCTAGTGTTCATCCCCTTTAACTGATTGATGTTTTAATCCCCATGGTCCCCTCTCCTCCTGCCCAGGTGGTGGACGTGTCCAAGAGGATATCTGATGTTCCAGAGTGGTTCAGAGGAAGCCGGCTGAACTACGCTGAGAACCTCCTCAAACACAAGGACCAGGACAAGGTGGCTCTCTACGCTGCCAGTGAGTATGAGACCGAGGCTGTTCCAGGACGTTTGGGAGTGTATGTGCGACTCTCAAGGTTTCAGGGACTAGACCAATGAAATCTAATTTCAGATAGCGGTGTTTATCCAGTGTGATCACAGACATGTTTGTTTTCGTTTGTGTCGTGTGAAGTAGAGGGGTGTGTCGTGTGATAAAGAACATCTGGTACTTATGGTAATGTCACACACACACACACACACACAGTATGTGAGGAGAATTACTGGAGCAGAGAGCTGTCAAACCTAGTCTTTTGTACTCTTTGTTTACATTCATATCTCCTGCAAACATTACTGTATAATAATCCCACCTAATCTTTGGTTTGAGTTGAGGTTGACATTGCTCATGGATGCTCACAATGTTTAAAAAGTTTTTCTTATTTTCTTATTACTCCGTCTGTGTCTGTCTGTCTGTCTGAGGACAAGACTCAGTGTTCCATGGATAGCTCAGACACAATATCGGAACGAACATTCCCAATCTCGTGAACATTCTCTTGGAATGGGTGGAGGCTTGGATGAGTCATAGGTGGAAACCTAGAGAGAAAGCCTGCCTTCACAGCCTTGCAATGTCCTTCCCACTGTCCTGCCATTGTTTTAATGAGTATCTCCACCCATCACTTCAAACTTGATGATAATTCTCAAAGGTCACCTTCCAGAGATCTAGTCAGCGCTGTGTTTTTATTTTCCGGCGATAAGACCCTCTAATTGGCCACGTCTCTGGCTGAGGGGGTGAATGGGGATCGATACAGCGTGGGCAGAAGCAGAGAGGTGATTGGATTAAAAGCAGGAAGGGACTCGGGCTGCTATTGGCTGGCTTTTTTTCATGTCTTAATGGATAGCCTCTTGTTATTGTTCCCCCCCCACCCCCGCCCTGTAAGTTAATTATGAGAGCTCCTCCATCAGTCAAAAGGCTGGGTGCTGCTGTGGTTATGTCAGCATGGCCAGGGCTATTATTTAGAAAGCTTCTCCTTATGCCTACTAACTCTGTTTGTCTGTGTTTCTCTCTCTATCTTTTTCTCTATCTCTCTCTCTCTCTCTCTCTCTCTCTCTCTCTCTCTCTCTCACTCTCCATCTGTCTCTCTCTCTCAGCGGAGGCGAATGATGAGATCACCAAGGTGACGTTCGGGGAGCTGAGGCGTGACGTGGCGCTGTTCGCCGCCGCCATGAGGAAGATGGGCATCCAAACGGGAGACAGGGTCGTGGGTGAGTCGCCGTTGTCATGGTGACAGTCACCAGGAAGTCCCTGGTACACACGGTGTCAAAGGTCAGACGGGAAGAGAGAGGGTGTGTGTCTCATAACGATGACAGTTCCTGTCCTGTTAGAGATACTGTGCACCAGGGACAGGGCAAAGCAGCTTATATACTGCTGCCTCGGCTGATGTCACAGTGGCCCTCATAGATCCTCAGAGGTGTGTGTGTGTGTGTGCCCTCCTGTGTGTGAGAGAGTGTGTCTGTGTCAGTATTAGTGTGAGTGTTTGTGTGTGAATTAGTGTGTGAGTATGTGTGTGAGAGAGAGTATGTCTGTGTCAGTATTTGTGTGTGTGTGTGTGTTTGTGTGCCCTCCTCACCCATCTTTGACAGCGCCCTCACTCTCCCTCACTCTCCCTCACTCTCCCTCACTCTGGGCCCCAGCACTAAGCCTGCCATCCCTACTCCTCTGCCATTGGTCAAGGAGTGCCCCAGCCTGTTAAATCCTGCCCTGTGATTGGTGCAGAGTTCCTCCTCTGTGTGTGTGGAACCTCCCTGTTGCCACGGAGCTCAGGGCTGTATAGAGGCCTGTGTTGTTATGAGGCTACTGTAGCTAACTCTGAATGACCCTATTCATCCGGCCCAACCCACAGCAGTGTCAACACAACTCTCATATACAACATCGGTAGACATACCTTTCCCTCATTTCACTCTTCAGCAAAGATGGCTCGCTTTGATAGCCTAATGCAATAAAAAAAAAGAACTCCCATTGAGTATCTTACAATATCTGGGCTATTCAGTCTGAACAAGACACCAGCGTTTCTCACTCTTTTAAAATTAATTGATCGTTTTCAATTACACTGGGTGCTCTACTGCCACCGAATGCCTTTCTGAACACCTTGTGCCATCCTTCAATCCAGATCCTCAGAGGTGTGTGTGTGTGTGTGTGTGTGTGTGTGTGTGTGTGTGTGTGTGTGTGTGTGTGTGAGAGATTGAGGGAGAGGTGACTTGGTGTGTGTGTTTGTGTGTAAGAGACGTGACTTGGCGTCTCAAACAGAGACATGGATTTAGTGGTCATTCTATCCATTAGCTGAATGACTTAAGCTCCCTGTACGTTCAGTGTGAATCCATTACAGGAGGTCAGTGGAGTGTAATGACCACATTCTCCTCCTCCTCCTCCTCCTGACACCCTGTCCTCTACCCCTACATCTACACCCCTCTAGTGGAGCTTCATTTATTGTTTCATGCCGTGTGTGTGTGTGTGTGTGTGTGTGTGTGTGTGTGTGTGCGTGTGTGTGCGTGTGCGCGCGTGTGTGTGCATGCGTGTGTGTGTGTGTGTGTGTGCATGCGTGTGTGTGTGCATGCGTGTGTGTGTGTGTGCGTGAGTGTGCGTGAGTGTGTGTGTGTGTGAGTCAGAGTGAGAGTTGCTCGACAAGTTGCAGAGACACAGACCACAACAGAGTTAGTCGGAGTACAGAGAAGCTTTCTAAGTAATAGAGCCCTGCTCTGCTGAAGTAGAGAGGGAATAAATCCCACTCGGAGTACGCAGGGGAGGGGAGGGGAGGAGCAGGGGAGGGGAGGAGCAGGGGATGGGAGGGGAGGGGAGCAGAGCAGAGAGGAGAGAGGGAGGGAGGAGAGTGGAGGAGCACACAAAACCAGCGTGGAGGAGGAAGGAAGCGATAGATGATTAATCTGACTCCACATCTCGTTAACGTCTATCAGTTCTTGAGAAGGGTACAGCGCTATTTATAGCACACCAGTCCTTTTTGTCTGCCCTAGTTTCAGAATTGCAACTGTAGGCTAAAGCTTATCTGTGGATAGAAATAAATAAATAATTGTGTGATCCTATCAAGCAGTTTATAATGAACAGTTTGAATGTCTCCTCCTGTGCTGCTCACTGTAAACGATGACTTCACTGCAGCTCTCAAGATAGGTCTTCTAATATGAAGCAGAATGTAATAACGATAGCCATCTCCATGTCGGTGTATCTGTTCAGTGTAAGGTAGTCCATATTTGCCGTCATTGGTGACGTGTGTGTGTGTGTGTGTGTCAGTCAGCCTACGTGTCAGCCTGCGTGTCAGTGTCCGTGTGCTTATGGGTGTGTATGGTAGCCATAATTGGTGTGTGGTGTGTGTGTGCGTGTGATACTGGGCCTCTATCAGTGTGTCTGTGCTGCATACTATGTGGCCTTGTCCCGTATCTGTGATGAAGTGTGTGCTCGCTCCTCAGTGAGGAGGAGATGTACGAGCACTTAGCAGATGAGACCTGTCAGGGTTTATGGCTACAGTCAAAATACTCTCCTCCCTCATAGCCTTCCAGAGGTTAACCCTCCAGCTGCTGTCTGCTGTAGCTCTATCTAACCCTGTATGCCGTTTCTCGTTAGGGTTTTTTAGTTAAAGAGAAATGTCCCAGATGTATTGTACACAATATTAGAACTGGAGACGCAACTGTCACTCACAATGATTGACAAGATGATAATGAAAGGAGATTTAGTTTTCAAGTGAATGTTTCTCTCAGAAAATGGGTTAAAAAGATCAAATATCAAGTATAGTTTTTAAGTGAATGTTTCTCTCAGAAAATAGGTTAAAAATATCAAATGCCTCAAAGAAACTCTCGCTATCTAGCTAATAACTGGTGGTGGACCAATGACCTCAACATCCTCTGACCTATAGTCTCTTACTCTGTTTATTAGATATTTACACAATTATAATCCATATTATATCCCAAACAGTATTTTTTTTATTTTTATAAATGTGTATTTTCACAATACTACAACATACATGAGGATACATGATTATGGAAGATGTACTGTCACAGACCAACAGTCTACAACCTTTAAAGGCCCATACCAGCCAGTTTTGCTTCCTGGCTTTTCTTGAAATGAAATCCTGACAGAACAGATACACCAAGTGGTGATGTTAGATATACAGTAGTAGATGTGCCAGGTATAGCTAGGAGCGATTGTCAACACAATATGTTGAAAGGTTTGAATGGTTATATTTGACACAAATGCTAACTTCACAAACAAGCTTTACAACCTAACAACTCCTGTATTTCCAGTAAAGGGAGAGTACTTCCTTATTGAACTAATGAGCCGGGTGATAGTCATAGAAACAGTATCAGGTGTGTGTGTGTGTGTGCGCGCGCGCATGTGCGTGCGTGCCTAATGATTTAAAAACCTACAGGTATAGATTAGGTGTTTAGTTTATCTGTTGCACCATTCACATGTACCTACACACTGCGTGTGTGTGTGTGTCTGAGTCAGTTATGAGATTAGCAGATCACTAGGCCACCAGGTTGGCGCACTGTCCGCAATGACGGCTTGGGGATTACTAAATACACACACACACACACACACACACACACACACACACACACACACACACACACACACACACACACACACACACACACACACACACACACACACACACAGGTTATTCCATTGGTGAAGTTGTTTCCATAAGCTTTGGCTAGAGCTCACACAACCAGGTCAGTGACATGGCTATCAGGGTCATGTTTCATGATGAAAACCCACACAGCCAGAGGATGACACTTCACAATGTTGGCTGCCTTGTTTTAACCCCTGTTGCTCTCTTCTCCTCCTTTCCGTCTTTCCTCTTCCTATCTCACCGTACCTTCATACATCTCTATTTCTCTGTCTCCCTCTCTCTCTCTCTCTCTCGCTCTCTGTCTCTCTCTCTCTCTATGATCTAGTGGCCTTTGTGAGTCATATACTTGACAGTCAGGAAATGCGTCAGAAGATACTATTGATTGAGTTGTGTTGTGCTTCTGAGTAATGAAATTAATTTGAGTGTCCTCTGAAATGTTAACCTCCCTACTCTTCTCTCTCCCATCCCCTGTCCTACTCTCCCCCTTCCTCCTCACCCTTCCCTTCCCTACCCCCCCTTCCCTTCCCTACCCCCCCCCACTCCATCACAACTCTCTCCTCCTCCCTCACTCTCCCTCCACCCCCCCTCTCTCCCTACCCCTTCCCTCTCTCCCCCTCCCCTCCCCTCCCCCTCTCTCCCCCCACCCCCCCCTCTCAGGTTATCTGCCCAATGGTATCCATGCTGTGGAGGCCATGCTAGCAGCAGCCAGTATAGGAGCCATCTGGAGTTCCACCTCTGTAGACTTTGGAGTCAACGTGAGTACACTGCAAAGGGGAGGGGGGGTGAGGTCAGGGTCAGGGGTCAGGAGTCAACGTGAGTACACTGCAAAGGGGAGGGGGGGGGTGAGGTCAGGTTCAGGGGTCAGGAGTCAACGTGAGTAGAACTATCTAACTGACTGGGGTAGGGGGGGGGTTCAGGGGTCACATGCAACATGAATAGAATTAACTGACAGGGGGGTTCAGGTTCAGGGGTCAGGGGTCCGTGGAATGGTCAGGGGTTTTGATGGAGGTAGGAGTTGGCTACATACAGATCTGGGACCAGGTTACTTCCTGATCTCTATGGCAGGGACTCAGCTGTGAGAGAGAGAATGTAGGCCATGCCTGTCGTAAACTAGGGTATTTCTTTGTGGGCCTGGGTGGTAGAGAGTAGGGATTCTTGAAGTGCAGAGGCAGTGGCCAGTGACCGAGAGAGAGAGAGAGAGAGAGACCAATCCCCTCAGGCAGAATGCCGTTAATGCTGCTCTAGAAATAGGACAACCTACATTGTAACCAGTCCAGGCCTGAACGGCCATTAGCATGCATGGCGACCACTGTGGTCTTCTACTGCCACCCTGTGGCCAGATGCGAGAACTGCACCCGAAGTCATAATGATAGCAAATTGGCATACCGTTAGATAAAATGTAATTTTGTAGAGAAAATGGTCAGCTGTGCGTATGTGTCTAGGTATGTATTTGTGCTCTTTCTCTCTCTAAGAGAGTGTGTGTGTGTGTGTGTGTGTGTGTGTGTGTGTGTGTGTGTGTGTGTGTGTGTGTGTGTGTGTGTGTGTGTGTGTGTGTGTGTGTGTGTGTGTGTGTGTGTGTGTGTGTGTGTGTGTGTGTGTGTGTGTGTGTGTGTATTAATTCTGAGGTGCATCTCCCTCTCTCTCAGGGTGTTCTGGACAGGTTCTCCCAGATCCAGCCCAAACTCATCTTCTCAGTAGCAGCTGTGGTCTACAATGGCAAACAGCATGACCACATGGAGAAACTACACAGTGTAGTCAAAGGTAAGGAACAGACGTGGTGTATGTGTGCATACGTGTGTGTGCACGTGTGTGTGTGCCTGGTTGTGTGTGTGTGTGCACTGCAGGAACTGATGGTGTGTTCCTTCCTTTCCAGGGCTTCCTGACCTGGAGAAGGTGGTGGTGATCCCATACGTGCGGAGCAGACAGGGGACGGACCTCTCCAAGATACCCAACAGGTGTGTGTGTGTGTGTCTCCCCATGCATGTGTTGAATAAAAAGAGCTATTGTACTTATTCCCATTTCAATCCCATGCTGTGTTTTTAATCTACTGAGTGGTTCTTGTGTTGAGTGATGTTTGTACGTTGTTTCGTTGACTTTGGTTGAATCCACTCTTTTTTTATGCTCTCTCTCTCTCCCTCCTCCCTCTCTCTCTCTCCCCTCTCCACCCTCTTCCCCCCTCCCTCCCCAGTGTGTTTCTGGAGGACTTCCTGGCGACAGGGAAGGAGGGGGATCAGGACCCCCAGCTGGAGTTTGAGCAGCTGCCCTTCTCGCACCCACTGTTCATCATGTACTCCTCCGGGACCACCGGCGCCCCCAAGTGTATGGTGCACTCTGCCGGGGTAGGAGCAGCAGCTGTCACACACACACACACACACACACACACACACACACACACAGAGGCACATACACTCACACACACAGAGGCACGCATGCACACAGAGGTGCACCCACAAACTCACAGAGGCACGCATGAACACACACACACGCACTCACACTCACAGAGACACACACACACACACCACACACACACACACTCACTCACACACACAGAGACGCACAGACACACTCGCACACGCACATATGCACGCATGCATGCACAGACACGCACACACCCACACACACCTACACACACCGCCTGTCCTTGGCTCTTGGGCCTCATCTGTACACAGTGCTGTCCTCAACATCACTCCGGCAACGTCATGTCGGATCATGCATTGTTATCCAGAACTAAGACACACAAACATAATGTAATTCATGGCAGCTGTCTTAAATCAACAATATCGCTCAACAATATCAACAACACCATCAGTTTGAGTCAAGAACAATAGAACGCCGCTCCTTACCGTTATCTCATTCTGAATTTTAAACATTCTCTGAACCATTCCCATAGCGACCCTGTTTATTCAGTAATGTGAACTGTTCCGTTCAGCTCCACCAGATGGCAGCAGTAGTCTTTCAGTAAAACGTGCGTGTGTGTGTACTCCCTGTAAGTACGTGTGTGTCAGAGAGAGAGAGAGAGAGAGAGAGAGAGAGAGAGAGAGAGAGAGAGAGAGAGAGAGAGAGAGAGAGAGAGAGAGAGAGAGAGAGAGAGAGAGAGAGAGAGAGAGAGAGAGAGAGAGCGAGCGAGAGAGCGAGCGAGCCTTATTGAACACAGGTGCATAAATCGGAGCGTTGTGTCCTGATGTACATGTCGTATGTCACCTCGGAGCTGTAGCCCACCGTGAGATAGGCTGGGGGCCAGGCTGTGCTCAGTGGAGGAACAGGGCCCCAGCAGATTGATGTGGATGGTTTTATCTCAGTGTGAGTTAGTCTCTGCTGGCTGTTGGGCGTACTGTGGCATCCATAAACAGTCATTTCTCAAGGCGAGAGTGCGGCACATTTTAGTTGAATTGCTATTTGTTATTTTTATTGTGAGCTTATGAACTGTTATTGGAAGGAAGTATTGGCTGGTGCTGCTCTTGGCTTGTCAACCTATTCTCTCTCTCTATTTCTCTCTCTCTCTCTCTTTCTTTCTTTCTGTATTCTTTTCTCTATTGTACAACCCCACCCCGCCCCCATTTCTTTGTCTTTCTAGTTCTCTCTCTCTTTCTTTCACTCTCTCTGTTCTCTCTCTCTCTGTTCTCGCTCTCTCTCTCTCTTCTCTCTCTCTCTCTCTGTTCTCGCTCTCTCTCTCTCTTCTCTCTCTCTCTCTCTCTCTCATTCTCGTGGATAATTAGATAGTTACACGTTCGTTTATGAAAACCGGCGTTCAACTCTGGTGCTGCCAGCACTGGCAATTAACGCGGAGCGCGGGCGCGAAGGCACCTCGTTAGGCTTTGTTAGGGACGCTGTCAAACCAAAAAGGCACGGCTAGAAAGGACAAGCATGGCATCTCTCTGGTAAATGGGCTTCAGAGGCGCCTGGCTTGACTCCTCGCCCACTCCCTCCATCTTATAATTAACACTTGGCTCCGACTGGCTCTTACACACACACACACACACACACACACACACACACAGACACGCATACGCACAGGCTCTTACACACACACACAGACACGCATACGCACAGGCTCTTTACACACACTCTCATACACACACACAGACACACAAAGACACACATACAGACACGAATAAGCACACTAGGGCGCACACACGCACACACACAACACACACGCAGCTGATACTGTTTGTATCACTGTTTGTATCACTCAGCTCATTAGTTCAATAAGGAAGTATTCTCCCTTTACTGGAAATACAGGAGTCGTTACATCATTGACGTTTTTCCTTTAAATCCTCCGTACGTACAGACACACAGAGACACACTCTTCATGTCATCTGGAGGTAGAACACAGGCTGAACATGCACTAGAGATGTGTTGCTTGCTGTGGCAGGATGTGTTCTCAGGGACCTAGCGCCAGGAGATGGTCTGCTAACACACACACACACGCGCACATACACACACACACACACACATTAGTCACTTAGGCTGCCCATTAGGGAGAGACCAAAGTCAAAATACTGTGGGGAGGGGGGGGGTAAATCCCTGGTGAACTATTAGAGACATGGTTGATTACTGTTGTGTTTCTCTCATTCAAGCTTGGCCCCTGCTAACATTCCTCCCTCTCTCTTTCCATCTACAGGGGACTCTCATCCAGCACCTGAAGGAACATGTTCTCCATGGCAACATGACCAGCAGTGATGTCATCATCTACTACACCACGGTACGTTGGTCACATGATCGATCTCAAGATGGACGCCGTCTGTCTCCAGACCTATCCACCTGTCTCCAGACCTATCTACCTGTCTATCTATCTATCTATCTCCAGACCTATCTACCTGTCTCCAGACCTATCTATCTATCTCCAGGCCTATCTATCTATCTATCTATCTATCTATCTATCTATCTATCTATCTATCTATCTATCTATCTCTAGGCCTATCTATCTATCTATCTATCTATCTATCTATCTATCTATCTATCTATCTATCTATCTATCTATCTATCTATCTCTAGGCCTATCTATCTATCTATCTATCTATCTCCAGGCCTATCTATCTATCTATCTATCTATCTATCTATCTATCTATCTATCTCCAGGCCTATCTATCTATCTATCTATCTATCTATCTATCTCCAGGCCTATCTATCTATCTATCTATCTATCTATCTATCTATCTATCTCTCTCTAGGCCTATCTACTGTATCTCCTGGCCTGTCTCCAGAGAGTTCTCCCTTTGTACTACTCAGCAGGGCCGACACACCCAAAGACAAAGCCCAGAGCCCAGACGTAATGCTTTATAATCAATGATAAAGCTTTCACATTTCTCAAACTGCAGTTGAGGAAAGGGTGTTAGTCTCGCCCAAAGATTTCTCCAAACACTCCAAAGGGACTCCAATCACAGGCATGAAAGTTGGGAGAATCGGATGCTACAAGTGGGTGAAATGTTGATGTGATGCCATCCACAGCAACATAATGACACAGCTACCACAGAAATCATTGGGAAATGCTCTCTGCATAGAAGGAGACTCCTGATTCACACCTATCATCATCTCCTCTATAATTTTAACCAAACACACACACACACACACACACACACACACACACACACACACACACACACACACACACACACACACGCACACACACACACCAGTCTGCCCAGACTGCATTCCTATCACAGGGCGGCCTATGATGGTGTGGTGACAGTGCCTGGGTGTTTCCTGACGACTGTGCCCTCCTCTTGTGTCTCTCAGACGGGCTGGATGATGTGGAACTGGCTGGTGTCGTCCCTGGCCGTGGGGGCGTCTGTGGTGCTGTATGACGGCTCACCTCTGATGCCTACGCCCAACATCCTGTGGGACCTGGTGGACCAACTGGGGTAAGCACCGCATGAGGGAGGAGGGGAGGGAGAGAGGGAGGGAGGGAGGGAGGGGGGCATTACTTTTGGGAGGCTTGAACTGGGGAGAGGGAAGGAGGTGAGAGGACATGAGAGGAGAGGAGAGGGGAGGGGACAGGAGGGAGGTGGATGGGAGAGGACAGGACAGGAGGAGAGGAGAGGATGGGACAGGACAGGAGAGAGGGGAGGAGAAAAAACAAAAGAAAAGAAGACAACTGAAGAGATAGAAAGAGATGGACAGAGAAGAGCGGAGGAGAGTGGGTGATTGTCCCTGTCCTGTGGAGAGCAGCAGTTAGCTGGCGGTTGCCTTGGAGACTGACAGGCTCTATCAGCACTGTAGACTAGAGGGTGATATTAGTTTGATTGACATTTCGTTCAGACAGGGAGGAGAAGGACACACTTTGATTCTGGAAGGCTGTAGTGGCCCAAGGCTAGATTATCTACCGACCCACCCTCCTCACCTGTGTGTGTGTGTGTGTGTGTGTGTGTGTGTGTGTGTGTGTGTGTGTGTGTGTGTGTGTGTGTGTGTGTGTGTGTGTGTGTGTGTGTGTGTGTGTGTGTGTGTGTGTGTGTTGCATCTCACATCTTGTCTCCTGGCTGGGATGAAAACAGTCTTTATTCTTTATTCCTGGCTCTTCTCCTCAAAGGGAGAAATAAGGGAGAAACAAGGGAGAGATATTGTTATAGCAGCCACAACATATGGCAGCAGATACTATGTATCCTGTAGGTACAAACACACTCATGTATGCAGTGTGTGTACATCAATCAAATATTCATATATGTAGAGCTCATCAAAACAGTCGCAGCACCTTGTAGGATGCACACACACGCACACGCGCACACACACACACACACACACACACGCACACACACACACACACACACACACTGTGTAAACTTGGATGAGCTCCTAATCCCGTCTATCTATAGCTGTTTCCCTTGACGCAGCAGGATAATCTACACATCCTGCTCTCCATTCCTGCTTACTGTATGGAGAGATATCCCTGACTCCTCTCTTCTCTGTTGCTCCCTCCCTCCCTCCCTCCCTCCCTCCCTCCCTCCATCCCTCCTTCCATCCTTCTTTAATTCTCCCATCCTACCTTTTCCAAACTTTCAGATTTTCTTTCTATACCTGATACCAAATATAGTTCAGTAGAGACACACCAGTAGAAACACACAGTTCAGTAAAGT
>NC_139661.1:15231630-15239130 GCF_951799395.1 Argentina silus
GTGTCTGTGTGTGTCTGTGTGTGTCTGTGTGTGTCGTTGTGAGATTGAAGTGTGTGTTGTGTGTGTGTGTTGCTGCTGTGATAATGAAGTGTGTGTGCGTGCGTGTCTGCACATCTGTGTGTGTGTGTGCGCGTGTGTGTGTGTGCGCGTGTGTGTGTGTGCGCGTGCGTGTGCGTGTGTGTTCGTTCTCTGAGAGACAGAGTTGGCTTTTTCCCCAGGGACCCAATTAAGCCCTGCTAAAGAGCCTTCCAGGATTTGGGATGTGATGGAGGGATCGATGGAGGGAGGGAGGAATGGATGGATGGATGGATAGGTGGGAGGATAGATGAATAGAACGTGTGTCAGAAAATGCAGATGAAGAGGAGGATAGGGAGGGGTGGGACCCAACGATGAGAGGATGGTTGGGTAGATGTGTTGTTGCGTAGGATAACGACATCCTGTACCACCGTACCCACGTGAATTACACGAGATCAGAACAGTGACAACCAGAGTTGTATTTGACAAGAGTGGCGCCAATGAGCTTTGAATAGTTCCATATAGCTTCCTGGTTATACTCAATCTAGATTTTTTTATTTTTTTATTGGACCAACAACCGGTTGCCTGGCAACATGCTCCATTGGTTTAATAAACTATGAGAAAATGGACCCCTTCATTGGCACCACTCGTCCTTATAGAACACTCTGGTACCAACTACCATCAACCATAACCTTGACTCTTAACAACGTTATAATTGCTTTATGAGCATTATCTATCATTAATAAGTTAGTAGTCTGAAGTAGAAATCTAACTTTGTGTGTTGTGTTTCCCATGTCTTCAGGAGGGACAGACATTGTGTCCTGCTTCATGGGTCAAAACATGACAGTACCTGTCTACAGGGGAGAGATCCAGGCCCGGAACCTGGGCATGGCCATAGAGGCCTGGGGCTGCGATGGTGAGTGGCCCACCATGGGTAGGGGGGAGGTTTTAGGGTGTAGGTGGGAGGGGACAGGGTGTAGGGGGGAGGTGTAAGGTGGTAGGGTGTATGGGTCAAGGGTTAGGGGGCAGGGAGAGGGTGGTGAGAATGTGATCACCTATATGAATAAAGGATAAATTAATCGTGTGTGTGTGTGTGTGTGTGTGTGTGTGTGTGTGTGTGTGTGTGTGTGTGTGTGTGTGTGTGTGTGTGTGTGTGTGTGTGTGTGTGTGTGTGTGTGTGTGTGTGTGTGTGTGTGTGTCTCCCTCAGGTAAGCCAGTGTGGGGGGAGAGTGGAGAGCTGGTGTGTCTGAAGCCCCTCCCCTGTCAGCCCACCCACTTCTGGAACGATGAGAACGGCAGTAAATACCACAAGGCCTACTTCTCCTCCTTCCCAGGTAAGGCTTCTAGCTCCTAGCTCCCTGCCTCTAGCTCCTAGATACTAGCTCCTAGCTCCTAGCCCCTATATTCTAACTAACAAACATGCATTCTAACAAACTAATTAACAAACATGTATTCTAACTAACAAACATGCATTCTAACTAACAAACATGCAGTCGACAAACACACAAACAAATTAACAAACATGTATTCTAACAAACAAACTAACACATATATGTTCCCCCTGCAGGAGTGTGGGCTCATGGAGACTACTGTAAGATCAACCCAAAGACCGGAGGGATCGTCATGTTGGGTAGAAGGTGAGAGGCCCTCTCCTGCTCTCTCCTGCTCTGCTCCTCCTTCAAATCAGGACTACAAACTCACCTATTCAGACAGGCCTTCCTGTGGTCTTCTTTGTTGTTACTAGTTTATTTTTTGGAAATGCACTCAGTTCTATGCACTTTCAGATTGTTCAAATGAAAAGGTCTTTACAAATAAAATCTATTATTATTATTATTATTATTATTATTATCATTATTATTATTAGATTATCTCTCCACAGTAACTCAAGAGACAAAACAGTATTCTGGGATACAACACTACAAAACTTTTTTTCTTTTTTCTTCTCCTCTAACGTTTCCCTCCTTCTCTTCTTGTGGCTCGTTTGCAGTGATGGAACGTTGAACCCTAACGGTGTACGATTCGGGAGCTCGGAAATCTACAACATCGGTGAGCGACTACTCTGGTCTGAGAGTTATTGAACTCATGCTGCCTTTGACTCAAGACACAAACTCCTCTCTGGGACAATGCTGTCGGTCTTCCCTCGTCTTCTAAACTACATTTTCTTGTTCTGTTCTTCTTCTCCACCCTTCCTCCCTGTCTCCAGTGGAGGCGTTTGAGGAAGTGTCCGACAGCCTTTGCGTTCCCCAGTACAACGGAGATGGAGAGGAGAGGGTGATTCTGTTCCTCAAGATGGCGCCCAACCAGTCGTTCGGCCCGGAGCTGGTCCAGAAGATCCGTGCTGCCATCAGGATAGCCCTCTCTGCACGGCATGTACCTGCACTGCTGCTAGAGACACAAGATATTCCTGTAAGAACGATATTCTTTTGTCTATTTCATTTTTGAATATTGGAACGATTAGATTTTTTCATTTACCAGGTACCTTAAACATTAAATAAATAAATAATTATTATTATTTTTTTAAAACATTAAAAAAATAAATCCAGATACGCCTGTTCATGTTGTACCTGTCTCTCGTCCCTCAGTACACCATCAGTGGTAAGAAGGTTGAGGTGGCCGTGAAGCAGGTGATCGCCGGGCGTGAGGTGACCCAGCGTGGGGCGTTCTCCAACCCGGACTCCCTGGACCTCTACAAGAACCTGCCGGAGCTCCAGAACTTCTGAGATGACCCAACACCATAGCATTGAGGAGAGGAGAACGGAGTGGGCCGGACCCGGAGTAGAGAAGTTTCCCCAGAAACTCTACCCACTGAAACTGAAACTCTTGAGGCCACTGAAGAGATGGGGGAGTGGGTAGCTGGCCAATGGCTTCCTCTTCCTCCTTTTTAACTCTTCAGCGACTCACCGGGCCGTCCCATTGGTTCTCCCTCCAGGGTCCAGGACTGACAGACTAATATGAAGGAATAAGACATTCTGACGTTGAAACTGACCACCCCATCCATCTCCCCATCGGAAACCAACACCCTAGCTCTCTGGCTAACTGTCTGAACCTGCAGCTCCCCCTGGTGGAACAGGAGATCACCCTGATCATCGTTGTTGCTGTTGCTGTTGTTGTTGTTGTTGTATTGTACGTCTCGGCCTAGCTCGTTATGATAACGCCCATGATATTGTATGAGTGAGAGTCAGGGGAGGCTGGCGGAGGTCGAAATCAGAGGACGGGCTCATTGTAATGAATGGAACGGAATGATTTCTACCTCCGCTAGCCTTGACTGACTGACTGTATGCATCTTCACACTTTAAAATGGTAACAGAAAGGTCAACTGGATCCAACTGGTTTTCTATACTTACTATAGATTAAATATAGAAAATCAGTTGGATCCAATTCACTACAGAGAGTCAGTTGGCATTTTAAGTTGGCCTGCTGTCACCGTTTCAAAGTGTGAACATGCATACAGCTGGTCGGCCAGTCCAACCTCATTATAGATCTAGGGTAGGGCACAGCATCCCCCTCCTTTTAACAACTTTGTTTCCCCCACCCACACTGGCTCAATGAATACATGTCTCTCTGGTTATCTGCCCGGACAAACTTAAAAGTTCAACGTGGGCGTAAGAGAGAGAGAGAGAGAGATGGAGAAATAGAGAGAGAGAGGGAGAGAGTTTCTTCGTCAAATGACCAAGGAAACCATCCGTGTGATGATGAATATTCATAGAGAAATCGTGAAGGGATAAACCAGTTCCCCTGAGCTTAGACTAGTTCCTATGCTGGTGGCTCCAGACCAGAGTTGGCGTTGGTAATAAGTTGGCATTCCCTGGAGACCAAGGCTTTGTTTCAAATGAACTAATAGATTTGGACACTACTGAATCGTGTAGTCGTAAGTACTGCATTGTCACTCGATTAGAGTGTCTTAGAATTATTATTTTCCTTTTTTTTTTTTTTTTTTAGACTAATATGTTTCCAAATAGCTATGGTACGAATACATATACAATATACATATCTCTTCAGGCGTTCTTGATAAACCATGACATCACCTCAGTTAACCAACCACATGGGTGCTACCAATCAACAATACAACAACAGACAATGGCCAGGAGGAGACGCCATGACAGTGAGGTCACATCGCACAGGTCCTTCCCAGAGATGCCATGACATTGAGGTCGCTAACCACAATTATTTTCAAGAGACGCCATGACAGTGAGGTCACAAACCACAAACCACAGTTCCTCCCCAGAGACGCCACTAGTCACGTGGCCTAGCTTTGAATCAGCTTTATTAGTACACTGTGCTTCCTTAAATGCACCTTATTGAGTGTTGTGACCTCATCAAGTCTTCTCTTAAAGAGTTACTGATGTACAAGTAGTGCAAAAACTGATATACCTGGGTGGAAATAGTAGAATATTCCCCAAAAAATACTTTAGGTGTGCTTGATTGAGCTTGCTAAGCATAATGTATCCAATGGAATCATCTCAAACGTGCAAACATGTGCCCAGCAAGCTAAATCAATTGTACCATAAGTATTTGAAAGAAAACTAACCCCACAGGTCTGGTACCTGCCTGCCTGACCGTGACAGAGACAGGCTTAATTTAAGACACATGATTGGTTGGTGTGTTCTGTTGTGGTATTACTTCTGATGTGAACCAGGGGAGGCTGGTGGAGGTAGAAAACAGAGGACAGGCTCATTGTACGTGTCTCACACGTGTTTGTTACCAATCCTTATTCCGTTCCATGCATTACAATGAGCCGTCCCACGATTCTTGTCTCCACGAGCCTCCCCTGATGTGAGCGTGGTCCCAAAGAGACCAGGTTGTTGTTGTTGTTTGTTCATGATGATGATCAAAGGGAAGATGATCAAACTAGAGTTCAGGAAAATGGAGCGTTTTGGTTTTGACTACAGGGTCTTTGTTCTGTATTCTTTAGGGAATCTGCTAGCTAAGTGTTTTGGCCGTCTGTGTTTCAGGACTGGGTGGTGAAGAATTCCCTCTCCCTGTTATAAGAAACATTCCCGGGAATATTCCATTCCCGTCTTTCTTTTCGTTTTATTTCGTTCTTTTTTTCTTTTTTTTTTTGTACAAGACCATCCTCTGGTAAACAAACAAATAGTGTATGTCAATTTGAATGTTTTCAGTTCCTCATCTCAAGTATATTGATTTATGTATTTTTAAAAGTACAAACCTTTTAATGGAAGGTGTGCTTGATCGATTTAATGCTAAATGTTTTTGCCGTGACATTGTTTTATTGTTTTGCGATGAATGTGGATTTGACTGTAACATGACACAGTGTATGAATATATATGTAGGAATATATAATCTGTTGTCTTTCCGTAGGCTACATTGGGTAGACCCTGTAACCAGTAAATGGACAACAATGCATACTACTACATACTATACTATTATTCTATTCAATAACTGTTAGTGATCGAATAAAATTATGTGAAGAGGCTTGTAGGTTTCTCCTTGTTACATCACCATTGCATAACTTCTGAGTTATAACTTCTGAGTCAAGTCAAACGTTGTTATCATTTTCCCCTTTTGGAAATTATAATAATAATTGAATGCTCGGATGCGCCCGATTGATGTGGTTTGCCTATCCTCTCTCTCAGAAAGGAAGAAAGGGCAGAGGGAATCATTTTATAATCAAATCATTTTGACAAAACTTTATTGAAAAAATGTGTAGAGTGAAGTTAAGAGAAGAGGAGGATGGGAAGAGGAGGAGGAGGATAGAGGAGGAGGAGGATAGAGGAGGAGGAGGATAGAGGAGGATAGGAAGATGAGGAGGAGGATAGAGGAGGAGAGTGGGTCCCAGAGAAATGCTACATGTGTATGAGGAATCTATAGCACATGTCCAATCACGTGATTGATTACTCAGATGTGTGAAGGACCAATCAATAAACACAACCTTAGATTACAGGTAAGGAAACAGGGCGACAAGCCCATGTCAGGGTCAGGGGTAGGCGGCCACGGACTGCTGATCAGAATACGGGGCCCCCTTCCCATTCCAAATGGACACATCCCCTTCCCTTGCTCCCTCCTATCGAGTAAGTGATGTCTAGACATGTATGAAACAGCAACCACGAACTGTTGTTCGGACGCGTTGAATGAATTGCAATGAATTCCTACCTCCATCAGCCTCCCCTGCTACTGAACCATAGTGTGACCTCATAGATAATTCCACTTAGGTAGTAGAATGGATTTAGCGTTTCCCTACGCCACTTGCTGGTGTCTGTGTGCGGAGGTTAGTTCTACTTCTGATCAGGTGTGGATTTATTAGGCCTCGTACTCTGTTTGTCTCTATTGCGTGCTCTGTTTCTCTGTTTGTCTCTATTGCGTGCTCTGTTTCTCTGTTTGTCTCTATTGCGTGTTCTGTTTCTCTGTTTGTCTCTAAATCGAACATACAAGCTCGTCCAAGCTGTTTATTAGAGACTAATTATCAGACTCGTTATGAAACGACACTTCACGTGAACAGTGGGTAGGCAGCTATCGTAGAGTCATCTGTTAAGAACAGGATTAGAGACGGATTTAGAAAACTCCCAGGATCCCAACTGTTTTTTTCCGATCGGCAGCCTTCGCCGGCGATGCCCGCGGAGTGGAGCTCAAAGAGGAAGATGAATCGTGCTGAAGTGTGCGAGAAGGCGGGAAGCCGGTGACAGTGGAAGATTGGTGCGGAGGAATCGGGAAGCCTAGCTTGTCTGTGGAACTCTCACTTATGATTAATCTAACACTCTTCCTCTCTACCTTCTTCACCCTCCTGCTGTGCCTGTACATTTCCCCCCCCCCCCCCCTTTCCTCTTTCTGACACAGTGATCAAAAAAGACAGGGTGAATGTTGAAGATGAAGAACAGCTTCAAAGATCAGGGGGACGCCTGTATCCATGTGGGTGCAGTCATTTGTATTAGACCTAGCTGCAGGGCTGGCAGGCAGACACAGAAAGACAGGCTCTGTTTAGAGAGCGTGGGGGAGGGAGGGAGGGAGGGAGGGAGGGAGAGATGGGTTGGTGAGGGAGGGAGTGAGGGGGAGGGGGAGGGGGAGAGAGAGAGAGAGAGAGAGAGATGGGTGAGTGATGGAGGGAGAGAGAGAGTGAAAGGAGGGAGAGAGAGAGAGAGAGAGAGATAGGAGAGGTCACCCATGGACAGAGATCAGAGATATGTGTGCTTTCCTCTCCGCTCGGAGATGGCCTGGCCTGATTGAAATGTTTGAGCCGTGCTCTTTTCTAAATCGCCTGTTTTTAACATGCAATCTCTGTCCTCTGCTTCGGCACAGTAGGGAAGTGGCTCGTTCAACACTGATGTGAAACTGGAGGAGGCTGTTTCAGAGGAGACATGCCAAACAGGAGGCGAATGAGATGTGGGGGGGGGGGGGAAATGGAAAAAGAATTGAACGATTTGACATGTAGATTGCGCACGTCCGTTTTAGATATGGGGTCAGAATTCAATTTGAATGCAAAACATCTCATTCAGCATGACGTCCAGTGCATTCGGAAAGTATTCAGACCCC
>NC_139661.1:15254130-15265708 GCF_951799395.1 Argentina silus
GCATCTGCTGAGGCGGGCTCTGTTCAAACAATGGGCTTTTCACTCTTTAATTGATCTCTGGCATCATTATGCCGACGCAAGTCGGAGTTGGGGAGTGAGGGAAGGAGAGAGGGAGGGAGGGAAACACACTGGGTATTATTTAAAGAATCGCTTGAATGAGGACAAAATGACTCAAATGAGAGCTGGGTGGTAGCAGGGAAACAGGTCTCTCACTTGTTTACCGATCGAACCGCCGCGTCTGGAAGCGGAGCGCACAGCGCCCGTATCTACGGCTCCATGTACCTGCTTTCCGAGCCTCCTGTACACACCTGCACATTCATGGCTGTTACAACCATGAGTAAATGGAGAGAAGAAAAAGACCGAGTGTTGTCAGGCGATGGACGTGTTCCTGCTCAGCCGGTGATTTTTTTTATGGCCCGTTCCCTCCACCTTCATATTGAACGGTGTCCACAGGCGATATAGATGACCATAACAGGTTATTGATTTATAGACCCGAGTGTTGGTCAGCCCGTGTTCTAGGAAAGAGCATTGTAAATATGACGGCAAGGACCCATTCTCATGAGTTACAGCCTGGCTGCGACTTCTTCAACAACACACACACACACACGGTCGCACACACACACTTGTCCACTCCTTGGCTGTTGCACACTACAAGCCCGAGCAGCTCTCTTCACTTCACTTAATTGGATTCTAATGTATTCGGCTTGCTCGAGTGAGCATGTAGATGGCAACCAGCACTCTCCAACTGAGCTGTGTTCATTCAGAGAGGAGGAGGGGGTGGAGAGAGAGAGAGAGAGAGAGAGAGAGAGAGAGAGAAGGCAAACATAGTAAGAGAGGAAGAGAGAAAGAGAGAGCGAGAGGGAGGGAGAGAGAAAAGGCAGAGAGAGAGAGAGAGAGAGAGAGAGAGAGAGAGAGAAAAGGCAGACAGAGCTCTCCTCTCTCAGATTGGTCTGTTGTAGTTAGAGCTTGATGCCCCTGTGGTCAAGTGTGCTACTTTAAAGCGATTATTACTGTGCTACTTTAGAGAGTTGATGGAGGCACTTCCATGAGAGGCATTTGAGCTGTGAGACAAGATCACTCACTACCTCTCTCTCTCTCTCTCTCTCTCTCTCTCTCTCTCTCTCTCTCTCTCTCTCTCTCTCTCTCTCTCTCTCTGGTGGTTAAATCACTCAGTACCTGACCCTGAAGCTGCTACAGAGGCACCGCAGAGATCACACCATGTTATTGCTCACAGCTTGCTAGCTAGCTAGGCATATAGGTGCTGTGGTTTCAATACCTGTATATACCACTCAGAATGCACGGTGGCCAATAGGCTGCATAGGGTTTCTCATTTCTATGTGGTATGTATGATAATGTGGTTATTGGGACAGAACCATAGTCTTCAGGCCCACATGCCATTATGTGTGAACATCATGATTGTTGTGAGACAGGGAGAGAGAGGGGGGGGGGGGGATGGGTGAGTGAGTGATGGAGGGAGGGAGGGAGGAAGAGAGAGATAGAGAGAGACAGAGAGAGAGAGAGAGAGAGAGAGAGAGAGAGAGAGAGAAGGGAGCTGTCTGTCTGCCAATCAGTCAATTATTGTCTGTCTCGAGTACTCTCATTCTGTCCATCAGGTGTGACGCCCCCCCCCCCCCCACACACCCCTATAGGCTATTCAGACAGAATAACAAGTCCACTCTGTCTTTGCATTCACTATAAAGTGCCTTTCTCATCTAATGCCCCAATTCTTTAAGTTAAGGTTGCATTTGTTATTCATCATTGAGGTGAATCTCTTAGGTGTAAGCCAATGGGATAGGGGACATTTTAGTAGTGGCTATGTTAGTATCAACACATTTGCAACTGCATTTTATTCACAACAGGAAATATATGATTTTATAGGGCGAATGAGATGACTGCTGTCGAATATAAGAGTGCTTTACCAAACGCGTAAAAGAGATGCGTAAAACTCACTGTTTTGACTATGATGACAGACGGACCCTCCGTCCTCTCTCTAACTGTTCCAGAACGGTCCACTAGGGGGCAATCTCACTCCTCCGCTGTGAGCTGACGGATGGGGCCACAGTTGTAAAGTTGTCGGCAGGCTCCCCTCACATAGGCTTTGACGGCTTCAGCACAGCACAACGCTGAGATCCACACATCAGAGATGGAGAGTGATTTGCAATTCAATAAATCACAATGTCATCTCTCAGGTTTAACACGTTTAGCTGACAAAGGAAGTCACTGCATGAAATATAGTCTGACTCGAGGAGTCAAATCTCTCCACCCCCCCCCCCCCCCAACGCCTACGTGCTCAATTGAAACTGTATCGGTTGTGTGATAGGAGCCTGAATATGTACAAGCAGCCACATGCTATCAGCAGAGAGATGTGTCTATCGACTGCCTTGTAAACAGGTGTAAGTGTAACAGTGTCCCAAGCATGAATAATGGACGACAGCTTTACGGTTGTGTTCGGTTAAACACAAACCGACAAGGACCGGACTACTTAGCAGTGTTTGCTTGCATTAGCCAATGACATTGGGTA
The DNA here is from genome assembly GCF_951799395.1 of Argentina silus. Taxonomy (NCBI): domain Eukaryota; kingdom Metazoa; phylum Chordata; class Actinopteri; order Argentiniformes; family Argentinidae; genus Argentina; species Argentina silus. The sequence goes on from NC_139661.1 coordinate 15,256,652, forward strand.
TGATCACAGGTCGGTTTAGCGGAATTTTTTTTTTTTTTATTCGATACATTTTTTTTATTGTTGTTATACTTAATTGTTGTTTTATGTGTTATTTTCCATCATAATATCGATGTGTTTTAACTAACTCACTCCAGTGTGTGGGTGATGGACTGGACATGAGAAAAAACTCCGCAGGTCTCCATTTGAGTCCCGTTATTCTGTAACCGTCTCCTCATACTCTCTTATTTGTTTGGGGGAACATTTTCTAACATTTGATTGGCTATCGCCGACCCCACATCCTCGTTCACCTGCTTCCTCGAAAACCAACTATTGGCTCACTAACCTGTCACTATCCTCCACCCCGCCTCTTCACAGCCCCCAGTAGCCCGTGGAAGCATCAGTTGTATTCTTCCGTCTCTTCCACCCCGAAAAAAAGTACACGGTGAAGCATAATTGCACTTACGGGAGATCAAACCGGGGATGAGAGCGGCAACGAGGGGGGAAACATCGCCCACAGCTCTACCCGGGTCTCTCTCTCAACAACTCCGAGCTTTTACGCCGTTCCCACGGAAGGGTGGATTTAATCGCCGTGGTTGTGAAAAAACAGCATTGAGTTTGACCCGGAGTCTCCGTTTTTAAACTTTCACCGAAAGGAGGACAAACGGAAAGGAAGAGGAGCGGAGGGCTGGGAGACCGGGGTGCAGTCAGAACACTTGCCACGGCGGATTGTTCTGCCGGTTTTGGGATGTAGCCAATTTAACCGGAATGCGTTTTGTTCTTGGGGGACAAGGATTTTGACGATAACTGTCGCCACGGGTGAACTTGAATAGCCTACATAACACAACAGGAGTGTATTTAATATGCAAATGATGACACTCATGCGACATTGATGTCTGGTCGCAAATCAAATAATTAGATATTCGTCATCTGAACAGTTTTAGTGGAAAATAAGGCGCCAGGATGGACAGATTACGGAGTGCTACGGGAGACGCGCCTCTGGCTTATTCGATTTTGAAAATGCTGCTTTTGACTTCGTTCTGGAAAGGTAAGAGAATCAGCACGGAGAGAAACTTGTTGCTATTAAATCTTAACATTCTGTAACCTTCTGTGGTATAAAAATGAATAGTCTGAAAATGTTGGAAAGGTCAACTTTTTATTCAAGCACTGCCAGCGATCTGTGTCAATATTATCTTGAAGGCTTTTGTTTGAATGCTCGATTTATTTGTAATTGACATATGTTATGACATATATTTCCAATATTTGGTGCTTTGAATATTGGAAAAAATGAATTTGCAGAAATAACCAGTTTGCCACTTTTGCATTTGTCTGTCGGCTATCAATAATATTTGGCAGTTTACTGGACTTGTGTGTGTGTGTGTGTGTGTTTGTGTGTGTGTGTGAGCCTGTGTGTCAGAGAGAGAGAGAGAGAGAGAGAGAGAGAGAGAGAGTTAAAACATAGCACTTTTTAGTATAATCCAGTGTGGAGGTCCTATGATCTGTCATTCACTGTGGAGACGTGTCAAAAGGACATGAAAGAAGAAACCAAAAAACATCACCAGAGCTCCCTAAAGCGTCGTTCACACTCTGATTGAATTAATTGATATTTAATTCAGGATTGATCTGTAGCCTATATCAGATGAATGTAGAGGAGTTCACTTTTTTTTGACGGCAGCTGCAATCAGCGCGAGTATTTGTAATTTAGTGGCACAAATCTCTGTGGGCCTCTTGTTTTCTAAATCACATGCCAGATTATTACATTATCACAGGCCTGCTTTGGAGTGATATCGTACATAAGTCAATTTAAACAACACCGCGGGCCGCGCGTTGACTTTGTGTCACAGTTGTGCAGAACGCCTTTGACTTGACCGGCTCTCCGGGAATTCTCCCGGTGCTCCAGATGGCCAGTCCGCTACTGCTTGTACCCAGTGTGTGGTTCAGGCGGGAGCTGACGGTAGAGCGCAGGAGAGACCAGCGGGAGTCCCGCTGCAGCCGTTAACGGGGACTTGCTTTAGAAACTGGAGCAAAGAGAGCAACACAATACGACTCTTAACAGCTGCGGCTGATAAGACCGGCTGGCTCACACTCTTGAAGCAGACTACGGTCAGTATCAGGTGATGTCAACCACACTGGCTGTGTTTTTTGCTATTTTGTTTTCACCTGATGTAACTATATATCTAATTTGACCGCTGTTGCTTTAGTCTCTCCCTTGGTGGTTTGGAAGGACAAAATCGCGTGGCGGGTCACGTCGTTACACGTCGGAATTCACCGGTTACATTTCACCTTCGCTGTTTATAGGGCACCGGGGAGCTGTGCTGCTTCAATAAGGCCACCGGGTAATGTTTAGAAAACGAAAGGCGACCTTGCGCGGTGATTTGTGGGGAAGGCCTTCACATGAAGCGCGTCCGCCCCCCCCCCCCATTGCGCGCCGTCCCCCGTGTCTCCTCGCGGCGTGTCAAAATGAATGCGGTTAAATTGACTACTCTGAGCCAAGATACAACACATCTAGACAGTCCTGCGGAGATGGAAATGGTGTTTCTAGAGGATGGTGGTAAACTGAGACAGGGACTGTGGGGGTGATTCATGAGAAACGACTTCAGGATGTAGGCCCTAATAGACCAGGCGTCACACACATTTCCCCTTCTCTAAATGTGTCTACGTGCAGCCTTTAAAAAAAGGCTGCGCGGCGCTTTATGTCAATTGTGTCGGCTTAATGGGCTCCGTGGAAAAAAAAGCAGCTGAATCTGAGCTCAAAACGTATTGCTAATTAAACACCAGGCCTAGAGCTATATGTCTGTGTATTCCTTTGGTACTGTATGTATTGAGCCGTGAGGTCAGACCAGGCTCGAGTGCGCAGTTCTACGCTCAGGGGAAAAATTACGGGCACTCAGCACGCGCTCTGCTGTCAGTGAGAGTACGGCTGATTTATTCTATCTCTTGTTATCCGGCAACATTATTCCGAGCAGCATAACCAGCGCATATTTTAATATCTGACATGAGACAAATACCTAATTGCTTGTCAGATATTGTTAAATATGTTTTAAATGGTCGTGAACATACACAGTATTGGCCCCTAGTGTTAAACAGACTTTCATCTGGACTGTACCCAGGACACCCACACGCAGGCACGCACGCAGGCACACACACACACACACACACACACACACACACACACACACACACACACACACACACACAGACACGCACACACACACACACACAGACACGCACGCACGCACACACACACACACACACACACACACACACACACACACACACACACACACACACACACACACACACACACACACTTGCTACTTTGTAAATGAGACAGTCAGAGACATCTTCAAAGTGGAGGAGTGTGAACCCTAACATTTGCAGGAGAACAGTGTTGGGCTGTTAAAGCTGTGTTTGACAGACTATGCCCTTCACTATGAACTTTACAGCTGGTATAAGCAATATTGTTTTCCTCAGATCCATCTAACACAATGACACATTTAGAATAAGGCTACACTGCATGGTGTTTTTCTAAGTTGTGGAGAGAAATCAGAAGCACAACATATATGAATACAGTTTTTGTCGCAAAGTTATTGGAATCAAGACCCTTTTATTTCCTGTGGAAAATACATGGTTTTCAAATGTTTACATTTTCATTAGTTTGATGCCAGGGGAGGCTGGTTGAGGTAGAAATCGGAGGATGGACTCATTGTAATGCATGGGATGGAATGCGTTTGGTGAGAACACACATTTTTGATACCATTCTTCATTCCATTCCATGCATTATAATGAGCCCATCCTCCGATTTCTACCTCCATCAGCCTCACCTGTGTGAGACTATAAGAGAGTGGTCAGTATTTGATCTCTCTCTCTCTCTTTCTCTCGGAATTAAGTCTGTTTGGCCTTGTCCTTCCTGTGGATATGTGTGTTAGCTTGAGTGTGTTAGCTATAGTGTGTGTTAGGTCAAGTGTGTTAGCTCAAGTGTGTTAGCTATTGTGTGTGTTAGGTCAAGTGTGTTAGCTATAGTGTGTGTTAGCTATTGTGTGTGTTAGGTCAAGCGTGTTAGCTAGAGTGTGTGTAAGCTATAGTGTGTGTAAGATATAGTGTGTGTTAGCTAGAGTGTGTGTTAGCTATAGTGTGTGTTAGCTAGAGTGTGTGTTAGCTATAGTGTGTGTTAGCTATAGTGTGTGTTAGCTAGAGTGTGTTAGCTAGAGTGTGTGTTAGCTATAGTGTGTGTTAGCTAGAGTGTGTGTTAGCTAGAGTGTGTGTTAGCTAGAGTGTGTTAGCTCAAGTGTGTGTTAGGTCAAGTGTGTGTTAGCTAGAGTGTGTGTTAGCTATAGTGTGTTAGCTCCAGTGTGTGTTAGCTCAAGGCTTTATTAGCCTTGTCTAGCTGTCAGTACAGCTCTGAGAGGCTTCCTGCAGAGGCTCTGCGTCGCTCTCTCTCAAATTGACACTGTGTGACATCAGGGCTGTTTGCATTGTTACACGGCAGAGGTGTATTGAAGAGTTCTTTTGTGAGGAGGTGTGTGTGTGTATTTGTCTATGTGTGTGTGTACAGTGTGTGTGTGTGTGTGTGTGTTTGGTTGATGCATTGATGAGTGTTCGCTGATGCAGTCTCATCCTAGATAGCTACAAATTAATACAAACATCAAAGACATTGTATGACATAGATATGCAATAGATACACCCAATACATTCCAGCCTGAGCCTCCTGTCCCCATCATCCACCCTCTCTCTCTCTCTCTCTGTCTCTCTCTGTCTCTCTCCATGTCTTCTCTCCCTCTCCCTCTCTCCATCTCTCTCTGTCTCTATATTTCTCTCTCTCCATCTCTCTCTCTCTCTATCTCTCTTTCTGACTCTGTCTCTCTCCATGTGTTCTCTCCCTCTCTCCCCTCTCTCTTTCTCTCTCTCTCTTTCTCTCTCCACCCCCCCCCCCCTCCCCCTCTCCCCCCCTCTCTCTCGTCAGTGTATTTATCATGAGAGTGAGAGGCCCTGTCTCTTAAGCCTCCAGGGTCATTTTCCTCCTATCTCAGCCAGCAGATCTACAGCTGATCTGTACCCGCCTCATTCCATGTGAGGAATGGAGCCTTATCAGACAGAAGGTATGTTGTCAGATCAGAGATAAGGGACAGAGATGCAACGTTATTTTCCACAGGGCACAGAAACAGCTGATTGGATCATTGTTCTCCACAGGAAATGTGTCTTATCAGCATATCAGGTATTAGATTAGATTGTTTGGTTATGCTTATGCACCTATTTACATTGAGCGCACACACACGAACACACCGCAGGCACGCATTCACACACACACACACACACACACACACACACACACACACACACACACACACACACACACACCACTAACGCACACAAACACTGCAGGCACACACACACACACACACACACACACACCACAGGCACACCACAGGCATACACACACACACACACACACACACACACACACACACACACATACACGTGTCATAATTTGAATATTCAAGGTTTGTGCTATTTGAAGAAGCTGTTTTGGCCTGTGTGTGAGAGATAATCTGAACTGTGTTTGTTTGTTTGTGTGTGTGTGTGTGTGGGAGAGAGAGAGAGAGAGAGAGAAAGAGAGAAGCTGGCTGAACTGTGTGTGTGTGTGGGGGGGGGGGCTGACTGAACTGGAAAATAGAAGCTGTTGAGTGCTGCTGTCACCCAGACAACAAAGGGAAAGGTGCGATTACAACTGTCACACACACACACACACACACACACACACACACACACACACACACACACACACACACACACACACACACACACACACACACACACACACACACACAGTTCAGCCAGCTTCTCTCTTTCGCTCTCTCTCCCACACACACACACACACACACACACACACACACACACACACACACACACACACACACACACACACACAGGCACAGGCATGCACTACTCTTTTGATTAGCACTTGTCTATGGGTCTGTGGGTCTCAGAGGTTGTGTTAAAGTGTATTTTAATAATTGAACAGTCGGGTCTGTGTGTGTGTGTGTGTGTGTGTGTGTGTGCGCACGCAGGCGCCTGCAGTGCATGCCTTCGTGTTCATGTGTGTGTGCCTGCGTGTCTGTGTGTGTTCGCGCGAGTGCGGTGTGTGTGTGTGTGCATGTGTGCGTGTGTGCATGCCTGCGTGTCCTTGTGTGCGTGCGTGCGTGCATGTCCGTGCGTGTGTGTGTGTGTGTGTGCGTGTCTGTGTCTGTATGTGTGTGTGTGTGTGTGTGTGTGCGTGTGGGCCTATAAGTCATGTTTGGGTTTAAGGTGGTGGTAATCACGGAGCCATTTCCCCCCAGATTAGCGTGCATGAGTGTGAGGGGCTAATGAGGGTGATCATTATCATCAGTGTCCTAATGAGATAAAGACCCAGTCGAGACCGGATGAGACGAGGAGACTCACACTGTTACTGCTGCTGCGCTACCTCCTCCTGATTAAACATCTCTCTCTCTGTCTCTCTCTCTCTCTCTCTCTCTCTGTCTCTCTCTCTCTCTCTCTCTCTCTTTTCAACTCTCTCACACACTTTCTCTCTGTCTGCCTCTTTTTATGTCTATCTGTTCTACGCGCGCACACAGGCACATGCTTGCGCACACACACACACACACGCACACGCACACATACACACACACACACACACACACACACACACACACACACACACACACACACACACACACACACACACACACACTCACACGCACACGCACACATGCACACTCTTCTCCTTGTGCCCTTTTACTTTCTCTATTGTCTCTCCTCCTTCACCTTTTCTCTGTCTGAATCAGTCTCTTTTACTCTTCCCTCACTATCTCTCCGTTCCACTCCTTCATAGTCGCTGTATGTTCCTTCCTTTAATGTTTCTCTGACCTTTCTCTCTCCATCTCCTTTTTTCTCAGCCTCTCTCTCTCTCTCCCTCTCTCTCAGTCTCTCTCTCTCCTTCTCTCTCAGTCTCTCTCTCTCTGACTAGTTTTAGAACTTATTCTCTGCAGTGAAGACCAAAAACAGTCCCAGACCAAAGACTGTTGATATTTCATGTTTGTTCTGTTCGTTAGAGAGAACTGAGGCAGGTGTCTCAAGGCTGCTGTATAGTTTCTATGAGAGAAGCGTCACATAGGAGTGTAAAAGCAGCAGCAAAGGGACACTTGTTCTCAGTCACCTGAACGCCACGCCTAGCCAACGCTGCCAAGCGATTTTCTATTACGGCTACTGTTAACAAGTCCCCACGTTTTATAACACGTTTTATGAAATGTTTTATAAAACGTAATGAAATTGAAAACTTTCATCTCAGCAAATTGATTTCAGAAACCGATTGTCCCTCTGACATAAAAAAGAGAGAGAAATCATTACATCGTCCTTAATGCAGGTCAAAAATCAATTCTTCTGCCACTTTGGCGAGGCGAAGTAATGACTGTGAAAAGGCCATTTATACCCCACGTAACTGTCACTCAATGATTCACCATCGCCTTCCTACTGCAAACCCCCCCCCCCCCCCCCCCCCCCCCCCCCCCCGAGCCTCTCCACCAATTCCTACTGCACACACACTTCTTATTCAACTGTTAACTCTCTCTCACGTGATTGGTCCATGGCGATGAAGAGAATAATTATCAATGGTTGCTATTGGATAAAGACGTCACACCCACACAGCCCTAGGTTTGAGGCCGGGGGACGAAACCCCTCTAGTGACTCTAAAACAAAACAGCCACAAAAACACCTAAAAAGATAGATTGAATTACCCAAACGACTGTAGCTCCTTTAGAACAAACAAATTAGACCCCCCCCCCCCAGCCGGAGCTGGAGTCCATTCACCCCCGGAGCAGTCGTTAAAGTGCTTGTCTCGCTGAACCTCGGAGGCCCCTCGAACCCAGAAGCCGTAACCCTCGCCGAGCCGTTTGTTTAGCCCATTGATGAGAATGAGATTTAGAGTCGTGCATTTAAATGCAAATGTGCTTATATAATGAGCTGGTTGAACACAGGGGACTGGGGCTCTGCATGCTTGGCTCTGCTCAGCCTCGCCGCCAACTTGATGGCATTTGGCCTCCAGCCTGCCAGAACATGTTAGAACCGGGCCAAACAAGGCAACGTCTACCACTTACTGTACAGTAGGCCTAGAGAGGGAGGGAGAGCGAGAGGGATGAATGGGGGAGAGAGAGGGGAATGGAATGGGGGAGGGAGAGGGTGAGGGAGAGGGAGGGAGTGAGGGAGGGAGGGAGAGAGGGAGGGAGGGAGAGAGAGAGACAGAGAAAGAGAGAGAGAGAGAGAGAGAGTTGGTTTAGTGGCTCTCTGACTTGAAGTAGCACCTTGTTGGGAAGCTTTTTCAAAGCAAGACACTTCGTCAAGACTCGTCAAGAGGGTCTCGGAGGAAGTTGTTGTTTAGGAGGAAGCAATTAGTAGAGAGAGGGGGTAGAGAAGGGGGGGAGGGAGGGAGGGAGAGAGGGGGAAAGAGAGAGAGAGAGAGAGGGAAAGAAGAGAGAGAGTGGAGTTGAGAGAGAGAGGGGGGGTTGAGAGAGAGAGGCAGAGAGAGAGAAAGAAGGAGAGAGAGAGTGGCAGAGAGAGAAAGAAGTGAGAGAGAGAGGGTTGAGAGGTTTTCTGGGGGGGAGGTGCACTCAGTAGTAATTAGAGAGAAAATAACCGTTGTTATGTTAATAGTTCTGCATATCTTTACCTCTGATCTCTCCACCGACCGCATGATTACTACTGGGGGAGGAGGGAGGGATAGGATTGGGGGTTGAAGGATGAGGGGGAGTGTGTGTGTGTGTGTGTGTGTGTGTGTGTGTGTGTGTGTGTGTGTGTGTGTGTATGTGTGTAGGGCTGGGAGATAGTAGGGGTGAGTCAGAGTGGGCTTATTGCCACATGCTTGGACTGCACAGGGAGAACAAGAGGATGCTAAGCATGCAGCCCTGGGGGGCCCCCATGTTGGGGGTCAGTGCCCTGGGGGGTCCCCCATGTTGAGGGTCAGTCCCCTGGGGGGCCCCCATGTTGGGGATCAGTGCCCTGGGGCCCCCCCCCATGTTGAGGGTCAGTGCCCGTTGAGGGTCAGTGCCC
>NC_139661.1:15265908-15270908 GCF_951799395.1 Argentina silus
AAAGAGAGAGAGAGAGATAGAGAGAGAGAGGTTGAGACAGAGCGTGACGGTTTGTTTTGGGGATTTGGAGCAGAACCGCCTCTCCGTTGGGGGGTCCCTGAGGCGCTCTGTATGGGATCGCATCCCCGCGTCTCCCCCGTTACCTCCCTCCTCCCTCTCCTCTCTTCCACCCTCCCCCCCTTCCTCCCCCCTCCTCAACACAAGTCTATCAAGGAGGTAGCTATGCGCGGAGCAAATGTGTCTGCAGACTCTGTCAGGTTGAGGCTGGGAAGTGGAGGGCAGAACCCCGAAACAACGTATTGTTCCACGTTAGGGGTTCCATGGGGAGTGAGTGTGTGTGTGTGGTGTGTGTGTGTCACAGTGTGTGTGTGTCACAGTGTGTGTATGTGTGTGTGTGTGTGTGTGTGTGTGTGTCTGTGTTTCCTGTGTGTATGCGTGTGTGTGTGCTAACAGTGTATGTGTGTGTTTCCTGTGCATATGCACATGCGTGTGTGTGTGTGTATGCGTGTGTGTGTGGTTACCCCTGGTGCAGGGTTCCACTGGAGAAGATTAACAGAGCTAATGATTTAAACGGTGAGTGTTTGTGTCGACAGGGCCTCTCTGCCAGGCAGCAAAGTGGTGCAAATCACCACACACACACGCCCTCTGGAAAGACAGGGATTTGAAGGTGATTATCAAAACATTGAAAGTAGCTTTTTACCCCAAAAATATATTCTACCAAGCAAGCGTAGCAGCAGCAATCTAGCCTTAGGACATGTGGTGTGTGTGTGTGTGTGTGTGTGTGTGTGTGTGTGTGTGTGTGTGTGTGTGTGTGTGTTGAGATGTTGAGATTATAGATAGTGTGTTGAGATAGGGCTCAAGTCATCACCTCACTTCACCTCCAATAACCTGCTAGTACACACACTCAGGAATGTCTAGAAGCGTCATTCACGAGAGAGAGAGAGAGAGAGAGAGAGAGAGAGAGAGAGAGTGGAGAGAGGGAGAGAGAGCGGGAGGGAGGGAGAGAGAGAGAGAGAGAGGGGGGGGAGAGGGAGAGGGAGAGGGGGAGAGAGAGAGAGAGAGAGAGAGAGAGAGAGAGAGAGAGAGAGAACGCCTACTGAACAGGCGTCAGTATGAGCATTCAGACACGGCCCGTACTGGAGAGAGAGAGAGAAAGAGAGAGAGAGAGAGAGTGAGTTTAAATGTTTCAGAGATAAAGAAACAGACTCAGAGAGAGAGGGAATGAGAGAACAGAGAGAATAGAGAGAGAGAGAGAGAGAAAGAGAGAGAGAGAGGAGCGGGCGGCTGTGGAGAGTGAACCATGTTCATTTTAATTAATCTCTTCTGTTAACGGCGTATTTTTAGCCGTATTGTGAGAGCCGTGCATCTGGTCGCCCCAGCCCGAGGGAGACCCGGGCAGCCTGCACACACACTCTCCCCCCTCCTCTCCCCTGCCCTCCCCCCCTGTCTCCCCCTGCCTCCCCCCCTGCCTCCCCCCTGCTCCTCTGTGGTAAGCTGCAAGGCTAATTATATTTGCGCTTAATTCACAGATCAGCTAACAGAGGGTGGCGGGGCTGCTATAGCACGAGAGAGCGAGCCGCGACCTCCCTCTCTCCCTCCCTCCCTCCCTCTCTCCCTCTCTCCTCCCTCCCTCATCCCTCCCTCCCTCTATCTTCCTCCTTTCACTCTCTAACATTCTCTCTCTCTCTTTCTCTTTCCTTTCGCTCTCTAACTTTCTCTCTCTCTCCCTCTCCCTCTTTCACTCTCTCTCTTTCTCTCTCTCACTCTTTTACTCTCTCTTTCTCTCTCTCTCCCTCTTTCTCTCTCTCCCTCTTTCTCTCTCTCTCCTCTCTCTCTCTCTCCCCTCTCTGATAGTGAAAGTAGACAGAGAGATAATGTGATGGTATTTATATGTATCTTAAAGCCCACCAAAGAGAGGCCAGGTCTAACACCCACCCTTGGGATATGTTCTAAACACTCTCATTCACACTCTTTGCTTTCTGACGTCACACGTCCTCTACCCCCCCCCCCCCCACCCTCCTCCCCTCTCAGGCCCCGTTAGCCTGTCCTCCCAGTGGAGAGTTGATATTGATGGTGTTGGAGATGGTGCTGGTGTGAAAAGCAGTGTGTGATCACTCTCTCTCTCTCTCTCTCTCTTTCTCCCCTCTCTCTCTCTCTCTCTCTCTCTCTCTCTCTCTCTCTCTGTGGGTGACCTTCTGTTGTCCTTATGGCCGCGACCCTCTAGTCAGGGTTATCCACGGTCAGAGTGGACCACCCTCATCACCTTCAATACGGCCATATCTGAATGCTCATACTGGTGCCTGTTCAGTAGCCGTTTTCACTATCCAAGATTAGAACGTTTTACCGAAACTTTTAGAAAGATTACAAACATTTACTGAAATTGAGTATGGAAACAATGCCAGGATGTCATACTAGATTTGCCGTTCCATGTCGTATGACTTCACTGCACACGGTTCAGGAAGTCCTTTCCGATTTTGTTTTGGTCCCACAATGCAATGGGGTAAGTAAGGGAGGCGGGCAGTACTAGTGAAATTGAACCACTTACCATGAACAACAGATAGATAGATAGATACACAGACAGACAGACAGACAGATAGATACATAGGATACATAGACAGATAGATAGATTCATAGATAGATAGACAGATATACCCATTATACAAATAACCGCAAGAAGATATTACGTCACAACACAGGATGTCAACATCACAGCACAAGGAGGAGGCGGGGGGGTTGTTAGGGTAGTCAGAGGGGTGTTAGGGGTGTTAGAGGGTGTTGGGGGGGTGAATCATTCAATGTGGTGATGGCGAGGGCACACAACATTTCTGTACGGCACCTTCCTGCACCGGTGGGACTGGGGGGGGGGGGGTCAGGGACCTGTATCTCCTCCGGACGGGAGGGGTGTGTTGAGTTGAGTGGGGGGTCAGGGTCTTGGTGGATAATTGTGGTTGCGAGTTTTTAGTCCGGTGATCTTTGGGGCTGTGTGTCTGTAGGGTCTGTAGATCAGTGATCTTTGAGGCTGTGTGTCTGTAGGGTCTGTAGTTCAGTGTAAGTCATGTGTGCCAGGTTGTTTAGCTGTGTGTCTGTAGCGTCTGTAGTTCAGTGATCTTTGAGGCTGTGTCTGTAGGGTCTGTAGTTCAGTGATCTTTGAGGCTGTGTGTCTGTAGGGTCTGTAGTTCAGTGATTTTTGAGGCTGTGTGTCTGTAGGGTCTGTAGTTCAGTGATCTTTGAGGCTGTGTGTCTGTAGGGTCTGTAGTTCAGTGTAAGTCATGTGTGGCCAGGTTGGTAATGATGCCTGACAGTATTGGATATGTTGGATGATTGTTATCATGGTCCTAGATGGTTTGCAACTGGGTATTGTTTATTGTGGTTATATTCAAGGTGTGTGTGCATTTGAGTGTGTATTAATGTGTGTGTGTGTGTGTGTGTGTGTTTGTGTGTGTGCATGTGTGTGTGCACGCCTGTGTGTGTGAGTGTGTGCAACGCCTGTGGTGTGTGTAAGTGTGCACGCCAGTGTGTGTGTGTAAGTGTGTGCACGCTTGTTTGTTGTGTGTGAGTGTGTGCATGCTGTGTGTGTGTATGCACACTTGCGTGTGTTTGTGTGTATGCACACGCCTGTGTGGTTGTGTGTATGCGCGTCCCTGTGTGGTTGTGTGTATGCACGCTTGTGTGTGTTTGTGTGTATGCGTGTGCCTGCGTGTGTGTATGTGCACGCCTGTGTGTGTGTGTGTATGCACATGCCTGTATGTGTGTGTGTATGCACGCGCCTGTGTGTGTGTGTGCCTGGGTGCCTGAGTGTTTGCCCATTCTGTCTGAGTGCCCGGGTTGATGTGGCACTGGGCAGCAGAGAGGCTGTTTTGGTTGGGCCTCAGCTGGCATCCTCGGTGGCATCACAGATGACTGAGCAGTTCTGCCATTGGCCCTGCGCGGGCACACTGGCGCACCCAGCTCAGCACTTTGGCCGGACCAGGAAGAGAGGGAGAGAGAGGGAGGGAGGGAGGGAAGAAGGGAGAGAGAGAGAGACAGACAGAGAGAGAGAGAGACAGAGAGAGAGAGAGAGAGAGAGAGAGAGTGAGGGAGGGAGGGAGGGGGAGAGAGAGGGAGAGAGAGCGGGAGGGAGGGAGAGAGAGAGAGAGAGAGGGGGGGGAGAGGGAGAGGGAGAGGGGGGGGGGGGAGAGAGGATGTGTAGTGTGCCATGTTTTGAGTCTCTCATCCCTGACTTGACTGTGATATCATTGTGTGCGTGTGTACCTGTGTGTGTGCGCGCGTGCGTGTGTGCGTGTGTGTGTGTGTGTGTGTGTGTGTGTGTGAGTGTATGCCCTGACTGTTGTACATGCTCCGTGTAGTAAACACAATAATATTCTCTACAGACTGTGCTCTCCTCTTCTCTCCTCTTCTCTCTCCTCTTCTCTCTCCTCTCCTCTCTCCTCTTTTCTCTCTCCTCTTCTCTCTCCTCTTCTCTCTCCTCTTCTCTCTCCTCTTCTCTCCTCTCCTCTCTCCTCTTCTCTCTCTCTCCTTCTTTCTCCTCTCCCCTCTCCTCTCTCCTCTCCTCTCTCCAGTTCTACACAAAAGCAATTGTAGATAAAATCATTATTGCATGGCCAATAAAACAGGGCCTATGGACCATTGACACTAAATTATATCAGTTATATCAGCTATGTTAATTCTGTGTCCTCCTAAGGCGTCGGATGGCTGATTCGTTCTCTCGTGGACTGGCTATTGTACAGTGTGTACTATAGTATGCTGCTCTGGCTGCCTAGGCTATCCTTAGTCACACAGTGTCCCCCCAGAACACGCTCCTCTCCCCGCCTCCCTGTGGTTCTCTGCTGTTGAATGACGTCACTGGGAGGTTTGCCCAGGCCCGTCCGTCCCTCATATGGTGCTGTTGGACTGTTGGACTCAAACAGTTGGACGGGTCTGGAGGGAGAGGGGGTGGCAGTGGTCCAGCTCTACCCAGGCCTCGGTGATCTCTCCTGGGGAAGAGCCTGTCCTCACCACCC
>NC_139661.1:15283408-15295908 GCF_951799395.1 Argentina silus
TGTGTGTGTGTGTGCGCATACGTGTGTGTGTGTGTGTGTGTGCGTGTGCATGTGTCTATGTGCGTGTGTGCATGTGTGTGTGTTAGAGAGGGCAGCCCCACGTTCCTCAAGTTCTGTATGACAGCCGATATGCCACCCCTGCCCCCCCCTCTGTGACCGCCCAGCTGTCTGGGAACAAATAACTGTTTCTCTGAAATAAAGGTTAATCCGGTTTCCCAGTCAGAAATGGATTGGTGGTCTATGGGCTTTAGGCCCTGACAGATAACCAGACATGGCATATGAGGCTGGCTGGAAATGCCATGTTTTGGGGCGTGTGTTTGTGTGTGTGTGAAGGAGAGAGAGAGAGAGAGAGAGAGAGAGAGAGAGAAAGAGAGAGTGAGAGAGGGGATGCTGTGTCATCATACGAATACTTCCTCTCCAGTGTGTGTGTGTGTGTGCGTGTGTGTGTGTGTGTGTAGGACCGGACCGTGTAGCTGTGATGGAGTTCCTGGACAGTATTGAATGACCAGAGGAGGAGTGCTACGTAGCTTTTCATATTTGTGTGACACCCGTTTCACTGGCGGACATAAATCACTGCTGTCACCTGTCAGGTGTCAAGAGACAGGCGCTAAATCAATGCTGTGACATTGAGCACCATTTCTCTACTAGCCAGCCGGGCGGAGAGGAGAGGAGAGGAGAGGAGAGGAGAGGAGAGGAGAGGAGAGGAGAGGAGAGGAGAGGAGAGGAGGGGAGGGGAGGGGAGGGGAGGGGAGGGGAGAGGAGGAGAGGAGAGGAGAGCAGAGGAGAGGAGGGGAGGGGAGGGGAGAGGAGAGGAGAGGAGAGGAGGGGAGGGGAGGGGAGGGGAGGGGAGAGGAGAGGAGAGGAGAGGAGAGGAGAGGAAAGGAGAGCAGAGGAGAGGAGAGGAGAGGAGGGAAGAGGCGGGTATGGGAGGAGGAGGGTGGGGGTGAGTAGAAGTGGAGAGGAAATGAGAGGGGGGGGTTGAAAGTAGAGGAGGAGAGGAGACAACAGAATGGAGAGGAGATGGAGGAGGAGGAGAGGAGAGAAGGAGGAGGAAGGGAGGAGAGGAGAGGATGGGAGGAAAGGAAAGGAGAGTAGAGGAGGAGACGAGGTTATGTGAGGAGAGGAGGGCAGTGTGTCTATGTTGTCTCTGACCCCCCCCCCCCCCCCCCCCCACCCCCCCTTCCCCGTGATGAGGGGTGAATGATGAATGATGAATGATGGCTGACCTTTTCTGAGCCTCATTGTCCTCAGGGTGGGTGTGACATCACCTGTCGACTTGTCTACTCGGTAGCTATTCTCCATGAACGGGTCTGCACCGCCATCTTGGATCCGGCTGTTCAATTTAGCATAGCAACCTTTAATCTACAGATATCATCGGTGCTAATCGGTCATTGGTGCTAACCTGTTGGTGTTAACTTGTCATTGGTGCTAACCTCTCATTTGTGCTAACCTCTTGGTGCTAATCTGTCATTGGTGCTAACCTCTTGGTGCTAACCTGTCAATGGTGCTAACCTGTCCTTGGTGCTAACCTGTTGGTGTGTACCTGTTGGTGTGTACCTGTTGGTGTTTACCTGTTGGTGTTTGCCTGTTGGTGTTTACCTGTTGGTATTTACCTGTTGGTGTGTATCTGTTGGTGTTTACCTGTTGGTGTGTACCTGTTGGTGTGTACCTGTTGGTGTGTATCTGTAGGTGTTTACCTGTTGGTGTGTACATGTTGGTGTGTACCTGTTGGTGTGTATCTGTAGATGTTTACCTGTTGGTGTGTACCTGTTGGTGTGTATGTGGTAGAACCCTTCTCTATGACCTGTACATAGCAGTAGTGGGTCTGGCTGTTCATCTCCATACAAGGACAGAACCAGTTGACCAGTGATCCAGAGAGGTGGTGATGTTTCTTCTGTCATGTGAAGAAATGCCCAGTAAGCTGTCCTCTCTCTGCTGCTGCTGTCTTTATCTCTGGAGACATCCGTCATTCTCTCTCTCTCTCTCTCTCTCTCTCTCTCTCTCTCTCTCTCTCTCTCTCTCTCTCTCACTCTCTCTCTCTCTCTTTCTCACTCTTTCACAGCTTGTCATGCCTGTTATCACATCTCTGTGTTCCTAGGCCCATACTATATCTCCATTTCTCAGTTCTCTCTCTCTCTCTCTCTCTCTCTCTCTCTCTCTCTCTCTCTCTCTCTCTCTCTCTCAATCCCCCCCCCTCCCCCCCCCCTCCTAAGGTCTGCTCTGGGCTCTTGGCTATTGTCACCTGGTCTAGTTGGTTGGTAGTGCTACTGTCACCTCTCCTGTCAACCCCCCTACCCCCCCCCCCCACCCCTCCCCCTCCTCCCCAGCCCCACGGCCTCCCTCCTGTCACTCACCACCCCGCTCCCTGGCCCCATGGCCCCCCTCCTGTCACCCCCCCTCCACCCCCCGGCCCCATGGACCCCTGCTGTCACCTCGTGTCGTTATGACATTACAGCTGCTCCTAAGAGGCCTCCAGCTGCTTCTCTTCTCCTCTCCTCCTCCTCCTCTCCTCCTCCTCTTCTCCTTCATCTGGTCAGCATTCTCTCACTTCCCTGGGGGAGGAGAAGAGGGAGAGGTTGAGGAAAGACAGGAGGGAGAGGGAGGGAGGGAGGGAGGGAGGGAGGGAGTGAGAGAGGCAAACAGAGATTAGAAACAGTTTATTTTATTCTCCTGGTATTTGAAATATTAATATGTGTTTATTTCCTCTTGAAGTGAGGTATCCGTTTAAAATGAATACAGAGAAAAGCAATAAAGAGTCTCATAACATATGCAAATTATCTTCTTTTCCTAAACTGACTCCACTGCCTGGAACAGACACAGAATATCTCAACAGTATTATGGTATGGTGATTTTCATTATGAGTAGTAACTGTGACTGCAGGCAGTAATCATCGCAGTTTATGGGGAAGCCAAGGTGATAGTTGTACATTCGCCATGAGAGAGTGCATGAGAGAGTGCATGAGAGAGTGCATGAGAGAGTGCATGAGAGAGTGCTTTCTCGAACATTCACCATTCATCTACCCTCTTATGCCTAGTGCACCACAGGGGAGGCTGGTGGAGGTAGAAATTGGAAGACAGCCTCGTTGTAATGCATGGAACGGAATGGTATCAAATACACACAGGAATGGTATCAAACACACATGTCTGATACCCTTCCTCATTCCGTTCCATGTATTACGATGAGGCCGTCTTCTGGTTTCCGCCTCCACCAGCCTCCCCTGTAGTGCGCAGTATAATTGTTGCTTATCTAACATTCCACGTCGGGTCTCCCCCCCCCCCTCTCTCCCATCATCCCTTCTCCGCTGGTGAGACCCCCCCCAGCCGGTTGTTCAGACAGGAGTCTTTGACACCTGAAGCAGGCGTAGCCAGATCTTACACGCGGCGTCCTCTCATAGACTCTCATGTAAACACACACACATTAGGACGTGTTTCCTGTGGCCCATTACAGCTGAGCTGGGGCTGAGTCAGACGCATACACACAGCTCTGTGTCCTTCTGGAGTGTCTGGGGTACACACACACACACACACACACACACACACACACACACACACACACACACACACATGGCAGGCATGCACACACACACACACACACACACACACACACACACACACACACACACACACACACACACACACACACACATACACACATACACACACACACACACACCCTCCATTTTCATTTCCTGCTCAAGAGGGCTCTGTCTCTGTCACTGTCTGTCTCCTCTGTTTTCTGTGGTGATTCTGCTCTAATTGGTGAGGAAGTGCATCTATGACGCCATCGGAATCTGTTGTCAGCAGTGTGTGTGCGTGCGTGTGTGCGTGCATGCGTGTGTGTGTGTGTGTGTGTGTGCGCGCACCATATCTGTGTGTCTGTGTGTGCGCAAATGTGTGCCGTGTGTGTGTGTTCTAAATACAAACCACTCAGCCAGGCGGATCACATGATGTTTATATTTCACTTCGGGAGATTAAAGGGAAAGTGGTGTAAGACGGAATATATGAAATCCGATAGGACCATAACGAAGTGTGGGGTTGGATGCGTCCTTGCTTGGTTGAACTCCATGATGCTAATTCCCTGGCACTTCAGAGCCAATCAGGGAGTCCTACACCTGAAGGGTGTCGCCTGCGGTGTCAGGTGACGCATCACACCTTCAGGTGTTGGCACAGAGGGTTTAGGTTCTAATGAAGACGTGCTGGAGCAGTGTAAAGAGGTGATAACTTGGAAAGAGCAATGTGTGATTGATGTGTGTGTGTGTGTCAGTGTGTGTGTCTAACACTGTTTCTGTGTGCGTGCGTGTGTGTGTGTGTGTGTGTCTAACACCGTTTCTGTGTGCATGCGTGTGTGTGTGTGTGTGACTGAAGTGATGGGCTTGTTATAAAGGTGTGTGTCCCAGACACAGTCTGACTGTCATTGTGCCAACAGCACATCACCTGCTGTGTGATCCCTGCTGCTACTTAACTTAGACAGGAGGTATTTCATATGAGTTAGCGATGTTCCCGATAGAGAAGCCAGATTGATTGCAAATCAGATGGTCGGATGAGACCAAGAGTTTCCTGGAACTTGAAGACATTGCATTAGCCTAGCCCACCTAGGTTTGAACCCAGACTGTCACATTCGCCTAGGCTTTAGCTCATTCAGCTAACACAGTCTTATTTTTAGTCCATGGATGACCCAGGTTTGAACCCCGTCTGCCACATTCGCCTAGGCTTTAGCTCAGGGGACTAGCAACGTCTTGTGTTCCACAGAACATGACCCGGATTTGAACCCAGTCTGCTTCATGAGTACATAGGCTCCAGGCTTTCCATCTGGCTTCCTTGGTCTCGTACCATTCCTAGAGGCTTGGACTCATTTAGGTAATGAAGTATTAGCCAACCCAAACGTCTCCATCTTCTCCTACTCTCTGTCCTCCACTTTACCCACCTCATAGGCTCCCATCGGCTGGCCCTAATACAGTCAAGTGGCCTTTATAGGGTCCCATGGACTGGCCTCAGCTCTAAATAGCATAGCACACAACATCTTAGCATAGCACAGCATAGCACACAGCATCTTAGCATAGCTCAGCATAGCACACAACATCTTAGCATAGCACAGCATAGCACACAACATCTCAGCATAGCATAGCACAGCGTACGACATCTTAGCATAGCACAGCATAGCACACAACATCTTAGCATAGCACAGCATAGCACACAACATCTTAGCATAGCACACACCATCTTAGCATAGCACAGCACAGCATACAACATCTCAGCATAGCACAGCATACGACATCTTAGCATAGCACAGCACAGCATACAACATCTTAGCATAGCTCATAACATCTTAGCATAGCACAGCATAGCGCAGCATAGCCCAGTTACAGCCCAGCCCAGCCCAGTCACAGCCCAGCCCAGTTACAGCCCAGCCCAGCCCAGTCACAGCCCAGCCCAGTTACAGCCCAGCCCAGTTACAGCCCAGCCCAGCCCAGCCCAGCCCAGCCCAGCCCAGCCCAGCCCAGTTATAGCACAGCCCAGCCCAGCCCAGCCCAGTCACAGCCCAGCCCAGTTACAGCCCAGCCCAGCCCAGTCACAGCCCAGCCCAGTTACAGCCCAGCCCAGTTACAGCCCAGCCCAGCCCAGCCCAGCCCAGCCCAGCCCAGCGCAGCACAGCCCAGCCCAGTTACAGCCCAGCCCAGCCCAGCCCAGCCCAGCCCAGCCCAGCCCAGCCCAGCCCAGCCCAGCGCAGCACAGCCCAGCCCAGTTACAGCCCAGCCCAGCCCAGCCCAGTCACAGCACAGCAAGAGACCTCTTAGCATTGCACACATAACATCAATGTTCGGTTAAGCTCCCTAACTTCTGAACCGTCAAACATACATTTCATCATATAGCACTTTGTCCCTTGGAGGGCAGATGTGTAAAGCAGTTGAAGCTGGAGTATGTGTGTGTGTCTATGTGTGTCTGTGTGTGTGTGTGTGTGTGTGTGTATGTGTGTGTGTGTGTGTGTGTGTGTGTGTGTGTGTGTGTGTGTGTGTATTTATGTGTGTATGTGTGTGTGCGTGCGTGCGTGCGTGCGTGTGCGTGTGCGTGTGCGCGTGTGTCTGTATATTCCTGTCTGTCTGTGTGTGTGTGTGTGTGTGTGTGTGTGTGTGTGTGTGTGTGTGTGTGTGTGTGTGTGTGTCTATGTGCTCTTCCTTAGACCCTGCCGGCTCTCCCAGCATACGTAGGAGCCCATTAGTCCTGGCTATGATAAATGAATGATCACGTCTTCATGTTAACCAGCCGTGTAGCGGTTAAATATTAAAGAGGAGCCAGCGCGATGCAGCACACATACAAATGGAATCATTTCAACCATGAGTACAGAAAAACAGGGCTACTTGCCTTCTTTTACCACTCATGGTTTGTGTGTGTGTGTGTGTGTGTGTGTGTGTGTGTATGTGTGTGTGTGTGTGTGTGTGTGTGTGTGTGTGAGTTTGTGTGTCTGACAGCGTTTGTGTGTGTGTGTGTGTGTGTGTGAGTGAGTGAGTGTATGTGTCTGACAGCGTTTGTATGTGTGCGTGTGTGTGTCTGACAGTGTGTGAGTGTGTGTGTGATGTTCTTCTTGGTAATCTATTCTAGTGCAAAGGGCCAAGGCGTTCTAAAAACTCGAGAGGTGTATAACAGTTTGTTCTCTAATAACCTTGCCAATGGGGGTATTACTTGTTGGAGTGAGTATGAATATGAATATGAATGATATCTTCAGAAACTCTCTTTCTAATAGCTCTGTATACTATCTGATGTCGCTGTACTGAAGGAGAAATTGGCTTGGGTATTACAATCTGGGCCCAGTATTTCAAAACCTTTAATCTAGATCAGAATGATCCGGATTCTTTTTTGCTATCCAGGATCAGATTTATAGACGTTGAGTAGTATAGGGGGAAATCAGCCAGCTCAATCTGATCCTGGGTAGCAACAAAAATAATCTGGATCATTCTGATCCAGCTTCAAAGTTTTTAAATACTGGACCCAAATGTTAATACCCAAGTATGGGTCTGGGCCGGGCCATGTCGGGTCTGGGTCTGATCTTCACTGGGTCTGGGCCAGCCTGGGCAGAACAGCTGTGGGCAAGACTGTCTTCGGAGATGGAGAGAGCTGCGTGATGAAGCCAGGATCTGGAAGGGCTTGGATGGGTCTAAGTGGGACTGGCTGGGTCTGGGTGGGCCTGGCTGGGTCTGGTTGGGTCTGGGTGGGCCTGGCTGGGCCTGGCTGGGTCTGGGTGGGTCTGGCTGGGCCTGGCTGGGCCTGGCTGGGTCTGGATGGGCCTGGCTGGGTCTGGATGGGCTTGGCTGGGCCTGGCTGGGTCTGGTTGGTCCTGGCTGAGTCTGGCTGGGTCTGGGTGGGCCTGGCATGGTCTGGCTGGGTCTGGGTGGGCCTGACTGTGTGTGCAGTACAGTACTTGGATCTTGGACCGGGCCTGGAGAGGGCTGGGTCTGGGAGTGATCATAACTGGGTCTTGGCCAGCCTGTGGAAGGCAGACCAGACGGTCTGACTGCCCTGTAGAGAGATAGAGGAGAGTGGAGAGACAAGAGAGAGAGAGAGAGAAGAGAGAAGAGCGAGAGAGAGAGAGAGAGAGAGAGAGAGAGAGAGAGAAGAGAGAGAAGAGAGAGAAGAGAGAAGAGCGAGAGAGAGAGAGAGAGAGAGAAGAGAGAGAGAGCTGAACTCCGGCTGAGCTCCAGCCAGACGGTGGAGATGGTGATGAGGGAGATGCTGATGCTGGCGGTTGAGCGATGGCGTCTTGGAGAGCGTTCATCCTTCAAAATGAGAGACGCCACAGGATCCGGGCCCCGCTGACGGATGGCCAACGCCGTGTGAGCGCTTTACTCAAGTCCGACAATATGGTGGCGTTGGAGGGCCATCCGTCACGGAGCAGGGGGCCAACTATTAACCTCTGCTTTAGAGAGAAGGCAGGTCCAGAATGAGGTTTCATAGAAATGCATTATGCCTGAAGTTGCCCCTTCTGAACTCTGTGACTATGGTGTACTTTGACTGAGGGCTCGGTAAATATCCTACAAGGTGTGTGTGTGTGTGTGTGTGTGTGTGTGTGTGTGTGGATATTTGTGTGTGTATGTGTGTGTCTGTATGTCTGTGTGTTTCTGTGCATGTGCGTGCGTGTGTGTGTGTGTGTGTGTGTGTGTGTGTGTGTGTGTGTGTGTGTGTGTGTGTGTGTGTGTGTGTGTGTGTGTGTGTGTGTGTGTGTGTGTGTGTGCCCGCTCCACTAAGCAGTCATTGCCTCTCATTGCTGAGTTGAAGGCTGTGGAAGCAGACAGCTCCGGTGTTGCAGTGACCTTATTTGAAACAGAAGGGGAACAGAGTTCCTACTCATATTAACATTTCCAACTAACCTTTGTGAGAATGTCACCTAGTAATGTCACCCTGGGTCAAACACAGAGGCTATAGGATCTCTGTAACACGCTGTCGCGTCATCAACGCGGCCATTGGAAGTACAGTACAGTCCTAATGAAGCTCTCTGACATTGTTGTGACATCATCAGTGTTGGACGGCCTAATGTGATGTTCGTTCGTGACTTCTCAACAGCTCAGTGGCCGTCTCGGGGTGTGATGGATGAGCCTAGGGGTGGATGTGTGTGTGTGGGTGTGTTTATGGGACTATGTGTGTGTGTGTGTGTGTTTATAGGACTGACTGTGTTTATGGGACTATGTGTGTGTGTGTGTGTGTTTATAGGACTGTCTGTGTTTATGTGTGTGTGTGTGTGTGTGTGTGTCTGAGACACCCTGTCAGACCTAGTTGGATTCACACAATCCTTCACTGACCAAGATGGACAGGCCACAGGGCCACAGACCTCTGAGTGTGTATGTGTGTGTGTGTGTTTGTGTGTGTGTGTGTGTGTGTGTGTGTGTCTGAGGTGACTTGGTGTCTCTGTGTCTGTGTGTGTGTGTGTGTGTTTATGTGCTCCTGTGTGTGTGTGTGTATGTGTGTGTGTGTGTGTGTGTGTGTGTGTGTGCTTACGTGCTCCTGTGTGTGTGTGTGTGTGTGTGTGTGTGTGTGTGTGTGTGTCTGAGGTGACTTGGTGTCTCTGTGTCTGTGTGTGTGTGTGTGTGTTTATGTGCTCCTGTGTGTGTGTGTGTATGTGTGTGTGTGTGTGTGTGTGTGTGTGTGTGTGTGTGTGTGTGTGTGTGTGTGTGTGTGTGTGTGTGTCTGAGGTGACTTGGTGTCTCTGTGTCTGTATGTGTGTGTGCTTATGTGCTCCTGTGTGTGTGTGTGTGTGTGTGTGTGTGTGTGTGTGTGTGTGCTTGCTTACGTGCTCCTGTGTGTGAGTGTGTGTGTGTGTGTGTGTGTGCGCTAGGTGTGAGGCAGGGCACTGGGGACCAGAGGGTTGATGGGGTCAGCAGACACTGGTCTTACAGTGGCGGGAGAGGACTGGCTTCCCATCCAGAAGTGTCAGCTTCACTACTCAGTACAGTAGCTCCCGCATGGCTGCTCCCTCTCTCTCTCTCTGCCCTTCCAGAGAGAACATTATAACACACAGGGCTCTCCCCAAAGAAAGTAAGAGGGAGACGTTTCAAGGGAAACTATATATTTAGTCATGCTATAGTAACTATCTTTGATCGCCAAAGGCATCTACGGCGGAAGATAGGTAGTGATTCTGCAGTCATGACAGCAGTGGGAAGCTCGTTCCACCAGCGGGGCGCCAGGACAGTGAAAAGCCGTGACCGGCCAAGAGTGCATTGCAGTAGTCAAGGCAGGAGATCACAAGTGTCTGGACCAAGAGTTGTGCTGCTTCTCTCGTGAGGAATGGACATATCCTTCTGATGTTGTAGAGGAAGAATCTACAGGAGTGTGCTGTCGCTGTGATGTTTGCCGCACATATTTACCGGTGTAGAGACAGAGGGTTAGTGGGCAATACAAGACGTAGGTAGCGCTCAATACACTCGGAGTAGTGAAATTAATAAAAATAGAATGAAAATACTTAGTAGTTTGGCCTTCCTCTCAGGCCTTCCTTGATGGACTCCACAGATGGACTCCTTCGTCTTTGTGTCAGGCGTCTTTGTGTCAGGAGGCTGTCGCTCTTAGACGTCAGGATAGAAGTTCAGATTCTGTAATTGCTGATGACTTGGCAGGGTTGCAGCCCCTCCCACCTTACGATCGGTTAACGACCAGACAGACTTCACCATTCAGTCCAAACGTATGTAGTTCTAGTCAAAGCTGAATGGGGACTTAAATACCTTGCAGAGTAGTTTCAGCCCCTCCCCCAGGGCTTCAGGCAGGATAGCCACAGCAATACACAGCAAAACTACCAACAACACACTGACTTTAAGGGTGTTTGTTTAAGGAGGTCCCTCAGTGAATTCAGCGTTTTAGCTGTATTTTCGGCGCATTTTGACGTTGATAAACGCGAGTTCGGTTTTGATAATGCAGTCCAGCGCCACGCTGTTCAAACATCCTGGGGAGAAGCCTGATCCACGTCCCCTTACACTAGTGCTTAGACATTGTGTCAAGGGAATAGCCACCATGGGGTGGCTTAAAGTATATTTGCATGCACGCATTTGACGGCGTTCCTCTGTGGCTCAGTTGGTAGAGCGTGGTGTTAACACCGCTTAAGTTGTGGGTTTGACTCCCGCTGGGACCATATATACTGAAAATGTATGGACTCACTGCAATGTAAGTTGCTTTGGATGAAAGTGTCAGATAAATGGCATACATATATGTATATAGTACTCAGACATTGTGTCAAAGGAATAGCCACCAGGGGAAAACTATACATTTCAAATTAAAAGCATATTTGCATGCATGTATTTGATGTCATGGTGGTATGAGTGTGTGTGTGTGTCTAATTGCTTGGCAGGTGTGAGCTGTACATGTATGTCATGGTGTGTAGGCCTGCATGTATTTGATTGAATGAGCTGACATTTGAAATGCCTTCTTCTGTGTCTTTTGATTATGGACATTTGAAATGCTTGTGCACGCTTACTCACATACACACACACACACACACACACACACACACACACACACACACACACACACACACACACACACACACACACACACACACACAATTCTAGATAGTGTCTGAAGCCAGATGGCGGGAGGCAGAGTCAACATGGTGTGTACAGTTTGTGATAAACATATCCTAGCTCTGACGAAGTTAATTACATTCTCCTCATCTTAGACTCCCGCCATCGATTTGTATCACATCCTGGGAGGGCGCGGGGCTGTAGACAGCACAGGCAGCCTAATCTTAGTCCCGTTAGAGCCCAGATTAGACTAACCAGATTTTAGAGGTGTTGGCATTTGATAGATAGTGGGGATTTAAACATTTCTCTTTCACTGTCTATTTATCTTTCACTATGCCTCTGTCTGACTCTGTCTCTCTCTGTCTGACTCTGTCTGTCTCTCTGTCTCTCTCTGTCTGTCTCTCTCTGCCTCTGTCTGTCTGTCTCTCTCTGCCTCTGTCTGTCTGTCTCTCTCTGTCTCTGTCTTTCTATCTGTCTGACTCTGTCTGTCTGTCTCTGTCTGTCTGTCTCTCTCTGCCTCTGTCTGTCTGTCTGTCTGTCTGTCTCTGTCTGTCTGTCTCTCTCTGCCTCTGTCTGTCTGTCTGTCTGTCTCTATCTGTCTGACTGTCTCTCTCTGTCTCTGTCTGTCTGTCTCTCTCTGCCTCTGTCTGTCTGTCTGTCTGTCTCTCTCTGTCTGTCTCTCTCTGTCTCTGTCTGTCTGTCTCTCTCTGTCTGTCTGTCTCTCTGTCTTTCTGTCTCTCTCTGTCTCTCTCTTATGTCAATTGAATTCAGTTCAGATACAGCAGTTATTGACTCTGTGTGTGTGTGTGTGTGTGTGTGTGTGTGTGTGTGTGTGTGTGTTTGTGTGTCCCTCACACACACACATACACTCACACACACCATCCAGACCAGGTGTAAAGATGGCGGCGTTCACCCAGACAACCTCCTAAAGCGGCTGTTGACAGTAATGACAGTCAGATCAGTGGAGATCAATGCTCTCCAGTTGGTTTTAATTACATCAGCAATACAGTGGACATTCAGATGGATAATATGTCATTTATTGATGCTGGGCTGGACTTTAGCCATCCACCTCCTGACGTTCACACCCACCCACACCCACACACACACATTTACATTTTTGGCATTTAGCAGACACCTTTATCCAAAGTGACTTACAACAAATACATTTGTCTAAGTAAGTGAATCATCTATCCATCAGACATCATAAGAAAAAGTAATCTATGCTCGGACCAGGGGCCGTTGACAATCACAATGCTAGACGAATTCATTTATTTACTGTAGAGAAACTGTACAGAGGGGTAGTGGGGATGAAGAGGTCTTTAGGAGGGACAGTTAAGATGTAGCCTGAAGACATGGGTCTTCAAACTAAGCTGGAAGATAGGTAGTGATTCTGCAGTCCTGACAGCAGTGGGAAGCTCGTTCCACCAGCGGGGCGCCAGGCCAGTGAAAAGCCGTGACCGAGTAACGCAACTGCTTACCTCACAAGGTCGAATGCAGCAGACAGGTC
>NC_139661.1:15300908-15303408 GCF_951799395.1 Argentina silus
ACACACACACACACACAGAGTTCCATTAGCAGCCTCATCCCTCCCTCCATCGTGTGTGCGTGTGCGTGTCCATGCGTGTCTGTGCGTGTTTCGTGCGTATGTGTGTGTGTGGAGGATATTGGTAGACGGTGGCTAAGGCGAGCCACTGATTTTTGGGAAGATGGCGTCCGCTCCGTCGTGTCTGGGGAAATGTGCCTTTCTGAACGCTGACAGGGACATAAATCAACAAGTAGCAAAAGGAAGGAGCCATTGATATGAACCTGCAAAACCACAGAAATACTCCCTGTGATGAATGTACAGCTCATAAATAGAACTCAATATCTCTCTCTTTCTCACGGTCTGTGTCTCTCTCTCTCTCTTTCTCTCCATCTCTGTCTCCCTCCCTTTTCTCTTTCCTTCTCTCTCTCTCCATCTCTGTCCCACCCCCTTTTCTCTCTCTCAATCTCTCTGTCTCTCTCTCTTTTTCTTTCTCTCCATCTCTCCGTCTTTCTTTCCCTTCCTCCCTCTCTCTCTCTCTCTCTCTCTCTCCCTCCCTCCGTCTCCCTCTTTCTTTCTCTCTCTTGCCTCGTCAGTAATAGCAGGCCAGTTGTACAATCGATAGAATTCCTTCTTTCCAGGAAACTCTATTGGCCCCCGAGCCCCTGTCCTTCTCCTTCAGAGAGAGCGATCGTCACGCTGTGTCGTAACACTGTTTATGTAACCGATCAATCAACTGTTACACAATAAATAAAACGTTGTCGATTTTCAACCCAATCATTCCAGCCTTAATCTATGTAACCTTTCAACGACCAACCGTCATCCTTCCTTCCTTTCACCAGTCAATACGGCTTCACTCAGGATAACCCAATACACACGAAACCTCGTAATGGTTCTGATCTTTCTATCCAGGATTGAGATTGAAATAAATCAGGTAAATAATAAATAAATGAATACATTTCAGATCTCAAATCAATCAACCAGTGTATTCGTTCTACACAGTGGAATAGATCCCAAATGTATTAAATTCCCCAGAGATTGGAAGCCTGTGCAGTGGGAGAGGGGTGTACAGTTTCTAATGGCCAGACTCAGATGAATGTAACTGTCTTTAAATAGCCAGAGAGAGAGGGAGAGAGTTAATCATGTTGAGGCTCTGAAGCGCAGCCACGCTACAGAGGCCTGCTGGGTGGAGTCCCCTGCCCTGTCTATACTCCCATTGAGTCTGTATCAGTTGGAGGCTGGGGGAGGTAGTTAATCGGAGGACGGGCTCATTG
Organism: Argentina silus; assembly: GCF_951799395.1. Taxonomy (NCBI): domain Eukaryota; kingdom Metazoa; phylum Chordata; class Actinopteri; order Argentiniformes; family Argentinidae; genus Argentina; species Argentina silus. The sequence continues at coordinate 15,302,159 of NC_139661.1, forward strand.
TGATGCATGGAACGGAATGAGTGACTCCCTTGGTGTGTATCATGTGTGTGTGGTCTCAGTGAGTGTGTATGGAGTGTGTATAGTCCCAGTGAGTGTGTGTGGTCCCAGTGAGTGTGTGTGGTCCCAGTGAGTGTGTTTAAAATGGCGCTACTGTACGTTTTGCTGTGCTGTCAGGTCCAGCTAATTAACAGTGAGAGAACAAAAGGAGAAGAAGAGAGAGGGGGATGGAACGATGAGAGAAGAGGAGAGAGAGAGGGGGATAGGCTTGGCAAGACCGCCCGTCTGAGCCCGTAAATCTTGATGACGTCCTCGCAGTCCCCCACCCCAACCCCCCCCCCCCCCCAACCACTCCCTCACCCCCCCCCCCCCCCCACCATCTCATCCCCCAACCCCCTCCCCTACTCCCTCACCCTCACCCTCACCCCTCACCCCCTCCCCTTCTCCTCTACACCCCTCACCCCCACAACCCACCCCCTCACCCCCTCCCCTACTCCTCTACACCCCTCACCCCCCCACAACCCACCCCTCACCCCCCCCTCCATCCCAATCCACCTCCACAGATGGATGGCCATGCATGTGCTTGCACAGCAGGTTTTAATAACTGCTTCCTAATGTGATATTCTGGTTTGAGTCAGTGTTGTTGCTGGTGATGACACACTGACTCTCTCCTCTGCCCTCGGCTTGGCACACAGCACCACACACAAAAGAAAAAAAAAACACCCTCTTCTTTCCCTTTGGGGTGACACAGACGGGCTTTGTCAACATTGCCTACATCTGGTCCAGGTCTAACACCCCTCACACAGACACGCACGCACGCACGCACGCACGCACGCACGCACGCACGCACGCACGCACGCACGCACGCACGCACGCACGCACACACACACACACACATAGACGGGACTCCATGCTTGCTGCCAGCCCCGTTGCCTAGGCGACAGTGCGGGGCCAGACGGCCCATGCCAGGATCAGGACAGACCAATGCCGTGTGTGTGTGTGTGTGTGTGTGCATGTGTGTGTGTCTGTGTGTGTCTCTCTCTGCCACTCTGCCAGCTATGCCCTGTCGTTGTCCCTTCAGTAAGAACAAGGTGGAAGGTGGTTAATGGTGAATGAGTTACACAAACTGTATTTCACACACACACACACACACACACACACACACACACACACACACACACACACACACACACACACACACACACACACACACACACACACACACACCCTATATCATGTTTATACTACTTTGT
>NC_139661.1:15308408-15318408 GCF_951799395.1 Argentina silus
AAGGGTCTAAAAATGTTTTTTAAAAATGTTTTCACTACGTTATAAAGAAAAAAATCTGTTTTGACATCCTGAAGGTTTGTGGTCACATCAATAACTAAAGAACATGCTGTGACTGTGTGTGTGTGTGTGTGTGTGTGTGTGTGTGTGTGTGTGTGTGTGTGTGTGTGTGTGTGTGTGTGTGTGAAGGTTGATTTTGAAGGGGTTACTTTGATCATAAGACTTTCACCTACTGAGCAAGCTGTTCTGTATTTCTCCATTGGCAGAGGTCGTTGAGTTGAAGTTAAGGGAATGATTTAAAGAGTGTTGCATTTCACCTTGTCCTGGTACCTATAGTGCACTCTCTCTCTCTCTCTCTCTCTCTCTCTCACACACACACACACACACACACACACACACACACACACACACACACACACACACACACACACACACACACACACACATCCTGCTGCTGTCTCCCTTGTTCTGTCAACTAGTAGGAGTAATGGGGTTACACAGACACACACGCACACACACACACACACACACACACACACACACACACACACACACACGCACACACACACATGCACGCACACGCACGCACACACACACACACACACACACACACACACACACACACACACACACACACACCACCCAGGACGGATGGGAAGGGCTCCCAGGTTTTGCACAGAGGCACTGTGTCACTGTCGATCTCCCAGAGCCCCCCCCGTCCCCCGCCCCCCCCCTCTGTGACCGAACACACTGCTGTGTCGCAGGGAGGGCAGAATCTGTGCTCTCCTCTCCACCCCTCCATCCATCCTCACCGACAGCACCCTCCTCTCCTCCTCCGTTCCTCCCCTCTTCCTCTCCTCCTCTCCCCCCATCCTCTTGCCCTCATTGACCCCCTGTTAAACATCCATAAACACCGCCTGTCCTTGTGTAATTAGTTACCCTGGTACATTTAGACAGCAGCCAGCGTGCATCGGAAACAACCCCAAACGTCTCTCCTCTCCTCTCCTCTCCTCTCCTCTCCTCTCCTCTCCTCTCCTCTCCTCTCCTCTCCTCTCCTCTCCCCCAGCCCCAGTGCAAGCCCCAGTGCCAGCTCCAGCCTTAGCCCTAGACCTAGCACCCAGCCCCAACCCTAACCCCAACCCCTAACCCCTAACCCCCAACCCCCAACCCCAGTATCAGCCCTATTCCCAGCCCCCAGCCCCAGCTCTAGCTCCCAGCCTCAGCCTCAGCCTCAGCCTCAGCCTCAGCCTCAGCCTCAGCCCCAGCCCCAGCCCCAGCCCCAGCCCCAGCCTTAGCCCCAGCCCCAGCCCCAGCCCCCAGCCTCCAGCCCCCAGCCCCCAGCCCTAGCCCCAGCCCCAGCCCTAGCCCTTGTCATATGTCTTATGTCTTAGGTGGCATGTTAGGGTGGGAGCAGAGGAGGACTAAGAAGCCTAAATGCATTTATCACTGACGAGGCGATGGGATGATGGTAAACCGGTGAGAAGATGGAAGAGCATGCATATATGTATGTGTGTGTGTGTGTTTGTGATGGAGCGCATGTTTGGCCTGTCTCTCAGAAGCTTACACCAAAGCTTTAACTTAGCAAGCATCATCTGTTTGTATTCAGGTCATTCCTTGACTGCCTGTATGCTATTGATAACTCTGCCCAGGCATTAGCTCAACAGGCTAGCACAGTAGCATAGCAAGGATCATATCATCGTATGGTTTCAGGTCATTCCTTGACAGCCTGATGCTAACCATGCTAAGGCTTTAGCTCAGTGGGTTAACTTACTCCAGTTTTAGCTTAGCGAGCTAACACACCGGCTTTAGCACAGTATGTTGTCAGTGTTCCAGGTGGTCATTCCTTGACAGCCTGTTTGCTTGAGATGCTAACCAGCGCTAACTAGACCATGACTAAGCACCGTATCGCCTCTCCAGTCTGTTCCTAGCTTACATCACACACACACCCACACACACACCCACACACACACACACACACACACACACACACACACACACACCGGACACACACACACACACCGGACACACACACACACACACACACACACACACACACACACACACGGAACGGACACACACACACACTGACAACACATGGGGACACACCGAGAGGCAAACGACGGCCAGCCTGAGGCATTGGACCATAGCTGCATGACTCAGTCATGTGTGACATCATTGGATCAGGAAGGCCAGCGCCGGCCGTGATGTGACCAAAAGGTGCCATTTAACCTGTTGTGTCTAATATGGCTGCGTTAGTGACGTGTCACTCAACCCCTCCGAACATCCAAACCCACAGCCCAGCAGCCGCTTGACCTCACTGTGTGTGGTCTGTCTGATGACTCATCGCTGTGTTATTGTGCTTCAGATTAATCTCTGATGCTCATTAGGAATATTTATAGATGCGCATGATATACTTATCCTGCTGATTGACTTGACTTGAGGTCGGAAGTTACTGTACTGTAGAGATGTGGGCTAGCAGCAGTGTGTGTGTGTTGGGGATTTCCCTGTGTTGTTTCTGTGTGTGTGTGTGTGTGTGTGTGTGTGTGTGTGTGTGTGTGTGTGTGTGTGTATGTGTGTCTGTCTCTGTTTTCTCTCTCTCTCGCTCTCTCTCTTTCTTTCTCTGTGTATGTATGTGTGTCCATGTCCCTGTGTGTGTTTGTCCGTTTCCCTCTGTGTGTGTGTGTGTGTGTGTGTGTGTGTGTGTGTGTGTGTGTGACCTGTCTGGAGAGAGGTATCAGGGATGAGTGTGTGCAGTGCAAACAGGACTAGGCCTGAGTGTTGCTGTAAAAGGTCTACAACTCCTATCTGATCCGCCTCAAAGCCTAGTAATCCCTCTACACACACACACACACACACACACACACACACACACACACACACACACACACACACACACACACACACGCACCCTTGAGATCCTCAGACGCTCGTATTGATCTGCCCTCTTACTCTTGTTCAGCTTGCTCAAGACTCAAAAGTGTATGTTTACCTTTTCTGTGTGTATTAGTGGAGCTGGGACAATGGCTATGTTTCATTATTCACTAGCGTACCATATACTAGCATACTTCTTAGAATGCATGGCCACCACACTACATTAACTCTACGTGGTACTTCAGTGTGGCTAGTGGATCATTTCTGGGCCAGTTTTCTGGAAGAGTACTCCCAGAGTACCATTGAGACCAAGGTCTCTATTACGAGGGTGTTCTGCATACACATAATTTCCAAACATTATTAAACAAAATCAGGAAAAACAATCACATTTTTCAACAAAGAGGTCCTCGATCAAAATGTTACATTTCCTGAGCGGCATGAGAACAGCCAACTGTAATGTACTCTGTAGATGGTTCCAGCAGTGAGGTGCACCACAACTAAAAGTGGATTTACACAACTCAGTGGAGACCCGAGGAACCTCAAGACTTAACCAACCCTGAGAACAAGTTTGGTAACTTTGGTTCTTATACATCAATAACCAGTTGAGGTAAGCCAGGGCAGGGTGTGTGTGTGTGTGTGTGTGTGTGTGTGTGTGTGTGTGTGTGTGTGTGTGTGTGTGTGTGTGTGTGTGTGTGTGTGTGCGTGTGTGCGGGCGTGTGGGCGTGTGTATTAGTAAGCCAGGAGCTTAAGCAGTAGGGCTTTGTACACAAAAAGGGAGTAATGGTACGATCTATGGGACTTCAGCAAGGTCCATTTTAAGATGCATTTTAGTCTAGGACCAGACTTAATCTGTGTCCGGAAATCCGTTCCAACAATAACCAGTGTGTTCCCAGAGGTCAGTGCATACTACTTAGCATGCATAGTCACTACAGTGCATACTACTTAGCATGCATAGACAATACAGTGCATACTACTTAGAATGCATTGACAATACATTACCTCACTCTATGAAGAATGCTAGTGTTGTTAGTGGAACAAACAGCCAGTAGTGAAGGAGGGACAATAGCTATGTCTCACTGTCCATACTAGCATACTACTTAGAATGCATACTACTTAGAATGCATACTACTTAGCATGCATAGCGAATACATTATTTCATTCTATGTTGTATGTTAGTGTGGCCAGTGAAACACACCAGTTGAGACTGGCGGAGGGAGTAAGAATCACACAGGTTTGATACCATTCCTCATTCCATTCCATGCGTTACAATGAGCCCGTCCTCCGATTTCTACCTCCGCCAGCCTCCCCTGGAACACTCAGTACAGCCAGTGTGTTCTCTTAGGTGAGTGAGTGTGTGCTACTCTACTCTTAGGAGTTTGTGACAGTGTGGTGTGGATGTTCTAAGAAATCTCCGTCCGCTAGAAACCAGCTCCTCTAAAAGCCTGTCTGGTTACACAACAGCGCAACAATCCTCATTATTGTTTCCTGGCCAATTCTGCACCAATGAACAGCAGCTGTTGGCTGTCATCAAAGGCTATCTTCAGAGATGAAAGTATAATACAAGATGTTTCCATTAAAACCATCAAGCTAAAAGCGTAAATGTACTTCAGATAGTACATGTACTTAAGATGGGAGCAATATGGACAATGTTCCGTTGTTCTGTTCCCTCTGAGTGTGGTGTTGTGCGTAGGTGCCACTTAAACTAGGGACACGTATGGAAGCCTCTTTGTTTTGTTGATCCTGTAACATCATCGCTTCATATTAATTACCTCCAGGCCCATACAGGTGTGTCAACATATGTGAAAACAGTCTATGTTTCTATTTTCTGACATCAAAAAGAGAAAAGAAAAGATCTTAAGGAAAGGAAAAACATATTGACATCATATGGGTTCAATTGTTTAGGACCTTCTCACCTATCTTTTTGACTGCTGAACATCGAACATCGCCCTTTTCACATACGTAGACACTGATATGGTGCTGGGGATAATGACTGTGATGTTAAAAAGTACAGTACTCCACTTCAGCTGATGTCCTCCTCTGCTTATTCCTGCATTTCTCAGAGACACGTTTAAATGACACCATGTCTCTGTCAGGGGAGGCTGGTGGAGGTAGAAATCGGAGGACGGGCTCATTGTAATGCACGGAATGGAATCAGGAATAATATCATCCACCATTCTCCCTTTGTCTCCGTTTATGATAGAAAAGATAATTCTGTCTGTCCATGTTTACTGAGCCAGATGACCCGTTCTGTCTATCCAAGAGTTTATTTATGCGTTTATTGACAGAACCGCAGACAAACACATTTATTCAGTGTGTCTTTAGAAGGCTGGCTGAGTCAATAACGGAGAGAACAAGACTTGTTTATAACTTCACAATAGAGCAGTTTTTTTATTTCCTTTCAAATCATCCATACCAGATAGCACCAATTGGAAGCATACCATTCTCTGGTGAACACCAGACATGTCAGAGCTAAAACTAGACGATAGAATATCCCTTAGGAAATAGATCATCTTCCTAGACTACCTAAACACCCACTGCTCTACATTTGCAGATGAATTCTGGATGAATTGGATGGAACGCTTTTAGAGACAGCAATTGGAACGCCGTGGTTTTATCTTTTTTTCTGCCTTGTCCAATTTAGTGGAATGGGTTTGTGTTCATTTTTATGCCACACGGAGCACAGAAATCATCTGTGTTGGTTGTCTCCTCTCTGTCTCTCCAACGAGTCTCTCTCTCTCTCTCTCTCTCTCTCTCTCTCTCTCTCTCTACCTCTCTCTCTACCTCTCTCTACCTCTCTACCTCTCTCTCTCTCTCTACCTCTCTCTACCTCTCTCTACCTCTCTCTCTACCTCTCTCTCTCTCTCTCTACCTCTCTCTACCTCTCTCTCTCTCTCTACCTCTCCCTTTCAGGGTTCTGGGTCAGAGACGGGTGGCGTAACATGGTTCTTTTCTGTTCTACCCTCAACCAACGTCATTGTGATGGATCATGTCACTGAATCATTTCTGGCCTTATGAATACTTTTATGTTCTGCTGATGAATGTCTCAGCTTGTCGGCTATTGTTCAGGGCCAGCGTCCCTGACGCTGACACCACAGGGTCTGATGCAGCGAAGCGTGACCGTATGTATACATCTCTCTCTCTGTTGTGCCTGGGTGTTCTGTTTTTCATCTGTTGATAGCAAAAAATAAAGCTGTCTGGGGACAATCAGCAAAAAGACAAAAATAAAGCTATTTTAGCTCTATCTTGAGCGTGATTAAAATGTTTTTATTTGATATTCGAGACGTGTACTGATTCAAGTAACGTGGCTAACGTGACCAGCCGGACAATATAGCTGAAAAATGTTTTTTTTTTTTAAATAAATCTTCTAACCTGTACAGTTTTTCACACTGTCTCTGTTTCTGGGATGATGAAAGTAAATAATCAACACTAGTACATTTTATTATGGTGGGATCAACTTCCACAGCCAAATATCTGCATTACCATCTCAGTGTTCCAACGCTGCCTGCTTGTTTAAGTGTCTCCAGTGACGTTAGCAGTGCATTGACGTGCAGAGCACATCATCGACAGCCAATCATGTAATTTGAGGTTATATAAGTCCTTCCTATTGAGTGTGGAGATTGTTTCCTTTTCCCACTGTGTTGCAACTCGATTGTGGTAAACATACTGATGGATTACACCTGCTGTTGCTCAGTCAGGAACCTGAGAACAAACGACAATAGATATTTTCAGGGGTATTTAGTTTTGCTTTGCTTCCTAAGTGACACAAAAGACGACCATTATGTTGATGGAAAACCTCTCTCTCCCTTTGAATTGCTCCCTTCCATACTACACACCTCCCAGGGGAGGCTGGTGGAGGTAGAAATCGGAGGACGGGCTCATTGTAATGGTGATACTATTCCTCATTCCATGCATTACAATGAGCCCGTCCTCCGATTTCTGCCTCCACCAGCCTCCCTTGCTCCCCCCCCCCTCCCCCACCACCAACCAGTAGGTGTCCCCTGTCTCTGTCTTGGCCCGTGTCCTGGTCAAGGCTAGCCCTCGCCACGCGTGTCTGCGTCCCGTGTTGGTGGCGTGTGTCTTTAGGTGTGTCTTGTTGACGCACCAGCTGGGCTGGGAGCAGTGCGGCGTGGCAGAGAGTGGAGAGGTGCCAGGAGAGATGCCAGGCAGTTTGGTGTGGCAGAGAGGAGAGATGCCAGGAGAGGTGCCAGGAGAGATGCCAGGAGAGATACCAGGAGAGATGCCAGGAAAGATACCAGGAGAGATACCAGGAGAGATGCCAGGAGAGGTGCCAGGAGAGATGCCAGGCAGTGTGGTGTGGCAGAGAGAGGAGAGGTGCCAGGCCTGGCTAGCATTAGTGCTGCCAGGGTAATGGAGACAACAGCACGCCTGAGAGAGCGAGGTCACTGACACCTTGATGTAGACGCGCTGTCTACCTCATCTTTGGATCTTTCTCTCTCTCTATCTCCATCTCTCTTTGACTCTATTTCTCTCCATCTTTTTCTCTCTGTCTCGCTCTCTCTTTCTCTCTTCTCACTCCTCCCTGTTCAGTGATTCTCTCTCTCCACCCCTCACCTCCCCCCCCCCCCCCCCCCCCTCTGTTGTATGAATCCTGCTGCTTTCCTTGATGCCTCATGAATATTAATTAAAGCTGATATTTGCATTATTTGCTCCTGAAATGTCTGAGTACACAAAGGTGACAGCCATCAAACCTCAGTGAGACAACCGATTATGTGTGTGTGTGTGTGTGTGTGTGTTAGGCAGTGCTTCAAAGGGTAACTTTGACTACTGTATCATAACTAGTGTGTGTGTGTATGTGTGTGTGTGTGTGTGTGTGTGTGTGCGTGCGTGCGGTTTGGATACCAACATTGCTTCTTATCTGGGATGGGGTAGTTGATGTGGTAGTCTAGTTTGTGTGTGCATTGTTTCGAATTCTTTATGGGTGTCTGCGTGTGTGTACAGTATGTGTGTGCTTCTTTTTCACTGTGTGTGTGTGTGTGTGTGTGTGTGTGTTTGTTTCTGTGTGTGTTTGTTTCTGTGTGTGTGTCTGTGTATGTGTGTGTGTGTGTGTGTGTGTGTGCGTGTTTGTTTCTTTGTGTGCGTGTGTGTGTGTGTGTGTGTGTCTGTCTCCCTGGCTTTGTGTGTGTGTGTGTCTGTGAGTGTTGGTGGCGACTGCTTGATATGGAAATGAGGTGAAGGTATTATGCGTGTTTATTGTGCCTGCCACTCCTTATTGCAGGATAGGAATTCCTTATTTAGACATTCAGGCACACACACAGACAAAGAAACACACACACACACACACACACACACACACACACACACACACACACACACACACACACACACACACACACACACACACACACACACACACACACACACACAGACTCACAGGCAGGAGAACGCACTAAGAGGGCCTAATTTAAATGGTTTCTTCTCTCTGCTTTAACCTGTTTGTGACCTCTACAGTTTTAAATAAGAGTTTGTAGCATTGTTAGAATTCAAGACAAATGACTTTGGTTTGTCTCCGGAGCTTAGTTTTTGTTTACACGTTTGACATTGTAACCTAGGTGTATATCGTATATAACAGATGATTATGAAGCATAGTTAGGTATTATACACTCGACCTTGAAGCCTACTTTAACATGAAACATGACAACATTGTCTGCCCCAGTCTCTTCCGTCTTTCCCTGGTTGTGTGTGAGCAGAACTTTAGCTCAGTGGGCTAGCTCAGTTGGGGGTTGGGGGTTCGAACCTGGGCATTAGCTTCTCACCATCGGTCCTGTCCCCCCCCACTCCTGACCCTGTCTTATCCCCCCCCCCCCTCTTAACCCTAACCCTGCCCCCCTGCCAGTGTATTTATTTGTTTTTTAATTCAGCCGTCACAGTAGGTCTGCCTCTGCTTCGCCGACAGGCAGTGTAGCCAGAACAGAACAATATCATTTGTGTGTGAGTGGTTGTGTGTGTGTGTGTGTGTGTGTATGCGTGTGTGTGTGTGTGTGTGTGTGTGTGAATGGTTGTGTGTGTGCGTGTGTGTATGCGTGCGTGTGTGTGCATGCGCGTGCGTGTGTGTGTGTGTGTGTGTGTGTGTGTGTGTGTGTGTGTACTTAGCCGTTAGCGAGAGAGTGGTGTGCTCCTCAATACTAACACGTTGTGGTTTTATGTCCATATAATGTAGTGTTTTTATGGCTCTCTCAGTGCTTGCACTGTGTGCATCACTGTTATGACGGTCGCAGTGGAGGAACGGAAGGTGTAGCTTATGTTTATGTGTTTCTTTTATGGAGTATTCCCCCTGGAATGGGCTTGCAGTCGCTTGGTCTTATAGGGAAAATGTCTAGCACATATTTTTTTATTACAATAGAAGTTGTTTTTTTTTATTTGTGAAAAGGGGAAAAGTGTTTTTCATTAGGGCTTGTAATAACTGATAATGTTTAAGAAAGACATCACAACTTCAACTTCAACGTCAAAAGTTGACTTTTCACAAAAAGTTCATGTTTGCCTTTTCTTTCATTGTTGTAAGGTATTTTATTCAGTTTTAAGGCCATGGTTGGAGCTAGTCTTAGGGCTGGAGCTAGGGTTGGGGTTAGGGTTGGGGTTAGGGTTGGAGCTAGGGTTGGGGTTAGGGCTGGAGCTAGGGTTGGGGTTAGGGTTTGAGCTAAGGTTGGGGTTAGGGTTGGGGTTTGGGTTGGAGCTTGGGTTGGGGTTAGGGTTAGAGCTAGGGTTAGGGTTAGAGCTAGGGTTAGGGTTAGAGCTAGGGTTAGGGTTAGAGCTAGGGTTAGGGTTAGAGCTAGGGTTAGGGTTAGAGCTAGGATTAGGGCTGGAGTTAGTGTTAGGGTTGGGGCTAGTCTTAGGGCTGGAGCTAGGATTAAGAACTGGAGCTAGGGTTAGGCTTAAGGTTAGGGTTAGGGTTAGGCTTAAGGTTAAGGTTAAGGTTAGGGTAAGGGTTAAGGTTAAGGTTAAGGTTAGGGTAAGGGCTACCTTTGAAATATTAGTGATTATATGGAACATTCGACCACTGGGGGAGCTCCTGAGCTAGATAGGTACCCGAAACACACAGAAATATTTTGAAGATATTACCTGATTCAGCATACACAACTTCCATGAGCAAAATATTATTTGCAAACGTTTGTCA
>NC_139661.1:15323408-15326169 GCF_951799395.1 Argentina silus
CACTGCTGAGAACCTCTGGGGACCGTGGGGGTCTGTAGAAACGTAAGTCTCTATTTAGACAGAGCGTTAGTTTCTGTATATACAACACACACACACACACACACACACACACACACACACACACACACACACACACACACACACACACACACACACACAACCACCACATCAACACGACCGACACTTCCCATTTCTTTCCCCATACGCTCCCATTTGCCAAATCCTTTGAAGTTCGTATATTGGGCCTAGAATACTTGTGTGGGGTGTTAGGAATGAAGGAGACTTGACATGATGCCAAATGACACCACATGCTTACGTTGTAAAACATGACTCAGACACACAGCCTGAGACTCAGAGACACAGAGCTATAGATAGACAGATAGAAACAGAGTTATAGATAGATACAGTTACAGATAGAAACAGAGTTATAGATAGATACAGTTACAGATAGAAACAGAGTTATAGATAGACAGATAGAAACAGAGTTATAGATAGAAACAGAGTTATAGATTCACAGATAGAAACAGAGTTATAGATAGACAGGTAGAAACAGTTCTAGATAGAAACAGAGTTATAGATAGATACAGAGTTATAGATCGAAACAGAGTTAGAGATAGACAGATAGAAACAGGGTTATAGATAGTAACAGAGTTATAGATAGACACAGAGTTATACATAGAAAGATAGAAACAGAGTATAGATAGACACAGAATTATACATAGAAAGATAGAAACAAGTTATAGATAGACAGATAGAAACAGAGTTATAGATAGACACAGAGTTATAGATAGACAGATAAAAACAGAATTATAGATAGATACAGAGTTATAGATAGAAACACATAGTTATAGAGGTGCAAACACACACACACACACACACACACACACACACACACACACACACACACACACACACACATAGGTAGATAGAAACAGAGCTATAGACAGATAGAAATAGACATGTAGGTGGTGTGAACAGTAGATAGGTAGTCATGCAGGCTGTGAGTCAGATAGAAGATTCTGGAAGATGAAAGACCCCCGAGATCTGACACCTGGAATCTGGTATCCGGAACAGAGCTGTGGGATCCACGCCATGACATCACTCCCACCGGGGGATCAAAGCCTGCTGGGTATGGAGAGGAGGGGGGGAGGGGGGTGAGGGCAGCAATTGTGTTTTGGGGGGGTGGGTGGGGGTGGGGAGGTCTTCTGGGTTTGGGTATGGAGAGAAGGAAGGCTGTGTGTGTGTGTGTGTGTGTGTGTGTGTGTGTCTGTGTGTGTGTGAGTGTGTGAGTGTGTGTGTGTGTGTGTGTTTTCGTCCGCACGCGCGCTCGTCTGTGTGTGTGTCCAGGACACCTGCATGGCACATCTGTGAGAGCAGTGGTGAGATTGACAGCGTCTCTGTGTGGCTGTGTCAGGCGCACCAGATAGATGACGCTGCCCCGGTGGTGTCCGTGGGGAGGGGAGGAGCTAGCAACAGGAGACGGCACGCCGCCACACCACACGCCAGCATGTAACGCGCCACACGCTGTGCTGTGATGGGCTGATCGAGAACCTGACGCTGTCACCCCCCCCCCACACACACACACAAAACCTGGCCCACCTAGCCAGCCAAGAGCCCACTTGTCCTTCGCCCAGCTTCCCCCCCCTGTCAGGAGGCCACGAAAGACCAGCTGAGGGGAGGGGGGGGAGGAGAGGAGAGGGGGGGAGGAGAGGGGAGGGGAGGGGAGGGGAGGGGAAGAGGAGAGGAGAGGACAGGACAGGACAGGAGAGGAGAGGAGAGGAGAGGAGAGGGGAGGAGAGGAGAAGGAGAAGAGTGGGGAGGAGAGGGAGAGGAGGAGCGGGGAGGGAGGAGACAGAAGGGGGGGAGAGGAGAGGAGAGAGAAGAGAGGGGAGGAGATGAGACAGGAGGAGAGGAGAGTAGGTGAGGGGAGAATAGCAGAGGAGAGGAGAGGAGAGGAGAGGAGAGGAGAGGAGAGGAGAGGAGAGGAGAGGAGACGGGAGAGAACAAAGACATCCCCCCTACAGTAAACAGAGGTGCTAATGGTATAGATCCTGTCTTCATATGTATTCTTGTCACAGTGCAGGATCTGCACACAGCTGCCCACGCTTCCGTTTGAAGGTTGTACTTTTGACAAAACACCTCAAGTTCTCCACAAACCTAGCTCTCTTCCCCACTTCACACAGGCTTTCCTCAGCACCCCAGACAACTGAGGTTCACAGGAGACACCGAGTCGAGGAGTCTGGAGTGTGTGTGTTCATAAGAGTTATATAAGAGGGAGAGGCAGACACACACACACACACACATACACACACACGTACAGTACACTCAGGTACGCATACACAAGCACGCACACAGGAATGCGCATGCACACATGTGCGCGCACTCACGCATGCACACACACACACACACACACACACACACACACACACACACACACACACACACACACACACACACAGATGGCAGGATCAGGCGTATATATAGGGAAATGAAGGGATGAGAGGCAATCTCTTGTTTGACTGGAATCCATCTTATCTCTCTCTTCTGCTGCTGTCTCTCTCAGAACACTCACATGAGTGAAGAGGCCTCCCTCTGCCTCTCACACACACACACACACACACACACACACACACACACACACACACACCATACACACACACACGCACGCACACACTATACATACACACGCATGCACACACACACCATACACACACACACGCACGCACACACTATACATACACACGCATGCATGCACACACCA
>NC_139661.1:15333869-15338869 GCF_951799395.1 Argentina silus
AAAACACTCAGATGTACAGGAGGGAAAGACAATACGCACACACACTCACTCACTCACGCACGCACGCACGCACGCACGCACGCACGCACGCACGCACGCACGCACGCACACACATTGTTACATGGATTATTAGGTTGTATACAGATGCATAATTGTCTATTGCTGTGGATGCAGACAATGTGCATTATTCCAACAAGGTTACAAGCTGTCACATGAGGGGCTGAATGAAAGCTGCTGACAAATGACTGCCACTGGGAGAGAGAAATACAGTGTGTGTGTGTGTGTGTGTGTGTGTGTGTGTGTGTGTGTGTGTGTGTGTGTGTGTGTGAGAGAGAGAGAGAGAGAGAGAGAGAGAGAAACAGAGTAAAACAGACAGACAGAGAGAGACTATTGTTTTTAATTTCTCCAGAGCCCCTTTAAAGAATAGGGCAAACAGAGTGTTTGGAGTTTGCCCCTGTGTGACTTCCTCTAATCACCTCCCTTCTCTCCTCTCCTCCTCCTCCCCCTCTCCTCTCCTTCTCCAGGGCCCTGTTCAGACAGGGGGTCAACTTTGTGTCGGTGAAGCCCAGTAACCTGGCGGCCTGGGAGATCAAACAGGAAATGGCACCAGGAAGTACTTCCTTGTCCATATTCTGCCAGAGGAAGCCCAGCTCCATGGCAGACAGGTAGGAGGAGCCTATTCACTACATGACACAACAGAGGAGGCTGGTGGAGGTAGAAATCGGAGGACAGGCTCATTGTAATGCATGGAACGCGCGTTTGTTACCGTTCCTCATTCCGTTCCATGCATTACAGTGAGCCCGTCCTCCGAATCTACCTCCACCAGCCTCCCTTGCTACACTACAATGTCATAGCACCTGATTTAATCAACACCTGTCATCTTATCCTAAGTCAGGGTAATCTGGCTTTGATGTTTCTCATGATTAGATGGAATCATAATAGATAAGCCTACAGCCTTCATATTTCACTACTAGAACAGCCACGCTGGGTGAATGTCAGACTGACGTCTGAATCACAACCACTAGTTTAACTGGTCCATCAGCCTCCTGAAGAGAGGAGAGGAGAGGAGAAGGAGGTAGAGGAGAAGAGAGGAGAGGAGAGATTGCTAGGCTCAGTGGTATAGGATGTGGTTGCTTATTGTGCTGTTAACGAAGCCCTTGATGAACTCTGACCTACGGTCTGTACGTAGCCCTGCCCCCTGTATCTGTAGCCTTACCTCACAGGTGAATATGGAGGGAGGGGTGATGATGGGTGTGGGGACGACGATGACGACGACCAGGGGGCGCACCAGGGGACTCCTAATTGACAGCCACGATTGAGAGGAGTTGAGTGGGTTTATGCAGGTCTGTGCTGATAGATAAAGCCTGAAGAAAACATCCCCCCCTCCCCTCCATCTCCCGTCTGCCCCCCCCGCCCCCCCCGCCCCCATTCCTCCTCATGTGCTGACAAGCTCCAGTGGAAATTGATGACCCCTGTGTCATACTAAATCTGTCACAGTGGTCGGTAATTGCTCCGTCCTCGTACTTTGAGGCTTTTTTTTTTTTTTTTTTTTTTAAAGCAGAGGGAAAATTGGTTCTGCCGCTTTAATGTTCCCCAGATTCAGCTCTTCACCAATACTCTGCCAGTTTCATAACAGTCTTAGAAGATGGATGGGGGGGGTGGGGGGAGGACGTAGATATATTAGTTTTCTGGATGTTCTCCATATGGATCTCTGTATGATTGGGCTCTTTAGCACCGCCTAGTGGGGAGGAGGGGGATGTTTTGCTGCAGGTCTGGGGTTGATGGGTGGTGGTGGTGGGGGGGGGTGTATGATAGTAGAGCAATAGTGTGTGTAGTAGAGATAGGGCTATGGTAGAGATAGGCTTCTGTAGAGAACTATAGTGTTGGGGATATGGGGGTGTTGAAATGGGGAGGTGTTGGGATGGAGGGGTTGTTGGGGTGGGGGGGAAGGTGTTGGGAGGGGGGGTTGGGGTGTCTTTTGATGGTGTTGTTTTTTTTGTACAGGCGAGAAGTGGGAAATGAAGCCTGAGAGGAAATCCAGCCTTCCCAGAGTGTGTTAAAACACCAGC
The DNA here is from genome assembly GCF_951799395.1 of Argentina silus. Taxonomy (NCBI): domain Eukaryota; kingdom Metazoa; phylum Chordata; class Actinopteri; order Argentiniformes; family Argentinidae; genus Argentina; species Argentina silus. The sequence goes on from NC_139661.1 coordinate 15,335,939, forward strand.
TTTCCCAGAGTGTGTTAAAACACCAGCCTTTTCAAAGTGTGTTAAAACACCAGTCTCCTCAAAGTGTTAAAACACCAGCCTTCTCAAAGTGTTAAAACACCAGCCCTTTCAAAGTGTTAAAACACCAGCCTTCTCAAAGTGTGTTAAAACACCAGCCTCCTCAAAGTGTTAAAACACGTAGGAAGAGACAGTGCCTGCTGGAGGATGGATAAACCCCTACTGATGCATACACAACATCTCAGTGTGTGGGCATCGATTGGCTACATTATCCAACACCCTGCAGCCTATTGGACCACACATAATGATGAGAATGTAATACAAGCCATCCTTTATTGCAGTGTCACACACACACACACACACACACACACGTGCGCGCGCATATGCACACACGCTCACACTCACACTCACACTCACAACATGTAGCTACTGCAGGGGGTCGGTATGTAGTCGATATCATAGTGGTATAACAGAGGTAGCTAGCAGGTGGTGTTAGTCAGTCCTGCCGTTCTGAAGGGTTTCAATATGGCTCCTGTGGAGCTAATTCCTAGCAGGGTTCTCACTGTACCAGGGGAGGCTGGTGGAGGTAGACATCAGAGGATGGGCTCATTGTGATGCATGGGATGGAATGACCTCCACCAGCCTCTTTGCAGTAGCAGGCTTACTGTACGAATGGAGCTGGGCTGGTCGTCAAAGAATTTCAGATCCAATTCAGTAAAATCAGCAAGTGATTTGTAATCAAAATGTTGACGCAAAAAGCTTCTCATTTTCAGTGTACTGGGAAAGCAAAGACAATGAATTCCTTATCCGCAATCATTGAATTGGATCGGAATTGAATTTCAGTTTCTGACCTGAATTGACTGAATTGAAATTCAGCTGACCGCAACCGTGGTTTTTGAAGGGTTTGACTGAAGGAGGCACAAGACTCTTATCTTTATAAGTTTCATTTTATTGAGATTGAAGAAAACAAATGCTTGCCTCCCGTGTCTGAGACCTGCTTGACTTTTAAATGCTACAGGCAACAGGGGATTCGCAGTAGAAGCGTTTGTGGATATTCTCACAGCATTTCGTCAATATCGCCAACGGCGTTTGCGTCGGCTTGTCTGAATACATGTACTCACATACTCTATGGATTTTTTGGAGATTCAAGAGATGTCGGTTTAAAACCTTTTTATTCTTCTTTTTTTTTTAACAGACGAGGCTGATGCTGATTCAATAGAATGCTGCGGGTTTGTCCTGAGTGTGATCTGAGGTCCCCTGATGCAGGTTTTTTTTGAGCTGCGCTGATGCAGATTTGTCCTGATTGTGATCTGAGCTTTTTTTACACTGGCAAGGCTGATGCTGATCGAAGAGAAAGCTGCAGGTGTTTCCTGAATGTGATCTGAGCTCTTCTCTGATGCAGGTTTGTCTTGCGTGTGATCTGAGCTTCTCTCTACTGCAGGTTTTCCTGAGTGTCTGAGCTTCTCTCTCCTGCAGGTTTATCCTGAGTGTGATCTAGGCTCCTCTCTCCTGCAGGTTTGTCTGAGTGTGATCTAGGCTCCTCTCTCCTGCAGGTTTGTCTGAGTGTGATCTAGGCTACTCTCTCCTGCAGGTTTATCCTGCGTGTGATCTAGGCTCCCCTCTGATGCAGGTTTGTCTGAGTGTGATCTAGGCTCCTCTCTGATGCAGGAGTTCCTACGTGTCTGGGCTCCTGTCTGCTGCAGGTTTATATAGAGTGTTTGGTTGCTTCCTCTACTTCAGAGGTGTCAGCCGTGATTGGAGAGGAGTTCCAGACACAGGTTATTGATTGGCTGTCAGGAACGAGCTGAGTCAAACAGACTCCCGCTGCCCCTGGTGAGGTTGTCCATCACAGGAAGTGGTGGAACACAACTAAAACACTCAGTCAGGGTAGAATTTTCCAGCCAGCTAAGCAGAGCTGAGATGCACCACAATGATGGTGATAACAGCTAAGTTACACGCTTTCAGTTTTTGATCTGTAGACAGATCTCTCTCTCTCTGTCTCTCTCTCTGTCTCTCTCTGTCTCCCTCTCCCTGTCTCTCTCTCCGTCTCTCTCTCTCTCTCCCTCTCTCTCTCTGTTTGATCTCCCAGGCCGCCAGGTTACTGGGCTACACCGACACAAAGTTGACCCCCTGTCTGAACAGGGCCCTGGAGGAGGAGATGAGAGGGGGAGGAGGAGGAGAGTGGGAGGAGGAGGAGAGGAGAGGAGGGAGGTGATTAGAGGAAGTGATACACACACTGTTACACAGGGGCAAACTCAATATTCTCTCTCTGTCTGTTTTACTCTCTCCTCTCCTGCTGGTGTCATAAATCTGGGTTTAGTGAAAGTGATGGAGTAGAGAAGGAGCAGGGCAGGCATGGGTGGCACAGCCTGGTAGAGCACTGTGGAAGGGCTAGGGTTTCTCTCTCTCTCTCTCTCTCTCTGCCTCCCTTTCTACATTATCTGTCTCTGTCTCTCACTCCCTCTCTCATCCTCTCCCCGTTCTCTCTCTCTCCCCTTTCTCCCTTTCTGCCTCTTTCTCTCTTCTCTCTCTCTTTCTCTCCTCTCTCTCTCTGCCTCCCTTTCTACATTATCTCTCTCTCTGTCCCTCTCTCCCTCTCTCATCCTCTCCCTGCCTCTCTCTCTCTCTCTGCCACTCTCTCTCTCTCCTCTCTTTCTCTCTCTCTGCCTCCCTTTCTACATTATCTCTCTCTCTGTCTCTCTCATCCTCTCCCTGCCACTCTCTCTCTCTCCCTCTCTCTCTCTCTCTCTCTCTCTCTGTCTCTCTCTCCCTCTCTCATCCTCTCCCTGCCTCTCTCTCTCTCTCTCTCTCTGTCTCTCTCTGTGTCTCTCTCTCTCTCCTCTCTCTGCCTCCCTTTCTACATTCTCTCTCTCTCTCTCTCTTTCTCTGTCTCTCTCTCTCTCATATTCTCTCTCAATATGATAGGCTAGGTGA
>NC_139661.1:15346369-15351369 GCF_951799395.1 Argentina silus
ACTTCTTATACCCTGGCTTCCTCCATACGCTTTGTCACACACACACGCATACACACACACACACACAGACACACGCGGTCACACATACACACACGCACACACACACACACACACACGCACATGCGCAGACACACACACACAAATACACACACACATGCACGCCTGAGTGCACACACACTTCATTATTTCAACCACTTGTTCGAACATTAGCACTCACAAGGGAAAAACGCGCCACCGAAATAGACAAACACTGTCAGATTTGTTTCTATCTAATTCAACCACACAGTCCTTAGTTTAAGGCCAACACAATAAGCTTCTGGTCAGGGGCACATCTCCCCACCCCCATGACCAGAAGCTTATTGTGTCGGCCTTAAACTAAGGACTGTGTGGTTGAATTAGATTTAAAAAAAAGTACAATTAACATGATGTCATGAACCATACAGTCAACATTTGGTATGAAGAATTAGCGACAACAGTCCTGTAGCCTCTCTTTGAGTCATGTGATTGAGTCATGTGATTGAGTCATGTTGGGTTTTTTTTGTTTGTAAATGTTGGTGTAGCACACATGTTGTGATAGAGCATAGAAGAGGAACAGGCTCATAGTAAACGATGGAACAGAATGAGGTGTGGTATCAAACCAGGGGAGGCTGGTGGAGGCAGAAATCGGAGGACGCAATGGAATGAGGAACGGTATCAACACACACATGTGTTTGGTACCCTTCCTCATTCCATTCCATCAATTACTATGAGCCTGTCCTCTTCTTCCCCCTCCACCAGCCTCCCTGGTGCCCCCCCCCCCTCCCCCACACACACCTGCTCCCCAGCTCAGTGTCTGAGGCCAGTCAGCCCTACTTAGGGTTACTTCTCTCTGGTTGACCCCCTGTGGTGTCCACCGTCACTTCTGCTTTACTGGACGTGTGTGTGTGTGGGTGTGTGTGTGATTAACTACCTTGATTAACTATGCCAAGGTGCTTATTAGCTTCAACGAGCAAAGGCCATTTTTTCCCCCGCACCCTAATTTCAATCATGGTGTGCCACCGCGTCAAGTCCCCCCCCCCCCCCCCCCCCCCAACATCCGCCTCCAATGCACTTGGGACTAATTAGCAGGCAGGTGTGTCAGCTGATGTTTACATGGGCGAGGGAGGCGCTAACAAGCATTTGTTTTGGGGTTAGGGTACTGTTACACGCACGCACACACATGCACGCACACACATGCAAGTGTGACACACACACATACGCAGGCACACACACACACACACACACACACACACACACACACAAACACTGAGGTTTATATTTGCAGGTTCTTCAGTTGTTGTTTTGCCTCCTCTTCCTGTGAGGGAACTGGAGGTGGCTTTGTTCCCAGCAGTCACATCTGAACACAACACCGCCATGTGTTCTTCTCCCTTACAGGGTGTCGCCACCACTTCTGTTCCTCACTTCTATTGTGACGTGCTCCAGTTTAAACCCTCTTCCACCTAGACTCTATTTGGTTGGAGCAAAAGCTTGGACCCACTCTGGTGCGTGTGTGTGTGTGTGTGTGTGTGTGTATGTGTGTGTGTGTGTTGGTGTTTACTCCTGTGGTGGTCTCTGTGTGTCAGGTTTCAGCATCTGTTGTGGTGGTTCCAGTGAGGAGGAAGTGGAGCCAGCTGTGGAGACGTCTTAACGAAGAGGGTTAATGGTGGTTAACCACCCTGAGCCCTCTCACTCTGCTCAACCGTGCCTTTATTTCACACACACACACACACACACACACACACACACACACACACACGCACACACACACATGCACACACACACACCTACACACACACATACACACATACACACACACATACACACATGCACACACACACACCTACACACACACATACACACATACACACACGCACACACACATACACACATGCACACACATACACACATGCACACGCACACACATACACACACAACCACAGAGAGAAACACACAGAGAAATGCACACACACACACATACACTCACACAAACACAGAGAGAAACACACACACACGCACACACACACATGCACACACACACACACACACACACATATACGGTACATTTGGTACATCCACACACGAGCATGAACACACATCCTCACACACACACTTGTACACACGTTAACATACTGTCCAACACATGCTCACACTTCTCTCTTTCTCTCTCTCTCTCTTTTTCTCACACACAAATGTCCACTCTGCCTGTGTTCATTAGACCAATCAGTGCAGCATTGTTTCTTGTGTGTGTGTGTGTGTGTGTGTGTGTGTGTGTAGGGCTACTCTACCAGATGATGCCAGAAGTGGAGCTATTTTTCTCTTTAATTATCGTCACAGTGCCAGTGGAACAGGAGAGCACCAGATGGCCCTCCATGCATGAAATTAGGATGTGTGTGTGTGTGTGTGTGTGTGTGTGTGTGTGTGTGTGTTCATCCCTATCCACTCACTATGGGAGAGGAAGAGCCGGATCTCACTGGAGCTTTCCCTTGCCTTACATAAAGGCCCATGGCTAGGATGTATGTGATCATGGATATCATGACACGCACGTGTCTGTGTGTGTGTGTGTGTGTGTGTGTGTGTGTATGTGTGCGCACGCGTGCCTGAGTCCATGCATGTGTGTGTAAGCGTGTGCAGCAGTGTCCGACACTGGAGAGCTGTAGTTTTTGTCGTCATTGTGAGCTATTGATCCCTGGGCAGTGTGACATTTAGTGGTTGTGCCAGTGTCATAGACCACTAGACCGGGTCATGGTACTGGAGGTCACTGGTCTATAGTCATTAAACTCCTACAACCCTACCCCCAGGCTATACACACACACACACACACACACACACACACACACACACACACACACACACACACACACACACACACACACACACACACACACACACAGCATGGATCGAAGGGACATTCGCCACATTAGCAGCACTGTTAAATGGGATGCTAAACTGTGTTAAGTGGGAGGAAATGTCAGATGGAATGTGGAGGAAGAGGAGGAGGAAGAGGAGGAGGGCTTGATGCACATACTGAGGGTTTAACCCCTCGTCCTTCGTGCCTCGTGATTTAATGGTGACCAGGTGGGCTGCTGGTTCGAGCTCCCTGGCGGTGCACGCTATGGCGATGCCCTGTAGCCCTGTAGGCACTTAGCCTGACAGACTGGGGGTCTCTGGATGTTCAGCAGCGTTTCCCTGGGGGCACGCTGCAGGTCAGCGGTGGGTGAAGCTCTGACAGAGGAGAGAGGACTGCTGGCCATTAGTGTTCCACAGACATGTATGTAATGTATATCGCCCTCTAACATGGTGTGGTAGAGGCCGAGAGGGAAACTACTGCCCCCTACTGGCCCTGTTGAGTTAGGGTTAGTTATTATCATGGCTGTATTGGTAAACTAGTAAAGTCCTACGCAAGCATGCACACACACACACACACACACACACACACACACACACACACACACACACACACACACCGCATGCATCAATGCATGCATGCACGCATGCACACACGCATACAACTCACACACACAGAAATACAGAAACACATGCACACACACGCGTACACACACACACATGCACATACACACGCACATGCACAAGCATACGTACACACACACACACACACACACACACATGGGAACAACCCTGCTGGTTCACAGAAACTGAATCCTCTCTCCCACTCTCTCGGTCTCTCTCTCTCTCTCTCTCTCTTTCTCTGTCTGTTTCAGTTTCTCTTCAGGGCTGAATACACTATTGTTGACAGCTTCCCACAGTGTCTCTGGAAGGGCTTCCTTTCACTGCCTCTCTTCATGACTGACATACATCGTGTTTATGCACACACACACTGATTTAGACCTTGGGCATTGTCAAACAGGCAGGCAGGCAAGCTCACACACACACGCACACACACAGACACACACACACACACGTATGCAAGCATGCAAACACACGCACACACACACACACACACACACACACACACACACACACGCGCACACACACACACACACACACACACACACACACACACACACACACACACACACATACACACACTCACTCCAATACTCATGCATGAAGTGCCAAAACACACAAACACACACAACACACACACACACACACACACACACACACACACACACACACACACACACACACACACGTACATACACACTCACTCCAATTGTCATACAGTCCACATGAATGTAGTGCCAAAGGCTTCCCAGTTTCATGTGTGTTCTCCCTCAGTGGGGGAGTCAGCAGTCTTTTTAATTACCAGCCTGTTTGCATTGGCCTTAATAACCAACATGACAAGTGTTGCTCATTATTTAAAGAGCATTGGCACCATTTAGTTGGTAACCTTTGTTGCACGGCGAGAGCCTATTACCGTCACATCTCTGTGTGTGTGTGTGTGTGTGTGTGTGTGTGTGTGTGTGTGTGGTTGTGTGTGTGTGTGTGTGTGTGTGTGTGTGGTTGTGTGTGTGTGTGTGTGTGTGTGTGTATGTGTGTGTTGGGGTGGGCAGAACAAAGAAGGACTGTGATGTCAGACACTCAGGATTGGAGGAGCCTGCGTATCACATGGCGTTGATTTGGGAGTGCGATGATGAATCATAATTTGTTTCACCGGAGGGCAAATGTTCAGCCTGTCATGTTGGTGCTCTTAAAAGCGTCTCGCTCTCCAGGCAAACACTCCTTTATTAACAGGGTAGAAGCAGGCGCTCCCCTCTCCTCTGCTCCTCCTCTCTCCTCTCCTCTCCTGTTTTTCGTCTTCTCTCCTCTCCTCCCCTCCCCTCTCCTCCTCTCTCCTCTCCTCCTCTCTCTCTCTCCTCCTCTCTCTCTCCTCCTCTCTCCTCTCCTCCTCTCTCTCTCTCCTCCTCTCTCCTCTCCTCCTCTCTTCTCTCCTCCTATTTTCCCCTTTCTTCTCCTGCCCTCCTCTCATCTTTCCTATATCCTCATTTCCTATTCTCCTTTATACAAACTTGCTTTTTTAA
>NC_139661.1:15361369-15378869 GCF_951799395.1 Argentina silus
GTTTTTTTTTACGGCCCAAAATAGTTCAAAGGAGTTGAGCTTTCCGCAGTCCCTTTGTCCGTTTAGCCAATTAGAAACAAGGTTTCGTATTGAGTTGCGAGGTTGTATTGTTCGGTTACTAGGTTGTTCCAAAAGTCAAAATCAGGTTTCATACATATGTTTTTTATCCGTTCTTCTGATAATTTAGTGTGGCTCAGGCCTAAGAAGCAGGAGGTATAGAATTAGAATTAGAATTCTATGGCCAGAAGGTTCTCAGTAAAAGGAATCACACAAGTAACAGGGTTGGTGTCAATTTCACCTGATCTCTCATTGAATTGAATACATCCTCATTGAATTGAATGAAAATATCAGTTAAGAACTGTAAACAAATGATACATTTGTTTACAATCTAGAATTGGAATTTCTGATGCAACTTCTGAATTGTATCAAATCAAAATGAGAATACATTTGTGACCAGGAAGACAATGCTGGAATCCATTTGGATGTATTCATAATCAATTTCCAAAACAAGTAAATAATCATATTTAGCAGTTCTTAATGGGGATTTCCTTATAAACAGCTCGTTAATGACTCATCTGTCTGACTCAGACTCTTAATCAGAGCCTTAATCAGACGGTGAAGTCTCCTCTGGTTCCTTCTCTGGGGGACTTATAATCAGTCAGTAAACAGACTCCTAATGTGATGATATTACAGACTGAAGTTTACAGCAATTAATGAACAGAGGATTTTGATGAGGAGCAAATGAGAGAGAGAGAGAGAGAGAGAGAGAGAGAGAGGGGGAGAGAAAGAGAGAGAGAGAGAGAGAGGGGGGGGAGTGAGAGAGAGAGGGAGATAGAAAGAGAGAGAGAGAGTGAGGGAGAGAAAAGAAGGAGAGAGAGAAAGAGAGAGGGAGGGAGGGAGAGAGAGAGAGAGAGAGAGAGAAGGAGTGGAAAAAAAGAAAAAGAGAGAGAGAGAAATTCTGTCTATTTCTAATATATGGGAAATATGTATGTGACATACCTCACCAGCGTTTGTGCTGTATTGATTACCACAGCATGTTATATTAGGTTAGAATAGATGTTATTGTCCTCCGAACTGGAAATTCACTTCCACACATTCACATTCCTACATTCACATCTAGTATGTTGAGTTACCATGGATTGTTTTTGAGTGTAATGGTTTGTTTGTGTTTGCAGTTCCCCTGTGTCTGTCCCTTGTACTGTACACACACACACACACACACACACACACACACACACACACACACACACACACACAGACACCCCCCCTCCCCCCCACACACACACACACACGGCTGCTTTTTTACCTTAATGGAGAGGGAGGGGGGCACTAAAAGCGTTTGCATGTCGTGTTGTGAGGGGGGAGGGGGGGGGGGGGGTGTATGGGGGTCCGTTTATTGTGGCGTGGGGGGGAGGGGGGAGGCTGGGATGCCCTACATGTGCCCCTCCCCTGCAGCACCCCATATCGTGGAGGGGGGGGGGACCTGGGGGACGCTGAATTATTGAAACGCCAGTGTCTGCTCCCTGCTTACGCAGCGTATGACTGAGCTAAGTTTAGACAGAACCAGAGTGGTTCATACGGGACGCGCGCTCGCTGTTTCCTGTTTGTATATTTTGGTGATGTCTGCTCGGTTGACTTCCTACTGGGAGAACATCGTCACCACCACTCTGCTCTGCTCTGCCTGGCGGGGAAGCCTGCTGGACTCACAGCATGTCGCTTCAGCTGAACATACAATGAAAGAGAGAAGAAGAAAGACAGCGAGAGAGGTAGAGAGAGAAAGAGAGGGGGGAGGGAGAGAAGGAGAAAGAGAGAGAGAGAGAGAGAAAGAGAGAGAGACACAGAGAGAAAGAGAGAGAGAGACACAGAGAGACACAGAGAGAGAGACAGAGAGAGAGAGATCTGAGACCTGTCATCGAACGTTCATTGTCAGCATCAGTCCTGTCTAACCAGCAGCAGCAGCAGTTCTCCACGTAGCCTCTCCTATCGATCCCTAGTGTCACTGCAGGAACGTCCAAATCTTAAAAAGCACCCCCCCACCCCCCAACACACACCTCATCCGTCTCCTAAATAAAGACACATTGAAGTCTCTTCTGGTTTCTGAGGCGTCCTCTCACCTCTCCCTCTACCTGACACTGTGACAGTTATGTTTTTTTAATGTTTTTATGATCTGGTGGTGATCGTCTGTTTCACTGGCTGGCGGGCTGCGTTGTCGTAGTTCAGAATGCGGCCATTTCACACAGGGCTCGGCCGGCGTTCCACATTTTAGACAGCACAACTGTTTATTTTACCTCTGAGAACACGCGCAGATCCCAATAACTACCTGGCAGAGAGACTGAGTGACTGATGCTGACAATGAACGTTTGATGACAGGTCTCTCTCTCTCTCTCTCTCACTCTCTCTGTCTCTGTCTCTCTCTCTCTCTCTCTCTGTCTCTCTCTCTCTCTCACTCTCTCTGTCTCTCTCTCTTTCACTGTCTTTTTTTTCTTTCTCTGAGGGAGGGAGGGAGGGAGGGAGGGAGGGAGCCAGTGTATATGTATGTCTACAGGGGGCAGAGAGGGAGGGAGGAGGGGAACCAGACAGAGGGAGGAAGGAGGGGAACATCAAGGCCCTCTCTCCAGTGTTTGGGCTGTTTGAAAGATGAGTGGGGACACCTCCCAATCTGGGCCTTCTGTTGTTGTTGTTGTTGTTGTCTATCTGTCATTACGGCCCGCTTGTTAACACAATCTTTTGGGCGCGAGGCCCTCATGACACAGGTTTCTATTCTCTTTGTTTCTTTGTTTGTTTGTTTGTTTGTTTGTTAATTTGATTGTTTTGGCGTTGATCTGTGTGTGTGTGTGTGTGTGTGTGTGTGTGTGTGTGTGTGTGCTTGACTTCATTGGCAACCAGGAAGTGTGTTTGCCCGGGACACAGAGGTCAGGGGACTCCGATCAGCAGCCAATAAACGATTCAGATGAGGAGAGGAGAGGACAGAGGAGCAACTGCAGCCAAACCGCACTGTGTGTGTGTGTGTGTGTGTGTGTGTGTGTGTGTGTGTGTGTGTGTGTGTGTGTGTGTGTGTGTGTGTGTGCGTAAGGGACACAGGAGCCAAAGCGCACTGAGTGTGTGCGTGTGCCAGGACTGGGTCTCGGGATGCTGCGGTCACAGCCAATGCAATGGAGGACATCTCCTCCCGAGTCAGGGGCACGCTGCAGAACACACACACACACACACACACACACACACACACACACACACACACACACACACACACACACACACAAACATTAGGAAACTAGGAAAAAGGAGTAGCCTGCACCATAAACCAAACACACACTAGACTAAACTTGACCATCTAGATCATTGAACAGGGATTCAAAAGCAAAACTCCTGCAGTCTTGCTAGAATGAGTCGAGAGGAAGGATACCACTCCAAGCTAAGCTAAACGCTAAGCTAAACGCTAAGCTAAACGCTAAGCTAAACGCTAAGCTAAACGCTAAGCTAAACGCTAAGCTAAACGCTAAGCTAAACGCTAAGCTAAACGCTAAGCTAAGCGAAGGTGGTCTGTCTAGAACAGGGGTGCCCAATACGTCGATTACGATCGACCGGTCGATTGCGAGAGTAGTGCGGGTCGATCGCGTGACATTACATTTATTTTATTTTTTTACGACGGACATTTGTGCTTCAGCACCGTACGAGGCAATTGAGCCAGTGTGAGTGCGCCACTTGATTGACTTACAATGCGGCCAGTCTGAGATCCCTTCTCTTCTACGGGTCGCGTGTCACCATGCATTAGCATGTATATATTTCGCAATATATATTTAGCATTTTTTAATGTAGGTAGATCATTTTGACCTCGTCATTTTGAAAGTAGCTCGCAAGCCGAAAAAGTGTGGGCACCCCTGATCTAGAATGAGGTGAGAGGATGTATACCTCACCAGGCTAAGCTAAACGCTAAGCTAAGCTAAGCGCTAAGCTGAGGTGGTCTTGTCAAGATTATACGCAGGAGGATAAAGTGAAGTCCAGTGGATGTGTGAGTCTGACATGAGGTGTTGAAGTTGAGGCGAGGTGAAGGCTTGACTGAGCAGCGCTGACTGACAGACAGTGGGCACAACGTCTAGGGAGGGAGTCTGTGGGGAGGTCTCGGATAGGTGGTAGTGTATGTGTGTGTGTGTGTGGGTGTGTGGGGGGGGGGGGGGGGGAGTAGATGTCCTAAACTGAACTGACAGGGTCGGTCGGCTTGGGGATGAGGGTGGGTCGGCGTGACGACGCATCGCGGCGCTCAGTCGTGAAGGTCGGCGAGGCCTGTGACAGTGGTGCGTCCCGGGGCCGGCCTCGGTCACGCCTGGCCTGGTCGGCGAGCGATGTGTGTGTGTGTGTGTGTGTTTGACGGCTGTCTGCCGCAGCGTAGGGAGCCTGTTCTTACCGACGCTGTTGCCGTGTCAACCCAGCTACCTGCCGCGGCCGCTCTGAGGGTGACAACTTCCTCGGTGTGATGGAGAGAAAAGAGAGAGAGAAAGCATCCCTTCTTATTCAACCCTCCTTTTTCTCCCTGGCTCTTCAGATCCCCAGGGGATCCCTCCTCCTCTTCCTCCTCCTCCTCTTCTCCTCTCCTCCTCCTCCTCCTCTTCGCCTCCTCCTCCTCCTCCTCCTCATCCTCTTCTCCTCCTCCTCTCCTCCTCCTCTCCTCCTCCGCCTCCTCCTCCTCCTCTCCTAGCATTGAATTCCCTCTAGACTCAAGCATTTCCTGCGGGCGTGCTTGGATAAGTGCTTGGAATGTATGTGTATGTGTGTGTGTGTGTGTGTGAGTCTGCTGTGTCTGTGGTGTGTGTGTGTGCGCCTGTGCCTGTGTGGTTTTGTTTTTGTAGAATATGTTTGTGAGTGTGTGTGTTTAGCGTCCTTTGAAGCTGGGCCTGTGTTGACGGAATGTGTGTCTTTACACCACCCCCGGGGTCACAGCTCCTGCGGAGAGAGAGAGAGAGAGAGAGAGAGAGCTCTCTGTCATCTTTCTTCTCCTCCCCTCCGCTCCGTTCCGGGGGGAAACGTTAGGGTGCCGTCTCCTATGGCCTTTTCCACAACGGCGATGCGATTCATCGTGAACAAATGAAATCGCTCACTTTCTCGCTATCCGAACCCGACGTACAGTACAACAGTACAGTGCTGGATGATACCCAAAGTGAAGAATCTTGGAGAACCCGAATGATTTCAGAGAACGATGAGTCTCTAACGCGTCATTCACATAGCACACCGTGTGATACTCTCAATTTTGTTCCCAGAGTTGTTTCATTTCAGTTGGAGCGTCACCGCCCCCCCCCCCCCCCCCCCCAGACTCCTTCAGATCCGCATTGTTCCTCTGGAAGAAAGAGCTACTGTCGAACCACACATCAGGCTGTGTAGAGCAAGCAGCCTGCGGGTTCCTCTCCACGGACCTCCGCTTTCAACCACTGGTGTTTGAGGGCTTTGTAGCGACCCGGGGGGGGGGGGGGGGGGGGTGGCGGCTGGGCTGATGGGGGTACACTTCGGAGGAAAGGGCTCGTCGGAAATGCAGGGGAGCGGAACGGGGGGAACGGTATAATCAAAACACGTACCGAATTCCGTCGCTGGCATTACAATGAGCACCGTCCTACGATTGTCTAGATCCACCAGCTTCCCCTGGTACACCCCCCCCCACCCCCACCCCCGAATCGACTTCTTCATAAACCACGTCTCACTTTCTTTCAAAGCGTATCGTGAACCATACGATACGATACTTCAAACATTCCCGTCACCGTTGTGTCCCTATTGTGGAGTGGTAATGAAAGTGTTTAATAGTCCCAGGTCCAGAGTGACCCAGTTCCCTAAGTGAGTGTGATGCGGCGGGCCCACCGGGCCCTGAGGCAGGCAGACAATAAGCCCTGAGAGGCGGACGTCTCCGTTGAGTGGCTGGCCTGGAGAGGAACAAAAGCCCTCTGTCAGGAGGAGTGGAGGAGTCATAGAGAGAGAGAATACAGGCCGAGCGAGTGAAAAAGGGATGGAGGGAGGGAGGGAGGGAGGGAGGGAGGGATGACATTGCCCTGTCCTTCTCCCTCCCCGGTCCAGTCCAGCGGCTGCCAGCGTCCCTCTATGGCTTTGAGAACCAGAGTCTATTGTGGCTCTCTCTCAGATAAGGCAGCGTCTCGACCCCCCCCGCCCCCCCCCCCCCCCCCATCGCTGCTCTCTACCGCTGTCATTGTGGCCGTGGTTGTGGGCCGGAGATAGCATAGAGGGGGTGTGTGCATGTGTGTGTGTGTGTGTCCGGTGTGTGTGTGTGTGTGTGTGTGTGTGTGTGTGTGTGTGTGTGTGTGTGTGTGTGTCTGTGTGTCTATGTGTGTGTGTGTGTGCGCGCGTGTGTGTGTGTGTGTGTGTGTGTGTGTGTGTGAAGTTGTCTGTTCCTCTTGAGGTTAGGAGAGGCCTCAGTGCTGTTCTATTTTACTCTTGGCTGAACACTGGTGGTCAGGAACAGGGAATGATCTCCTCCATCCCCCTCTCCCTACTGCTTTCTTTTTTCTCCCAGTCTCCTTCACTTCTTCTCTACTTGCTCTCCCTGTTTGTCAAGATATGATTCAAAGCAGCAGCTCTCCAACATGCTCTTAGTATTCCTCTCACTACCATAAGATGGCAATTAGGCCAAACACACAGACATACACACAGACACACACACACACACACACACACACACACACACAGACACACACAAAATAGCCATTTGAAGTGAGCAAACAGCCAATCATAAGCTCTTCCCGTGGTGTTGGTTCCAGGACTGACCAGTGGGGTTTTTACTACCGAAGCTTTATACGGCTGCCAGGTCTGAACTAGGCTAACTCCTCTAATCACTCACTTACTCCTACACCCTAGAGGGAACCAGGGAGGGAGGGAGGGAGGGAGGGAGGGAGGGAGAGAGGGAGGGAGGGAGAGAGGGAGAGAGGGAGGGTGGGAAGAGAGGGAGGGTGGGAAGAGAGTGGAGAGAGACAGTGGAGGGTAGAGAGAGAGAGAGAGAGAGAGAGAGAGAGAGACCGACCGACCGACAATCAGACGAGCAGAGAGAGAGAGGAGATGTCTGTATTTAGCTCAGCAGGCTAACACAGTCTTGTGGGGTACACTGGAGGAACAATAGACTCAACCTGACACTTTTACAGAGACCTTGATCCAAGCACTGTCTGCCCCCGTCAATGAAATAAAGTCACGCCAAGCAAAGTCACGCCAAGCAAAGACATGTCGACACCACGCCTGCGGGTGGTCTGTTCCGTCAACCATCTCTAACAGCAGCGCCATGAGGTAGAGGAGACAGGAAGAGTGAAATGAAGAGAAAGAGATGAAGAGTGACAGAAATTGACTTCGCGACCAAAGAAAAGAAAGAGAGAATTATAAAGTTAAAAAAAAAACACAGGGCGCCTTTGTTTTATCCTTAGAGGACGAGCCGGACACACTTCCTGGAATCCGAGTCACATCCGAGGAACGGCTACTACCTGAATGAACCTGTCACAAGTGACGCATTGCTTTTTAAGCTCCAGTGACTACCCCGCCCCCCCATCCACATCCCCATTCCCACAGTGCTGTATTTCTCTGTGTGTATGTGTGTGTGTGTGTGTGTGTGTGTGTGTGTGTGTGTGTGTGTGTGTGTGTGTGTGTGTGTCTGTGTGCTGCTTTTTAGGTCCCACTTTGAAATATGACTTTCTCAGGAAAGGTTAAACAACAAGCCGGTGTGATGAATGTCTTTGACGGCTCGTCTGCCTGTTTTATTCCCTCTGACACAAAATAAATACTCTGCTCTCCCTGCAGAGGTACCAAATGGCCAAAATCAATGATGTCTAATTAATTCAGCTACAAAGGAGGTGCACACACACACACTCGCGCGCTTGCACAGCCACAGGAATGATGGCAAGCTTGCACACACAGACGCATGCACGCACGTACGCACACACACACACATGCTCTCTCCCTCTCTCTCTCTCTCCTTGTCTCTCTCTCTCTCCCTCTCTCTCTCTCTCTCTCTCCCTCTCTCTCTCTTTCCCTCTCTCCATCTCTTTCTCTCTCCCTCTCTCTCTCCCTGTCTCTCTCCATCTCTCTCTCTCTCCCTGTCTCTCTCCCTCTCTCTCTCTCTCTGCATGCATTTAGCAGTCATGACAAATGGCTAGTGAGGAGTGGGAGACACGCGTCTGAATCCTAACTGAAGATTAGTCTCCCCTGGCTGATACCAGCCACACACTCCCGCCCGCTCGCCCGCCCGATTGCCCACTCGCTCGCCTGCTCCCCCGCCAGCTCTCTCGCCCACTCCTCCGCTCGACCTGCCAAGTTTAAAGAGAGGTGAGAGGGCTATCGTATTGCACCACAGGCTTTGAGTGTGTGTGTCTCTGTGTGTGTGTGTGTGTGTGTGTGTCTGTGTGTGTCTGTGCTTGTGTGTCTGTGCTTGTGTGTGTGTGTGTGTCTGTTTGTGCGTGTGTGTGTGTGTGTGTGTGTGTGTCTGTGCAGTAGTATATGTTTTCACACAATGCTACTCTAATTGAATGTTTTGCTGGTCGTATTTCAACGGTATCCCCCATACAGGACACCACCCCTAGCCATTTCCTCATTAGCCCTGCCACCTGTCCTTGGCCCTTGCCTCCCGGTATTGACTCTGCAGGGGGAGATGCCTCGACTCTCCATCACCTCCAACATCAGTACGCCCGTCTGGAGCAGGCAGGGTTCGAGGGTCAGCAGAAGCACTCTTCTCCCCGCAGTCACATCCCTCAGCCTAGGGGGAGGCTTGCCGGTTCGTGGCCTATCATGGAGGGTTAGCCGCTGTTAGCTGGGATTAGCCATGTAGCACCTCTCCCCCCCACCGCTACCCCGCAAAGACCAATACTGTAACTGCTGACATGGTGAAATGAATAAGCAGACAGACAGATCGGCTTGGGTTGAGATGAATGAGAAAATGACCTCCTCTCCGACTGCCTGCCCTGCTTTCCATTTAGCTGGACACGAATCAATTGATGCTGTTTTTCTCTCTTTCACCATTTGGTTATACTGAACCAGGCTGGTTCGGTATAAACACCTTCTAACTACCTCCTTATAGGATGGTTCGGTATAAAGACCTTCTAAATGCCTCCTTACAGGCTGGTTCGGTATAAAGACCTTCTCTCTGCCTCCTTGCAGGCTGGTTCGGTATAAAGACCTTCTAACTACCTCCTTACACACTTCTCTCTCACCTTGACTACTGCAACAAACTCTTGGCCGGTCTCTCCACCTCCGCCATCAGGCCTCTGCAGCTCATCCAGAACGCTGCCGCCTGTCTGATGTTCAATCTCCCCAAATTCTCCCATGTCACTCCCCTCCTCCGTGCCCTCCACTGGCTCCCGGTAGCAGCTCGCATCAGATTCAAGACTGGTGCTCGCCTACCGGGTGGCAAAGGGAACAGCCCCTCCCTATATGCCATTTAGCTGACGCTTTTATCCAAAGCGACTTACATTGCAGTGAGTGGATACATTTCAGTATATATGGTCCCAGCAGGAATCAAACCCACAACCTAAGCGCCATGCTCTACCAACTGAGCCACAGAGGACCTTACTTGCAAGCAATGGTCAGCCCCCAAACCCCTTCCTGATCACTACGCTCTTCCACTTCGGCTGGCCCTGCCGCCTCTACATGGATGCAGCAGCCGCGCTACTCGGTCACGGCTTGTCCTGGCACCCCGCTGGTGGAACAAGCTTCCCACTGCTGTCATGACTGCACTACCTATCTTCCGCCGTAGATTGAAAACCCATCTCTTCAGGCTATATCTTAACTGTCCCTCCTAAAGACCTCTTCGTCTCCACTACCCCCCTGTACAAGTTTCTCTCCTGTTAAAAAAAAAAGAAGTAATTATTCCTTCTTCTAGCATTGTGACTGCCAATAGCCCCTGGTCCTACCATAGATTACTTTTCCTTATGATGACTTATGTATAGATGATTCACTTACTTAAACAAATGTATTTGTTGTAAGTCGCTTTCGATGTAAATGTAAATGTTACAAGCTGGTTCGGTATAAAGACCTTCTAACTGCCTCCTTACAGGCTGGTTTGACATAAAGGCCTTCTCTCTGCCTCCTTACAGGCTGGTTCGGTATGAAGACCTTCTCTCCACAGCCTTGCAGGCTGGTTATGAGTATGTATGAGTGCCTCTAGAATAGAGCCTTAGGCGTGTGTGGTGTTTGACACACTGTGTGTCTCTTCTCTGACTTAAATCTCCTGATTCATTGCTCTTGGGGACGGGTCGTCACGTCTCAGTACCTGGTCCAATCAGGGGAGGCTTTGTCCTGCCCTTTAATACTAAATCACTTTCCCTTTAAACCTTTTCTCCTCTTTAAACCTGCCACCGGTTGGCTAATCTTCTTACGGCACATTATGTTCTGCTACCATACCTTCACTGCTTGTCTGTTGATACTCTCTGCTCTCTGCTCTCTCTCTCTCTCTCTCTCTCTCTTTCTCTCTCTCTCTCTCTCTCTCTCTCAGGGCTGTTTTTGCTCTTGCACACATACACACACAGACATAGACACACACACACACACACACACACACACACATACACACACACACACACACACACACTTACACACTAATTTGGTTTCTTTCTCCTGCACGGCCTGTTGAAAATGAATGGTTCCGCTCTAGCAGTGGTTGGAGTCGTGGCTCAGTGAGTTATCAGCCAGCTAATCCCAGCCCACTCAGGGTAATACGACACGGGACTCTGGCTAGAGGAATCATCACATGCGCAAATGCTCACACACACACACACACGCACACAGGCACACACACACACACACACACATGCTCGCGCGCACACACATGCACACACACACACACACTGTTATTTTAATGAAATAATTGTTATTGCGTATGCAGCATTGTTTTTTCATTAGATAGATGGTCTAATGCTAGCTAATCACCTGACATGGATTACAGTGGTAGGATTTCCATTGTGACACACAGCCCATTAGTGACTGTCTGAAGCATGGAATGGAATGAGGAACGTGTGTGTTTGATACCATTCCTCATTCCGTTCCGTGCATCACAATGAGCCCGTCCTCCTATTTCCACCTCCGCCGGCCTCCACTGGATTCGACCTGACTCTCTCGTCTACCAGTTCACATCAACCTTCCCCAGTTGCCTGTGTGTCAGACCTCTCCTCTCATCTCATCCATACTCAGAACACCAGCGTAGGGTAGCTTCTCCAAAGGACTCGACACACTGCCAGTCATTGGCTCAGTGTCCCAGCCAATAGGATCAAGAGTTCACATTAGCTGTGAACATGAGCTTTAGTGATGATGTATTCCTTCCAGATTATGTCTCTTCTCCATATCCAATATACTCCTCTCCTCTCATCTCCTCATCCCCTTGTCTTCTCCTTTCCTCTCATCTCCTCTCCTCTTCTCATCCCCCTGTCCTCTCATCTTATTTTATTATATTGTATCTCTTACAGTATACAGTGGGGGAAATAATTATTTGATCCCCTGCTGATTTTGTTAGTTTGCCCGATTACAAAGAAATGAGCGGTCTATAATTTTTATGGTACTTTTATTTCAACAAATAGAGACAGAATATCAACAAAGAAGTCCAGAAAAAACACATTATATAAAGGAAATAAGTATTTGATCCCCAAGCAAAACATGACTTAGTACTTGGTGGAGAAACCCTTGCTGGCAAGCACAGAAGTCAGACGTTTCTTATAGTTGGTCACCAGGTTTGCACACATCTCAGGAGGGATTTTGGTCCACTCCTCTTTACAGATCCTCTCCAAATCCTGAAGGTTTCAAGGCTTTTGCTTGGCAAGTCGAAGCTTCAGCTCCCTCCACAAATTTTCTATAGGATTAAGGTCTGGAGACTAGCTAGGCCACTCCATGACCTTAGTGTGCTTCTTCTTGAGCCACTCCTTTGTTGCCTTGGCTGTATGTTTTGGGTCATTGTCATGCTGGAAGACCCATCCACGACCCATCCTCAGTGCTCTGGCTGAGGGAAGGAGGTTCTTGTCCAAGATCTTATGGTACATGGCCCCGTCCATTGGCCCCTCAATGCAGTGAAGTCGTCCTGTACCCTTAGCAGAGAAACAACCCCAAAGCATAATGTTTCCACCTCCGTGTTTGACGGTGGGGATGGTGTTCTTGGGATTGTAGCATTCAGCATTTCTCTCCCTCCAAACACAAAGAGTCGAATTTATGCCAAAGAGTTCAATTTTGGTCTCATCTGACCACATCACCTTCTCCCAAGCCTTCTCTGAATCATTTAGGTGTTCATTGGCAAACTTCAGATGGGCCTGTACATGTGCCTTCTTGAGCAGGGGGACCTTGCGGGCACTGCAGGATTTCAATCCGTTACGGTGTAGTGTGTTACCAATTGTTTTCTTGGTGACTGTGGTCCCAGCTGCCTTGAGATCATTACCAAGCTCCTCCCGTGTAGTTCTGGGCTGATCCCTCACCCTTCTCATGATCATCCTTACCCCACGAGGCAAGATCTTGCATGGAGCTCCAGGCCGAGGGCGATTGATGGTTATTTTGTATTTCTTCCATTTTCTAATAATTGCACCAACAGCTGTCTCCTTCTCATCAAGCTTCTTGCTGATGGTCTTGTAGCCCATTCCAGCCTTGTGCAGGTCTACAACTCTTACCCTGATGTCCTTTGAATGTTCTTTGGTCTTGCCCATGGTGGTGGAGAGGTTGGAATGGAAGAGATTGATTCTATTGACAGGTGTCTTTTATACCCATAACAAGCAGAGATTAGGAGTACTTTTCCTAAAGTGACAGGACTAATCTGTGTGCCTCATGGGCATATAACCGGTCTGTATGAGCCAGAATTCTTGTTGGTTTGTAGGGGATCAAATACTTATTTCCTTCGATCAAATGCAAATTAATTTATAACTTTATATAACGTGTTTTTTCGGGAATTCTTTGTTGATATTCTGTCTCTATTTGTTAAACTAAAAGTACCATAACAATTATAGACCGCTCATTTCTTTGTAATCGGGCAAACTAACAAAATCAGCAGGGGATCAAATAATTATTTCCCCCACTGTATATCTCTCAGCCATGTACAGAGTTGTCACTTCCTCCCCCTCCCCTCTCCTTCCCTCTCCTCTCTTCATCCCCCTCTCCTCTCATCCTCTCCCACCTTAGTCTCTGATATCTCTTATCTCTCAGCCTCATAGAGAGCTGTCTCTCCCCTCCCCTCCCCTCCCCTCCCCTCCCCTCCCCTCCCCTCCCCTCCCCTCCCCTCCCCTCTCCTCTCTTCATCCCCCTCTCCTCTCATCCTCTCCTCTCCTCAATCTTCTCCTCTCCTCTCCTCTCCTCTCCTCTCCTCTCCTCTCCTCTCCTCTCCTCTCCTCTCCTCTCCTCTCCTCTCCTCTCATCCCCTCTACTCTCCTCTCCTCTCCTCTCCTCCCCTCTCATCCCCTCCCCTCTCCTCTCATCCCCTCCCCTCTCCTCTCATCCCCTCCCCTCCCCTCTCCTCTCATCCCTTCCCCTCTCATCCCCTCCCCTCTCATCCCCTCCCCTCCCCTCCCCTTCCCTCTCCTCTCATCCTCTCCCCACCCACACCTTATTTTCTCATATCAGAGAGCCGTGTCTTCCTCCTCTCCTTCATGTGTTTGTGGTTAGCTGTGATGTGAGGGAGGGCAGGAGGGCATACATCCATCAGAGCTGTGTCTAGTGAGGTAATAGAAGCCACTCTGAGGCTGGTTACGCACAACCGCTGGGGACGTCCATCCCCCCAGGGGTCAGGGGTCACCGCGGAGACAATTGTCGGGGTCAAGGATTGGGGGCGTGCGGTCGTGGATCATATCTCTCTGTTGCGATTGAAAATGCCTCTGATATCAATTTGAAGCTGTTTTTATCTTTATCTCTCTCTTGCTCTCTCTCTCTCTCTCTCTCTCTCTCTCTCTCTCTCTCGTCAGACAGATGAGTGTCTGGGGTGTCATGTATTTTTACTGTGTTTTTGTCTGTGTGAAGACTTAGAGGAGCACGGCTGGGAGATATCGTCTGCTGCGTTCAGTTTTCTGCATATCTGATCAGACAGACACCATGGGACATTGATGTCGTACTTGTTGTGAACCTCACGTGTGTACATTTCACTGTTAAACTTTAGAGGGATGAATACATGTACAAAACATTACCCTCATATTCAAATTTCATGTGTTATTTCCACATTGATGTTGTACTTATTGTGAACCTCATGTATACATTTCACTTTCATGTGTTATTTCCAGTGTCTGGTTTTTCATATTACATTTCCTCTCACTGCCTCTTTCCTTCCAAAAAAAGTTCTTATTTTAGAAGTGCTGATTGCATTCACTGCTAGTCAATTTGCACCACCCCAGTTGGCACAGGCAAGCTCTCATGATCATAATCATTATTTCTGTGAAAAAGAGTGAATCTATGGAGTCATTACGATTGAGTCACTCCTCCAAGGGCGCTGCCTCAGTGACTCACTGGTAACTCATTCGTCTCGCCAACGTACGTCTGCACCCGGAAAAAAGGGTCCTCTTACATACACAGATACGGGAAAGTGGAGGTGGACAGACCCACAGACAGACATACAGATGGACAGATGGATAGACAGACAGGCAGGCAGGCAGGCAGACAGACAGGCAGGCAGACAGACAGACAGACAGACAGACTGACTGAGAGACAGACAGACAGACAGACAAATTGACAGACAGATAGACACACACACACACACACACGCACCGTCTCCTAACCTCCCCTCCTCTCCTCTCTCTCTGTCACCCCAGGTTGGAGGGCTCCTTCTACGAGGTGATGCAGGTGGAGTTTGAGATGGACAACATCATCAACCTCCAGTCGACCCAGACGGTGCGCTGGCAGATCCAGTACTCCGCCTCAGGGGCCCAGGCCGAGGCACTGTCCATCCTCTACGTCAGCCAGAGGGACATCCAGGGCATCGTAGCCCTGGCAGAGGTGAGCACAGCTGGGTTATAGAGGTGACTTGGAGCAGGGGCAGGGTGGCCCCACCGGTTTGTACCAGGGGTGTCTATGTGCCTGGAGACCGTGGTAGCCCGCTGAACTCAAGCCTGCTTATTGTCCTATACAGTGTATGTACAGTGCCTTCGGAAAGTATTCAGACCCCTTCACTTTTTCCTCATTTTGTTATGTTATAGACTCAATTTAAAATGGATTAAATAAATAAAAATTGCCATCAATCCACACACAATACCCCAGAATGACAAAGCGAAAAACAAGTTTTTTTAAATTTCAGTAAATGTATTAAAATTGAAATACAGAAATACCTCATGTATATAAGTATTCAGACCCTTTGCTATGACGCTCTTAAAATTAGATAAAATGCAAAAATGTCATCAACAAATCACTCAATAAGTTGAATTGAGTCCATCTTAATGCAAGGATAATAATTAATGTAATTTTGGAATTAATATATTTGTTTTTATAGGGTCTCTGATTTGCATAGGAATCAATTACACACTGTGTGGATCAGGTTGTCATTACAGTCAGTATATTTTCACTAATATCCTTGTTAAAGTTTGTGCTTGTGGTACAGGTACATCAACCAGGTCTCTCTTGAAAAAGAGAGTTATCTCAATAAGACGGACCTGGATGAATAAAGGTTAAAGACATTTTAACACGGTTTGACCTGGTTTGATACAGAATAGTCAAATACGCTGAGCACCGTGAGTGGAATACAAGGAGGGAAATCCCAGTTTCTAAATGTCAGAGATGCCAATAACCTACCCCCCCCCCCCCCCCCCTCACCCCCGGTCTACCCTATAGCTGCCAGGGATCAGTCGGTGTGGGGGTCCGAACAAGAGCCAAGAAGTCTCCATGGAAACACATCCCCTGTGGCGCTGTCCACCATTTTAACTTCCCGCGGACGCCGGAGAATTAGGATGTGAGGGATGGAATCTGAAATAAGTTGTAAATACAGTATCAGAACTAGCACTGTTATTATAATTATCATAATGACTATCATCATCTACGCCTTATCAATTACCTAGACTTCATTAAGACTCAGTCATCTGGCAGTGGAATGATACTCTCTTGGTACAGTCCTCTACCGTCCTCTATCAGGCCTCTACCGACAGTACTTACCAGGGGAGGCTGGTGGAGGTAGAATTCGGAGGACGGGCTCATTGTAATGCATGGAATGAAATGGAGGAATGGTATCAAAAACTTCCGTTCCATGCATTACAATGAGCCTGTCCTCCGATTTCTACCTCCACCAGCCTCTCCTGGTACTTACTGTGTCCTGACATTGAGCTGTGTGTGTGTGGCCAGTGTCTCCTAGCACCATTTGCGGTAGCTAAAAGCCGCTAGCCGCTAGCTACTATTAGCACTGGGTGAAAGCCATTCTCTGTGGCTGAAAGCAGGCAGGCGGGTGTGTGGTGTAATCAGTGGAGGCTTCTCCTGATAGGTTTCAGAGTGCTGGAGGACAGCTTGTTTACAGCCACTCGTATCTCAGAGAGGGGTCAAGACAGAGGTCACCAGATGAAAGCCAGCCAATTGCGGCCTAAGGAGAGGGCACACCACATGAAAGGGAGCCAATCAGGGTGTGTGTACAGCTCGATATAGCTCTCTCTCTGTTGCCACTTAGGTCTGGTAATGACCACACACACGCACACAGGCACACGGACACGCACGGACACGCACACACGGACACGCACACACGCACACACACACACGCACACACACACACACACACACACACACACACACACACACACACACACACACACAGACGTAGAAGCCCCTTCTTATTGTGGAACTGCCAAACACAGTGAAAACCTCTTCTGAAAATATGGATTATTAGCAGCAATTTGTCTTGCATGGTGGAGGCTCACATTGTTATAGACAGGGGAAGGTCCTAAAAAGGGACTATTTCTCAGCTCTCAGAGGGCTGGAAGAACATGATAAATTAGATCAGTAATGCGGCTCCTTTAGCTCCAAAGTAGGACCATTACTGCACTGTGGGCTTGTTATGCTGCTTTCTGCCAAAATAGCACTGAAGAGAGTGTCTCTCATTCTCTCGCTCTCTATCTCTCTTTCTCTCTGTCTGTCTCTGTCCCTATCTCTCTCTCTCTCTCTCTCTCTCTCTCTCTCTCGCTCTCTATCTCTCTCTCTCTGTCTGTCTCTCCTTTTTTCCCCTCTACACCTCAGATAGAAACAGTGTAATTTTTTCATCAGGATTTTGCTGTGCAAGGATTCTCTCTCTCTCTCTCTCTCTCTCTCTATCTCTATCTCTATCTCTGTCTCCCCCCTCTCTCTCTCTCTCTCTCTCTATCTCTATCTCTGTCTCCCCCCTCTCTCTCTCTCTCTCTCTCTCCCAGCAGATGAAGCATGTAGTCCAAGGCCCTGGCACGTAATTAATTCTTAATTGGAACACTTGTTTATCTTTGTTGCTTGAAGATGCCAATGAGTTGAGGCAGTACCCAATGGGCTGAACACCACAGAGGGAGGAGCAATGTGTGTGTGTGTGTGTGTGTGTGTGTGTGTGTGTGTGTGTGTGTGTGTGTGTGTGTGTGTGTGTGTGTGTGTG
>NC_139661.1:15381369-15391369 GCF_951799395.1 Argentina silus
AGAGAGAGAGAGAGATGGGAGTGGAGTCTCTCTCTCTTCCTTCATCTCTCCATCCCTCCCTCCTTTTCATCCCCCTTTCCCGTTAGTGCAGGAGAGAGAGAGAGAGATGGAGGAAGGGAGGGAGGAGGGCCGTGGAAACGTGTCCACATTTATCATGTATAAGATGTTGAAGTGTCGTGTTGTGTTTTAATAATCTCTGGATGATGAATAGCTAGTTTCCCTGAGGTGTGTGCTTAATGTCGGGGATGCACGCAGAAGGGGCTAACCCAGTCTGTAATCAAACTCTTCTCTCTCTCTCTCTCTCTCAAATTGGAGTGTTTTACATATCTGCCTGACATTTTAAACTGGGCTCCTCTGCATTGATACAGTATGCATTAAATGTTATACAGCGAATCAGGGCAGCTTCTCTCCTGTGTATGTCGTGTTGTTAAGGGTTTGGATGAGGTTAGCAGAACAAGAGCTTTTTGGCCTTGGTCATTACTGAGCATATAAACCAACATGCACTTTTAATTAACAAATAAATTATGTTTTAAGTCAGAAGTTATGGCTTGTCTAAAGCCACAAAAGACAGGGAATTCAAAATGGCTACCACCACCAACCGTAACTTCACCTGTGCACTGTCAATGTTTTCCAGCACACATCTTTGATACCTGCTATAGTGCTGTATGTTGGTCTACTGTATTTCAACACATACTCACCACTGGGCAGGTTGCTTAGGATTCAAAGGTTCTCTCAAACAGCCCGATATTGTTATTGGTCTCTAGTTGTTGTCAATGATCTCAAGTTCAAGTTTTTACTGAAAGTACCACATTTGATTAGCAATCACAGACGTACAATCACAAACAAAATCACATGTTTAAGTCCCTCTTGAAGGTTAGTTTAGTTAGTACAGTAACTGACGTTTATGATATATGTTGTTGTAACTTATTTCATTGTTCTTAGAGCCATTATCTCTTATACTGTAACTACATCTACTCAAAACTGATACATAATCATTTATATACAGTGCCCTCCATAAATATTGGAAAGAGGAAGCATTTTGTCTTCTTTTAGCTCTATACTCGAACGGTTTGGATTTGAAATCAAACAATTACTATGGGGTCAAAGTCAAGATTCTCAGCTTTAATTCAATGGGTAATTTTTTTCAGATTGGGTTCACCAAGTACAATTTTTTTTAAACATACTCCCCCTATTTCAAGGCTACAAAAATATTGGAAGAAATAATAATATCCAAATAAAGTACTCATGTTTAGTATTTGGTCGACAATCCTTTGCATGCAATAACTGCCTGATGTCTGCAACGCATTGACCCCACCAGACGCTGGGTATCTTCTCTGGTGATGCTCTGCCAGGCCTGTACTGCAGCCATCTTCAGTTGTTGTTTGTTTTGAGGTCTTTTTGCCTAAACTCTTATCATCAGGAAATGAAATGTATGTTCAATTAGATTTGAATCTGAAGATTGACTTGGCCAGTCAAGAACTTTCTGCTTCCTGGCCCAGAAAAACTAGCTGATATGATTAAAGTAGCTGATATTTCAGCCTCATAATGGCTTCCTTGACTTTCATTGATGTCTCTTTGGTCCTCATGTTGACAGACACCAATAGCAGACTCCAAAGGCAAATACAAAGCCTAGAATCAGTACTAGACATTGACAGCTCTCTTATGCCTGTACAAATTATGTGACAAAACACACCTGACTAACCAAAAACACCTGTCAAGCCAATTTTCCAATACTGTTTTTACGCCCTGAAATAGGGGGACTATGTATGAAAAGGGTTGTAATTTCTAAATGGTGAAACCAACCTGAAAAAAGAAAACACTGAATTCAATTTGAGAATACATTTGTTTTCTATATCCGTTGAGTGTAGAGCTAAAGGAAGACAAAATGCTCTCTCTTTCCTGTACTTATGGAGGTCACTGTATTGTCACAATCATTATTCAGTGGCAATTAAAGACTGGCGAGGAATTAAATGTACTAAAACAGTTAGTTTCCTGTAATTATTCTCTCTAACTATCCCCCTGTACACGGCCATCATCGACTGCTCTACTTTCTAAAACAGAGATATTGACTTTGTCCAATTAGAACACAAACTCAGAGATATTGAGTTCGTCCCATTTACAATACAAACGCTGTGACCTCTCCCACAATGTGTGTGTTGATTATATAGACTCCTACATCCCCCCAGGCACCCAGGGGGAAGTAGGGGAAGCACAGCGCTAATTGACTTAGCCATTTGCTAATTCACAACAGATAGCTTGTTTGGCCTTTCAATTAGCTCATTGCCTGACTGTGGTGGTGGTGGTGGTGGTGGTGGGGTGTCTAGTCTAGACTCTATGATTGTGTGTTCGAGCAGGGAGCCTTTCAACTAGGCTGCTTGTCTGTCTGTCTGTCTGTCTGTCTGTCGTTCGCCCAAGAGGGAGAAAATTAGAGTCATTTTAGCCATGGAAGGAAACCCATAGACCATGACAGAGGGAGCGTGTAAAGTGCTGACCATTACCTGACACGCCCCACACACTCTCTCTCTCTTTCTCTCTCTCTCTCTCTCTGTCTCTTTCTGTCTGTCTCTCTCTCTCTGTCTCTCTCTCTCTGTGTCTGTCTGTCTCTCCCTCTCTCTGTCGCTCTTTCTTACTCTCTCTCTCTCTCTCTCTCTCTCTCTCTCTCTCTCTGTCTCTCTCTCTGTCTCTCTCTATGTGTGCCCAGAATGAGATATTAAAGGCATGGAGCCATCATCCCCACCTCCTCTCCTACACGCACACACACACACACACATATACACACACACACACACATGGGCGGGCGGGCGCACACACGCACGCACGCACGCACACATACACACATACACACATACACACACGTGTGTGCGCACACACATATACACACACACACACACACACACACACACACACAGACTCCTGTTTTGGAGACAGATGAATGGTCCAATTACCGCAGGCCTAATAGACGGGCAGTAATTAACATTGTCATGAAGCTAATTGTCATTTATTTCGCTGCCATCAGTCTCAGACCCAGGTTTTATCTGTTCTAGGCAGCCGGCCCAGACACCTCCTCCTCTCCAAATGCACACCAAGTATCCCCCCTCTCTCTCTATCTCTCTCTCTATTTCTCTTTTTATCTATCTCCCCCTCTGTCTTTCTCTCTCTCTCTCTCTCTCTCTCTCTCTCTCCCCCCCCCGCTGCATTTAGGCCTCAGTTCAGAGTAGCTGTCGTAGTAGTAGTAGTACGCTGTGTGTTGACTCTCCAGGGTTTTTATGCCATCACTGTGCCACAATCTGTGCTCTGGGAGCATAGTGTGTGTGTGTGTGTTTCAGGGGGAAAATGAGCATGGCTCTGGGAGTATAGTGTGTGTGTGTGTGTTTCAGGGGGAAAATGAGCATGGCTCTGGGACCATCGGAATGCATTTAGTGGGTATTTGGACCCGCTTATCAGTCAACTGAGCTCACCTCGATCTCTATTGAAACAAGGCCTGGACCACCGTGGTGGTGTGTGTGTGTGTGGGGGGGGTAAGTGGTGCATTAAGGCAGTTAAATCTAAATTTGTCTCCAGTGTGGCTTTGGGGAGGAGGGGGGGGGGAGCTGGGGGCACCCTCGCACGATGCACTTCATGTGTTTAATGGTTCTGCAGTAAATCGCTGCTAAGTGCCTTTACCAATTTACCCCCTTGCAGCTGAGCCCAGCGAAAACACACACACACACACACACACACACACACACACACACACACACACACACACACACACACACGCGCGCGCACCCACACACAACCGACGGACTGATGGAAGAACAGGGAAAGGAAAAAAGAGAGAGAAAGAGAGAGAGTGTGAGTGTGTGCGTGTGTGTGTGTGTTTTCGAGAGATAGGAAGAGAAGGAAGCAAAACATGCCTGTATGCTCTAGAACCACAAACGTATGGACAACGTGGAGAGAGTGTTCCTAACAGAGTGTTCCCAAATCCTATCCTGTAGCACTGCAGCAGACTCATTAGCTACAGCAGTCCAGGCTGCACAGTCTGCAGTGAGAGGAGGTCAGAATACAGCAGGGGAGGCTAGTAGAGGCAGAAAATCGGAGGACGGGGCTCATTGCAATGCATTTAACAGAATGGTATCATATAAAACAAATTTCAAACAAAAATTCACAAATTTCCACCCGTTCATTGTAACCCATGTCATGGAATGAGGAATCCCTCGTTAGGTTCCATACGTCACAGTGACCCCGTCCTCCGATTTTCTGCCTCCGACAGCCTCCCCTGGAACACAGTGGAACTAACATGCTGCGCTGCTGGATGCAGGTTCCCTCAGTACAGTACAGCGCAAACACTCGTTACTGAGATGAAAAGACAACTTTTTGCGGGGATGAAATATTGATGCGGCGCCTCGCCTTGCCTCCCTGTGGAAGACCTCCTTCAAAAGATGTTGCCCCCCCCCCCCATAACGATGATAAATCACAATATGGCAGAGAGAGGGCAAGTGTCCTATCAATGAGTAAACAAATAAATATGAGCATGCCATCTCCTAACCGGAGTTAGGAGTGGTGAGGTCATGATGCCTAATTGGAAGCGTTTGAAATAGAGTATGTCAGTCGATCTTACGCATGACTTTATGGTTTAATGAGCACCATATACCACACACACACACACACACACACACACACACACACATATATATGCACACATGCGCACGTGCACAAACACCCATACAGTACACATACACACACACACACACACCTGTACACACACACATACATCTACAGACACACGCACGCACACACACACACACACACACACACACACACACACACACACACACACACACTGACTGCAATGTTAACAGTGCACATAACCCTAACCCAGTATTTATGTGAAGGCAAATTTAGAACAAGCCAAGCGTAGCCATAAAGACCTAATCAGGCATCCATAAAGCCTTTTATAATCCATGCAAAGATGCTACACAAATAATTAATGACACCTTTTATGTGGTAGGAATTTGCGTATGATTGTGAACGGTCTTTGTACCGGGGAGGCTGGTGGAGGTAGAAATCGGAGCATGGGCTCATTGTAATGCATGAAATGGAAGATACCAATTCTTCATTCCATTCTGTGCATTACAATGAGCCCCGTCCTCCGATTTCTACCTCCACCACGGCGCGTACGGTCGCGTACGGTCTTGCTGATGTCGCTCCTGTTATGTTCTTGTTTATGCTAATCCGCTGTTACATAAGCTGCGTTTCTACCTCTCCTGATATTTCAACACCAATATTAACAATTACTCCGGGACTCAGCTGCACTCTACACTACATTCATCAAGTTTGCTTTTCTAAAAAACCCAGATGAACCGTTGTGCTTCTACTTATCCCGGACGTGTCCCCAGGGCTGCGAAAAACATGCTGTAAATTATCTCAATTACGCTACTTTATTAGACAATACAACGGCAATGAATGAAATTCATAGACCTTGGTATTCTAACGAGAGGAGAGCCCCTGCTGAACAGCCCCTGCTGAACAGCCCCTGCTGAACAGCCCCTGCTGAACAGTCTGAACAAGGTTGTGTTTTATATAATTGCATTTTGTTATGGGTCGCCTTGGGTAACACTAGACTTATACCAGGGGAGGCTGGTGGAGGTAGAAATCGGAGGACGTGCTCATCGTAATGCATGGAACGGATTGAGGAAGGGTGTCAAACACATGTGTTTGTTTGATAACAATTCTGTTCCATGCCTTATAATGAGCACGTCCTCCGATTTCTACCTCCACCAGCCTCCACTGAATAAAAGTTATATTATGTACAGCTTGTAAGATAGTTGGCTGCACCTGTTATCCAATGATATCAGGGAATTTAGTTCTTCTCAATTACTGTGATTTTCATGGGAATTAGTTTGTTATTATTATTATTATTATTATTATTATTATTATTATTATTATTTTTCTGTGAATGTGTATACTCGCACTGCATACAATCTGTGCTTTTGTATCTACACAATTAAATCAATAACACATATGATGCTTTTTTCCCCATTAGTAATGATAAAGTCAACTACACAAATAGGTCCTCTGTGGCTCAGTTGGTAGAGTTAACAATGCTGAGGTTGTGGGTTTGATTCCTGCTGGGACCAGAAATACTGAAAAATGTATGCAGTCACTGCAATGTAAGTTGTGTCAGCTAAATGGCATGAATAGGTTACTATAATTGACCAGGCTAGGTCAAATGAATCTATATTGAAATTCTGACTTTTTAAAACCGGTCTTTCCTCTTGGCCCTGACCTGGTTTCCCTCCCGGTCCCTCTAAAGCAGGCCAGAAACACCATGTGTTCTTTACATGTTTTCCCAACTGAACCCAATTAGGGCCAAAGCAGCGTGTTATTGGATCGAAGTGCCAGTCGCCAGAGGGGGAAGATACGCTGAGTGATTTTCAGCTGATCCGCCAATTAGACAAGTAGCCTGCTAGCTAGCATGTTAGCCTATTAGCCAGCTAACCTGTTAATTGTTAGCCAACTAGCCAGCTACCCTGTTAGCCGTCTAGTCTGTTAGCCTGCTAACAAGTTGTTTGATGAGCTCTCAACAGCATGCGCCTGGGCCCCTGTTGTTTAATGCGTGTTTGATACCATTCCTCATTGTGTTCCATGCATTACAATGAGCCCGTCCTTTGATTTCTACCTCCACCAGCCTCCCCAACTCTTATCTATACAGGATATTAACCCATATGCTTGCTCTGACAGTATTTGCTCTGACAGTATTTGCTCTGACAGTATTTGCTCTGAAAGTATTTGCTCTGACAGTATAGCTATTGAATGGCTTCTCCTCCATGCCTGTTTAACTCAGTACAGGAAGCCCAAGTAGAGCTTCAGAAGACTAAGAAACATACTGTTAAGATATGCAATACTTTTACTTTTTATTGCCTTACAACCAGTGTTGATGGAGTGTGTTTCCAGTTCAGCATGGTGGGAAGCTCTACATTCACGTCATATAATCATACTGTTGGTCTTACATGACCAGAAGACGGCGGTCCATCTTGGTCCATTGTAGGCTCCATGGAGAGAAGTTCGACAGGATGAAGGTTTCTGAAGAAGCTCACCACATGTTAAATGACTGGAGCTGGATCCAAATGCACTGCCCTGGAACAACACTGAATCACCCTGACATTGAGCAGTCAGCCAAATGTTTTGCCCTGCGAGAATGAATGAGAGAGAGAGACGTGTGTGTGTGTGTGTGTGTGTGTGTGTGTGTGTGTGTGTGTGTCTGTTTCTGTGTGTCTGTGTGTGTGTGTGTGTGTGTGTGTGTCTGTGTCTATGTCTGTGTGTGTGTGTGTGTGTGTGTGTGTGTGTGTGTGTGTGTGTGTGCTCACAAGCAATTTTTAAAGACGAAAAACATGCCCCATTTGGAAAAAAAGATGGTGTCTGCCTCCCCAAGTGACAGAATTTGTTGAAATTAGGTGCAAACGTTCAGTGGAGCGTGTCGAGAGATCACAACTGTTAGAGGAAATAAGATGCATGGAATTGGAGGCCTGGGGGCGGAGCAGGACCGGCGCCGGGAAATCAAATCCTCAAATATCAGTGGCTGGGACCAAGACACACACACACACCCACACACACACACACACACACACACACACACACACACACACACACACACACCCACACACACACAGATGTACATGCACACATAGACGCACGCACGCAGGCACACACAGACGCATGCATGCACGGATGCACATACACACAGACGCACGTACGCACACATGCACGACACTCTCACGCACTCGCATGCACGCACACACACATTTTTCCAGGAGGCTCCTCCTGGAAAAATGTGGCTTTTTAGAAACACATTTCATGCAATTATACGTCATTTTACATGACTGGAAACATCTTTTCAGAATCGTTGTTTTGTATGAATCGTTTCTTTCTCACGTGGGTGCATCGTTCTCGTGGGTGCGGTGCAGCTTCTATTTTCAACAGGTTATCTGTCTATCTGGGACCACCTGCAGTGACTACTGTACCTTCGCCTGTCAGTGCATGTAAAGGAAAGCATTAGAGGAAAGATGTGCCAGACAGACATTGAACTGCACTCCTGCATGATAGGCTTTACACTTTACACTTGAATACACTTTACTTACTACCATACTGCTGCGACAAATTCAGTATATTCTGTATGTTTTTATTTTATTGTATTACTGTTACTACTGTTATTTACCGTCATTACTTTTCGTGCTGATATTTATGTTTACTTTTTATCGTTATTATACGGTGTTGTTGATGTTGATTGGTGTTGTAGAGTTGCTCTGCCTTAAGCATTTCTTTGCGTTGTACAGTTGTGAAATGTTTGTATATGATGTAATGACGAATACACTTGAAACATGAAAGCATCTATAAACGAGCTTCCGTGGAGAATGTTTAAACAACGTGTCAACGAACCGCCTCAGACGACATTGCGACAGCGTCGCTTTTCAACCAGGAGGCTCCAGATCCACTTTCCCGCGCCAGTTGGCGACTTCAAAAGACAGAGAAATCATGGGGCTGTTAACAGTGTAATTGGCCTAGGCTTATTAACATGAGAAAAGATAGAGAAAAAAAAATGACAGGAAGAAGGCTTTAGGGTCTGTTCTTGGAATGAACGTACAAAGGCCTGTCAGAAGTGAGGGAATACGGTGTTCCCACCGGAGGTAAAATATACTGATCAGAGGGAGGGATAAGAAAGACTGAAGGTGGGACATCCCCTCCATCCCTGGCAGCAAATCGCACCCTGCGCACACACACACACACACACACACACACACACACACACACACACAAACAAACCGCACTGGTCACATTTGGATTACCCTCATTAGAACAGCCCTTTTCCCAGAATGCATCTGTCTCCACCAGGTGACCATTCACACACAGTCTTATCTGCCTCCCCCCTGCCCCCCCCTACCCCCACCTCCCCCTGCCACCCGGTCCACTTTTGAAGACAGCGGGAAGCGAGTAATTTGACGGGACACTTAATAATTCCGCTGGACAAGCGTGAAATACTCTCCTCTCTCTCCTCCTTTTTTCTGTGAAAAAATCAAAAGGATTTTTTTTCCTATGGTTCCTAGAGTGTGAGACACATTAACCAACGGCTTGTAAAGGATTAGAAATATGTCGTCATGGATATTCATTCATTTTCATTTTCTTTTCTTTCTCAGTGTGTGTTGTGCTTCCATGGAGGTGATGGGGGAGTGGGGGGTGCCTACCTAGGAGATGGTGATGGGGGGGGTAGGGGGGTACCTACCTAGGAGATGGTGATGGGGGGGTAGGGGGGTACCTAGGAGATGGTGATGGTGATGGGGGGTAGGGGTTCACCTGCCTAGGAGATGGTGATGGGGGGGTAGGGGGGTACCTACCTAGGAGATGGTGATGGGGGAGTGGGGGGTGCCTACCTAGGAGATGGTGATGGTGATGGGGGGTAGGGGTTCACCTGCCTAGGAGATGGTGATGGGGGGGTAGGGGGGTACCTAGTAGATGGTGGTGGTGATGGCGGGTAGGGGGGTACCTACCTAGTAGATGGTGGTGGTGATGGCGGGTAGGGGGGTACCTACCTAGTAGATGGTGGTGGTGATGGCGGGTAGGGGGGTACCTACCTAGTAGATGGTGGTGGTGATGGGGGGTAGGGGAGTACCTAGGAGATGGTGGTGGTGATGGGGGGTAGGGGGGTACCTACCTAGTAGATGGTGGTGGTGATGGGGGGTAGGGGAGTACCTAGGAGATGGTGGTGGTGATGGGGGGTAGGGGGGTACCTACCTAGTAGATGGTGGTGGTGATGGCGGGTAGGGGGGTACCTACCTAGTAGATGGTGGTGGTGATGGGGGGTAGGGGAGTACCTAGGAGATGGTGGTGGTGATGGGGGGTAGGGGGGTACCTACCTAGTAGATGGTGGTGGTGATGGGGGGTAGGGGAGTACCTAGGAGATGGTGGTGGTGATGGGGGGTAGGGGAGTACCTAGGAGATGGTGGTGGTGATGGGGGGGTAGGGG
>NC_139661.1:15393869-15398869 GCF_951799395.1 Argentina silus
GAATAGATGCCGTTAGTTGCTAGAAACAGTGTGTTTTGTCTGAGGCTGGGGCAGACACACAGTCGTTAGCTGGGCCCTGAGCTAAAGGGACTAGAGGCTGCATCGTCAAGGAGACCAGATCATAACATCGGACTACATCATCGCACTTCCCTTTTTACTGTGCTGTACTCTACTCTATTCTACTTTACTCTACTCTACTCTACTCTACTCTACTCTACTCTACTCTACTCTACCCTACCCTACCGTACTCTACTCTACTCTACTCTACTCTACTCTATTACTCTACTCTATTCTGTTCTACTCTATTCTACTATATTCTACTCTACTCTACTCCACTATATTACTCTACTCTACTCTACTCTACTCTACTACTCGAATATACTCTACTTCAATGATAACCAACACAGATTCATGTTCTCCACAGGTCCTGTTTTCTGTTGAGCTTGTAGAGGAATGGAGAACACATGGTCAGAAAGCAGCCAATCATGACAGAGGATGATAGAGAAGAATATGGATAACAAGAAGCTGACATTTCTATAGAGGAGTTGTTGAATGGATTGTTGTCATGCTGGGTTCAATGTGTCCTCTGCTTGGCTTTCACACAGATTCCATTGTTGACTCTGTAATATCTATTTCACTAAATACTGTACAGTAAAATAACTGCTATTTTATCTCAATATTGCCACGGTTAATACAAAACACACTTGAAAGAGAGTGGCTTATTCATGTACAATGACTTAGGAACACCTGTACACCTTCTCATGGTGGAGGTGGTGTAATGGTGTGGGGAATGTTTTCTTGGCACACTTTGGGCCCATTAATACCAATCAATCATCGCTTGAATGCCACAGCCTATTTGAGTATTGTTGCTGACCATGTGCATCCCTTCATGGCCACAATTTACCCATCTTCTAATGGCTACTTCCATGATAATGCACAAAGCAAAAATCATCTCAAACTGGTTTCATGAACATGAAAATGAGTTCAGTGTTCTTCAGTGGCCTTCCCAGTCACCGGATCTGAATCCATAGAACACCTTTGGGATGTGGTAGAACGGAAGATTCACAGCTTGAAAGTGCACCTGAAAAATCTTGCGTGATTGCGTGATGCGGGCCCCTGGGTCTGCGTCTGCCGGGCCCATTATTGACAAATTGCTGCGCTGCATTTACTGTGTTTGTACTCCTCGAGAACCAGCCTTAGGATGGGCAATTTAACTCTCTGCAATTTGGCTGTGCAATCAGTGCTAGTGGTGTGTGTGTGTGTGTGTGTGTGTGTGTGTGTGTGTGTGTGTGTGTGTGTGTGTGTGTGTGTGTGTGTGTGTGTGTGTGTGTGTGTGTGTGTGTGTGTGTGTGTGTGTGTGTGAAGGTAGTGGGGTAGAACACACACTGGGTCCAGGTAAAAGGGTGTTGGTGTTAATACGACATCATGAATGAAAGTGCTGTTGTATGCTGTACTTTAATGTGAACTCTTTGTGACCCCTTCCCTCTCTCTGTCTCTTCGCTTATCCCTCTCTCATCCCTCTCCACCCCCCCACTCTCTCTTTCTCCCCATCACTCTCTCACTCTTCCCCCCCCCCCTCTATTCCATCCTTCTCTCCTCCACCCCCTCTCTCTCTCACCCTCCTCTCTCTTCCTTTTAATTCCCCCCCTCCCCCCTCAGGACACAGAGATCGTGAACACTGCCATCCTGACAGGCAGGCGTGTTGCCGTGCCGGTGAAGGTGGTAACCGTGGAGATGAACGGCGTGGTGACGGAGGTGGACGACACGATCACCTGCAGCTCCACCGACGAGGACGTGGTCAAGGTACGGTCAGACTCCCTGGTAGAAAGCTCACGCTTTGGTCATGATTTAGTGTTCTTGTTAGATGTGGTCATGTTACGGTCACAGTTCCTACTAGGTATGGTCAAGATCGGCTCACACTATTCACGTTATGGTGTTGATGTTCGACGTGGTCAACATACGCTCACGCTTTGGTCATGGTTTAGTCTTCTTCTTAGATGTGGTCATGTTACGGTCACAGTTCCTACTTGGTATGGTCAAGAGTTTGGGTCACACCTGACATGATCTTATTTTAAAACGTATATTAAAAGGACTTAATACAGTTTGTTGTTTCTGTAAAGAAGCTACAATCCTCCTCCCCACTCCTCTCCCTGGATCCTGATGACTCCCAGCTTGTCCCGTTGTGTCCCATTGTCTCGACCGTTAGAGAGAAATCCATGACAACGACATCTCAGAGATTGACTCCCCTCAGCTTTGGCCCTCGGCCCGAAAGCCCAACATTACTCTGACACATTCAATATGGAGGCAATTTCCTGTTACAAGGAGCGAAGGTGTATGTTTAAAACACAATCAATACGCAGCAACAGCGGGGAACTCATTCCCATGCTGAGCGGTTACTACAAACGATCGCGACGGAAGAAAAAGAAACACGTTATTAACACGGGCAAGAGAGGGAGGGAAAGGTCTCGGGGGAAGCGGTTGCTGGTTCAAATCAGGGACAGCAGCTTGGTTGAATTGATGTCGAAATTGATTCCGTAAGAAGTGGATTATGGCGTGAGTCAGACAGCCAGAGACTGACTGTTGTTCAGGGGACCGTGGGGGGGAGGGGGAGGCCCCGTGCGGGTAGCCCCCCTGCCTGGCGTGGTTGACGGCTGAGTTGACAGGTGTTCCCCCCTGAATGATACCATTCCTCATTCCATTCCAGGTATCACAATGAGCCCGTCCTCTGATTTCTGCCTCCCCCTGTGCTCCCGGTGCTGTAGGCTGTCTGTGTGGATGTGTACGTGCTGTAAAAAAGGCCTGACAGTGTTGTTTGAGAGGTACTGTAGAGTGTGTCACCGCTGTAAGACTGGGTGAAAGATGTTCCCCTTCAGGAGGCTATAGGCTCTTAACCTTTAACCTCAGACGATAAGCTTGCATAGATAGATGGATGGATGGATAGAGAGGGAGAGAGATAGACAGATAGATAGATAGATAGATAGATAGACAGATGTTAACAATGTACCTAAAAATGTCTCTAAGTGAATTGCAAGGCTTGGTGTGTGCGTGTGTGTCTGCGTGTGCGTGTGCGTGTGTGTGTGTGTGTGTGTGTGCGCCTATATGTGTGTTTGTGTGTGTGTGTGTGTTTGTGTATGTGTGGGGTGTGTGGGAGGTCATTGTGGAGACACTGTAATTAGTCATTCCGTGTGTGTGTCGGTTGTGTTGACACAGTGAAGTGTGTAGGTCAGTTAGCTATCAGCAGGGGACGTGAGCACTCATTAGCCACTTCCCATTAGCTAGCCTGGTGCCACGCCTCCGCTAGCGTCCCCCATAGCATAGCAAGACACATTCCATTAGCTGGATGGCTGGGTGGGAGGGTAGGAGGGTGGGTGGGAGGGTAGGAGGGTGGATGGCTGGGTGGGTGGGTGGGAGGGTGGGAGGGTGGGTGGGAGGGTAGGAGGGTGGATGGCTGGGTGGGTGGGTGGGAGGGTGGGAGGGTAGGAGGGTGGATGGCTGGGTGGGTGGGTGGGAGGGTGGATGGGTGGATGGCTGGGTGGGTGGGTGGGAGGGTGGGAGGGTAGGAGGGTGGATGGCTGGGTGGGTGGGTGGGAGGGTGGATGGGTGGGAGGGTGGGTGGGAGGGTGGGAGGGTGGATGGCTGGGTGGGTGGGTGGGAGGGTGGGAGGGTGGATGGGTGGGAGGGTGGGTGGGAGGGTGGGAGGGTAGGAGGGTGGATGGCTGGGTGGGTGGGAGGGTGGCTGGGTGGGTGGGAGGGTGGATGGGTGGGAGGGTGGGTGGGAGGGTAGGAGGGTGGATGGCTGGGTGGGAGGGTGGGAGGGTGGATGGGTGGATGGGTGGGTGGGAGGGTGGGAGGGTGGATGGGTGGGTGGGAGGGTGGTTAAGTGGATTATCGGTGGAGCTGCACCTCCATGCTCCCTCTCTGTGTTGAGGCCTAATGGGCTTAGAGAGGAGAGTAGGCATGAAGCCTCAACACACCGTCATTCACACACTGTCATTCACATATTCTGTCACACACACACGCACACATACACACACACACACACACACACACACACAAACACATGTACGCACGCACACACACACACACATACACCACATGCACATACACACATTCACACATACACACACACACACACACACACACACACACACACACACACACACACGTACAACTCACACACAACCCGGTTGTTGACATCAGCCATTCTCCTGGTGAAGAGAGAGAGGGTTGCTGAAGAATGACAGACTGAAGCAGCTTAACACTACATCTGTATCATGTGTCATGTCAGCCTCTCCCCTCTCCCCTCTCCTCTCTGTCTCTCTCTCTCTCTCTCTCTTTCTCTGTCACCCTCACTTTCTCTTTCCCCTCTCATTCTCCATCTCCCTCACTCTCCTTTTCTCTCTTCTCTCTGTTTCTTCCATCCTTCTCTACTCAGGTGGCTTCAGAGGCTGTTTAGAGGCTTCAGAGGCTGTTTAGAGTGCCTGTCCTTGACGAGGAGAATAATTGAAGAGTTTAAATGAGAAGCCTATGATGGGGTGAGGGTGAGGGTGAGGGTGAGGGTGAGGGTGAGGGTGAGGTCAGGGTTAGTGTGGGGTTGCCATGCATACACACGGAGGACCAAATGACGTAACGCCTCTAAGTATTACTGCCGTCAATCAATAACTAATTACACTGTAATTACCCGGCTAATCCTACCACATGCTCTTAAAGATGGGGAGAGTAAAGCCTCGGATTGCGATACTCTATACTGAAGCACGCACACACACACACACCTCCGCAGATATCCGTCCTCATTATCGACGAGAACACAAGGTCTCCTGACCGTAACTCACGGAAACGGGCCTCCAGCGGTCACGGGACGGTTGTTTTAGAACTCTGAATGACTCCTGACCTTGCCCCCCCCCCCCCTCCAACGACCCGCCCCGCCACCTCCACCTCTGGCACCTCTCCTCTGGGGTGGACTCTGCTCCCCATGGCCTCCCCCTCCATTGCGGTTAATC
>NC_139661.1:15403869-15408869 GCF_951799395.1 Argentina silus
TGTGTGCGTGTGTGTGTGTGTGTGTGTGTGTGTGTGAAGCTGCCTGAAAATATATCTGTTAAAAATCCCTGTGGTACAACACTTTTGTGATGTCTTCGCTGCCTCTCTTGACACTTGAAACTGTGTCCTACATGTCTTCTATCAATGTGACACAAGCAAAATATTCATAACATAATGTGTAGATTAACAAACACAGATGATATGTTTATTGGCTATTCCGATGATTTGTTTAGATAAAAGGAAATTCATCATACGGGTGTGTTCAAGGTCATAAACGTTGGACATCCCTTTAAAAATAAATAAATAAATAAAAACATTGGACATACTTGAAACAATTGAAAAACAACTCTTTCTAGGACTCCATTTGCATTGCCTCCGACACAGCTGTGACTATGTAGAGATATACTGAGTTATATATTAGGCCTAATCTGACATGTATTGACTTGGCTCCCTCCTAGCTTTTCTCCGCTGCCATTCTGCTAAGGAATGTTGGGAGGAGACTGTAACAGGCAGGGTGACAGATGCCTGGGAGTGTCGGGAACGCAGAGGCCCTGGACAACAGGCTTCCGTGTCCCAGCTATCCCAGCTATATATGAGACACACAAAGAAATTAAGAGTTAGACAGGCATGCAGGGAGAGATGGAGACAGAGAGAAACAGAGAGAGAGAGAGATGGAGGAAGGGATGGTAAAACTGAGGGAGAACATTGTTTGAGGCGTTGATTTTCAGCAGACTCCGTCTCTTTGATGATAACAAGCGGTAAACAGGAGCTCTCACCATCACAGTTGCACTTACAGCCGTCATCATCATCACTTGGGGGAGTGGGGGGGGGTGATAAGCAAACAGAAGAGGTGAAGAGATAGAGGTATGAGCGTCAGTCTGAACCTGCTGCTGTGTGTGTGTGTGTGTGTGTGTGTGTGTCTGTGTGTGTGTGTGTGTGTGTGTGTGTGTGTGTGTGGGTGTGTGTTGGTGTGTATGTACACAGTGTGTGTGTGTGTGTGTGTGTGTGTGTAGTGTGCGTGTGTATGTGTGTGTGAGTGTGTTGGTGCGTGTCTACACAATGTGTGTGTGTATGTGTGTGTGTGTGTGTGTGTGTGAGAGAGACAGAGGGAGCCCTTATCTGATCGCATGCGTGCAGTCTTAATTGTGAGAACGAGAGGCAGCATAATTAAAACCTCGCCTGGAGATGAAACTCTGATTACCGTAGGTTCAGTGAAAGAGGCATGAGAGAGACAGAATGAGAGACAGAGAGAGAGAGAGAGAGAGAGAGAATGAGAGAGAGAGAATGAGAGAGAGACTGAGAAAGTCAGAATGAAAGAGAGAGAGAGAGACAGAGAGAGAGAAAGAGAGAGTGTATGTGTGTGTGTTTTTGCTGAATAGAGTTGGTCTTATCTCATATCTGCTTGCAAATTGCTGGCAATTTAGCTCCTGTGGAATGATTCATCAAGCCTGTCTTTCTCCACTGGAAGGATGTTCTCTTTGTAGTGATGTTGAGGAAAATGATCTGTTCTGTTTCCACCCTGACAGCAGTCTTTTTCAACAACCCACACACACACATGTGCATGCACGTGCACACGCACACAGACACACACACACACACACACACATATTGTATACACACACACACACACACACACACACACACACACACACACACACACACACACACACACACACACACCAGC
The DNA here is from genome assembly GCF_951799395.1 of Argentina silus. NCBI lineage: Eukaryota > Metazoa > Chordata > Actinopteri > Argentiniformes > Argentinidae > Argentina > Argentina silus. The sequence continues at coordinate 15,405,554 of NC_139661.1, forward strand.
ATAACCCCAACAGCCCATTCAGCACCATGGACAGCACCACACTGACTTGGGTCACTATTCTGCCCCACCTAGACTTCAAAACAGCTTAGAGTGACACCATCCAGACATATTCAGACAGGTCCTTCATGTGAGCAAGACACAGATGAATACTGGCCTAAGCAGGGCCATGCGTACGAGGCAGACCCACTCCTAGAATACCTCTGGTTCAACTGAACATGCTCAACCCCCCCACCCCCAAGAGTATCATTTCCCTCAGACCCCCGACCCCCCCCCCCCGGGTTTAGAACATGAGGAGTGTGTGAGGGAGTTCACACCACGGTGGAACGATGGACCGTGACGCCGCCGCTGATTGGATGTGGCAGCTGAACGGACAGGATATGACACGGCCAGCGTGTAACCCACGGCAACAGCCCCCCCCCCCACCCACCCACGTCCCCCTTTGGCAAACCATCTGGGTGTTCTGTCGCCTAGTTTCCTACGCTACATTCATCTAGATCATCAGAGGATGGAAGGATAGAGATGGAGAGAGAGAGAGAGAGAGAGAGAGAGAGATAGCGACAGGCATTGGAGAGGGGGAAAGGATGGAGGGAGAGTGATAGGGGAGGTGGGGGGGGGGCGGGCGTGAGAGAGATAACAAGGGAGGGAAGAGGAAAAGAGATGGAGGAGGACCAGCGAGGGTTGAGACCGAGAGAGGGGGAGCGGAGAGAGAGAAAGAGGGAGAGACGGGGTGAAGGAAATAATCAAAGGAACATTGGAAAATTGTCTAATTGCAGGTAACGTGTGAAAATTGTCTCAAATGCCAAAGCAATCAGACTGAGGCAGTGTGTGAGATTAGGGTGAAATTGAAAATGACTAATCTATGCCTCCTCATTCACTCTCACGTGGTCGAGAGATACACAGTTCAACCTGCTGTCTGGAATAAAACCCAAACAGAGACTAAATTGTATAAATCACTAAAGTACGGTTTAGTTATTACAATGGGGTATTGTTTTTTTTTTTTGGGGGGGGGGGGTCAACATATTTTGTGCTGAATTCATTTTTTTATATCTAACATTAAAATTTGCTTGATAACATTTTCCCTGCTCTTTTCTTTATCGACTTCTGTGAATTCTTTTGAAAAAGTTTTGTGTTTTGAGCTTTGCCCATGTGCAGTTTGCGATGTTAAAGACACTTTTGGTGTTGTTGTGACAGACGCACACACACACACACACACACACACACACACACACAGACACACACACACACACACACACACACACACACACACACACACACACACACACCTACACACACACTGTGATGCTCACCATTGATCTCTCCACGGTTTCTCCAACTGACAATTTCCTGCCGTCAGAAAGACCACTTGTATGACAAAGAGCCGACACGCTGAAAGAGCCATTTTCTAAGATCACCTGCAATTCAGAGAAAACTCAATACAAACTTTCAACATTTTGATGAATCAACAAGGACTTTCTTTGAATCTCGGTAGGGGGGAGGGGGGTGGGGGGTGGGGGGTGTTGGGGGTGGGGGGTGGGGGGGGAGTCAGTGAATGGTGCGAGGTGTTTGTCCCTCACCAGTGGGTGACAGTAAGATGCCGGGTGGTGTGATGGAGACAGGCAGCCATGCAAAGTGGTACTGTGTGTTAGCCATGCTGATGCTAACTGATGCCTGTCACAACAAACCCATCACCCCACAACTCACACACACGCACACACACACACACACACACGCACACACACACACACACACACACACACACACACACACACACTCCGCAGCACAGCTAGAGCTAGCCTAGCACACACACACCCACACACACACACACACACAGACACACCTACTCTAACCAGCCTCCTTGTGTGTGTGTGTGTGTGTGTGTGTGTGTGTCTCTATCCCCACCCAGGTGTCCCCTGGCTGTGACACAGTGCTGGTCAATGGGAAGGAGATGCGCGGGCGGCGGTCCCTGATGGTGGACTTCTCCTACCTGTACCTGAGCGCCCAGCTGGAGATGACGGTGTGGGTTCCCCGCCTGCCCCTGCAGATCGACGTCTCAGACACGGAGCTCAGCCAGGTCAAAGGCTGGAGGGTCCCCATCCTCTCCAACAAGAGGTCAGAGAGCACACAGTGTTTTTTTTTGTTGTGTGTCTGTTTGTATGGCTGTGGGGTTGTGTGTGTGTGTGTGTGTGCGTGTGTGTGTGTGTGTGTGTGTTTGTGTGTGCACCCATGAGTTTGTTATATAGCGTGTTGTTGTCCCTGAGTGTCAGGTTGCCTTTCTGCATGGTTGTGTGTCATAGTCAGAGGAACTAGTCTATTGTAGCAACACAATGGTTGAAGGAGCAGTGTTGGTGTGTCAGGCTATTTCCTGAGGTCACGGCTCTGACATCACTGATGAAGCTGTTATACATTAGTAGCATTGAGAAAGTGAAGGACTCTCACTCACACACACACACACACACACACACACACACACACACACACACATACACACACACACACACACACACACATACACACACACACGCATGCAGGTGTACACACACATACACACACATGCACACGCACACATACTAGCACACACGCACACACAACCACACAGGCATGCAGGTACACACACACAGGGACGCAGGTACACACACACACACACACACACACACACACACACACACACACACTCACACACACACACACACCCTCAGTTCAGCATTGATGACCGGTAGGTAGAATAACATCCATAGACTGAAGTCCCTCCACCTCTCTGCCCAGGGACCATTACCCATGGTCGTTCCCCAAGCTTCTCTCTTGGCTTCATCTTAGAGACATATATGTCCTGCACACATTACAGGTTCCATCTGTGTGTGTGTGTGTGTGTGTGTGTGTGTGTGTGTGTGTGTGTGTGTCTGTGTGTGTGTGTGTGTGTGTGTGTGTGTGTGTGTGTGTGTGTGTCTGTGTGTGTGTGTGTGTGTGTGTGTGTGTGTGTGTATGAAGGTTCCATTTCACTGCCGGCTCTATTTCGCTTTCTGTCACTGACTCCATCAGCTGGGGGCCAGGGGGGTCGCTATGGATGGGGGTGATATGAAGGGTGGTGAGATTCTGCTGTGGAGGGGGAGGGGGAGGGGGAGGATGCATTTTACAATTTCGCCAATTGCTGTTTCGTGGCCTGGAAAGACGGCCCCTTGCTAGTCACCGCGGCGACTGGCGAGGCAGACGGCCCTCTGGGAGATGGGGGAGAATTCCTGTAATCTCAGCAGTGTTTAACCGAGACAGAGATGGTGGTTAGGGGCGGGTAGAGGTGTGTGTGTGTGTGTGTGTGTGTGTG
>NC_139661.1:15413869-15426369 GCF_951799395.1 Argentina silus
ACCACCGTCACCCACCGGGCCGGAGCGGGGGGCAGTAAGCCAGGCAGTGGGGGCAGCAGCCGGGGCCAGGGGCAGAACCAGAATGTCCCAGGGGACTACACCAGCTTCCCTGCCCAGGTGGACGTGCCCGGGGCTGGGGAGAGCGACTTGTCGCAGACCCCCCGGGGCCTGTCAGACCTGGAGATAGGCATGTACGCTCTGCTGGGGGTGTTCTGTCTGGCCATCCTGGTCTTCCTCATCAACTGTGTCAGCTTCGCCTTCAGGTAACACTTCCCTCCTGAGAACTCTCAATTTAGATGTATATACAGTATTAGACAGTGTACTGTCTGGTTGCTTTGTTTTGTTTTATCATGCATAGTCAGTGGCCTTGGGTGTAATGGAATACAAACAAATGTTTGATGATGATGATGATGATGATGATGATGATGATGATAACAATGAGGAGGAGGAATAGGAGTAGGAGTAAAATGATGGTCGTGGTGGTGGTGGTGGTGATGGTGATGATGATGAAGATAAAGACCACGATAATGATGATGATGATAATAAAGATGATGATGATGATAGTGACGACCATGCTTCTGATGATGATGATGATGATGATGATGATAATAAAGATGATAATAAAGATGATGATGATGATAGTGACGACCATGCTTCTGATGATGATGATGATGATGATGATGATGATAGTGACGACCATGCTTCTGATGATGACGATGATTCTCATTTTCGTCTCCAGATACCGCCACAAGCAGCTGCCCGTGCTGGAGCAGGGCAACATGAACCACGCCCACGACTGGGTGTGGCTGGGCAACGAGGCCGACCTATTGGAGCACCACTCCGACCAATGCCAGTCGCCGCACCAGGACGAGTGCACCACCATCATCGACCGCAGCGAGGGCTACGAGGAGAGCAAGTACCTGCTCAACGGAGGCGGGGTGGGGGGGCCCCGGAGCTCTACCCATGGCCAGACCCTCCCCCGCTCCCTCTCCGAGCCCCGGCAGTGCGTGGGCAAGGATCCGGCGGGCAAAGCGGAGCCTCTCAACAACTCGCCCAGCGCCAAACGCAAACGCGTCAAGTTCACGTCCTACGCCACGGTGCTGCCCGACGACGGGGGGCCATACACCAACTCCATCGTCATCGGCAATGACGACGACATCAAGTGGGTGTGTCAGGATATGGACCTGGGCCAGTCGGAGATCAGAACCTACATGGAGAGGCTACAAGACAATCTGTGAGGGAGGGAAGGGGTAGGGGGGGATGGGGTGGGGCGGTGCGGTCGGGGGGTGTGGGGGGGGTGGAGGTGGAGGGGGGATGGGGGGGAGGAGGAGGAGGAATACGTGAATAAAACTCACCTCTAATGCCTTTGGTCTGGATGCTCGGACAATGGAGAAGGTGATGGGGGGGGGGGGGGTTAACGGACAGGGTTAACGGACAGGGAGGGAGAGGGAATTGGAAAAGAGAGTGAGAGGTCAAAGAAGAGAAGAGGGGAGAGGCTAAAAGAAAGAGACAACATTGTTAGAGTGGAGATTGATTGGAGAAAAGAGAAGGAGAGAGAGAGAAGGAGAGAGAGAGAGAGAGAAGGAGAGAGAGAAGGAGAGAGAGAGAGAGAAGGAGAGAGAGAGAAGGAGAGAGAGAGAGAGAAGGAGAGAGAGAGAGAAGGAGAGAGAGAGAAGGAGAGAGAGAGAAGGAGAGAGAGAGAGAAGGAGAGAGAGAGAGAAGGAGAGAGAGAGAAGGAGAGAGAGAGAGAGAGAAGGAGAGAGAGAGAGGAGGTGTAGGGGCAGTGAGTGTACATTTCCAAGGAGCGTTAGCCAGCTCTGACATACCGGACCACATCTGGGCTCCATAGTGGTGTACTTCACCACACCTGACCTACAAGCTACACGACTCAAATCAAACAAATCAAGAGAAAACATGAATTGATTTATTTAGTTGTAATGGATATGTTGTACGATGTAAAGACACATTCTATTTACATCCGATGGAACACAGGTACACACAAATTCTGTTATGTTTTGGAATTAGTTTTGACTTACCAAACATGGTCATAAACAATTCTTGGTAGTAGTTAAGAATGAAATGTAGACATTTTAGAGGAGAAATATACAGGTATGACACACATGTGCTCCTCCAACGCCCCGGCTCTCACTGACCTCTCAACGCCAAACACATACGTATGTACAAACAATATTTTCAAACTTATAACAACGTTTGGAAGTAAGTATAGAGGGCACTAGTACATATGGATGGGGACAATCCTGCTCTTTCCCCCCAAAACGATAGATGTTTGAATGTTCTGGAATGTTGCGTTGGAATCGGAATGTCTTTTTTCCCAAGCTCCAAGACAAAGGCATTTACTTGCACAAAAGACAGGAAGAAGAACTAGCCAATGGAGGCTGATTTCCTGTTTTCTGAACTGCCCCCTGGATGTGTATAAACTCATGACGATCCAATAAAACAATGTCCTCCCGTGGGACTACAGAAGTAAAGCACTACAGGACTACATTACCCAGAGACCATGTGGTGTTCCACTACGGAAGCGTGACCAGAGACAGAGACAGAGGAGTGAACGTGGTTTAGAACACTGCTCACAACTCGTGTCCGGTGTTAGCGTGCATCGTTGTATCTTTTCCTTTCTGCCAGGGTGTGCATTTATTAACATTCTACCCTCATGTTTCTCCTTATTTTGACAGATGTTTTATTCCTTTTATTTTTTAGATTTTTAAAGATGTTCAAAATCCGTTGTTCCCTCCCCCTCTGTTGTAGTTGTATTTATTTGGTGGCCGGAGAGGGTGAGGACAGCGAGAGAGAGAAAGAAAGAGAGCAGGAGAGAGAGAGAGAGAACGAGAACGAAAGAGAGAGAGAATGAAAGGGAGAGAGCGAGAAAGAGAGAGTGAGAGAGAGAGAGAACAAAAGAGAGAGAGAGAATGAGAATGAAAGAGAGGGAGAGAGTGAGAAAGAGAGAGAGAGAACGAGAATGAAAGAGAGAGGGAGAGAGTGAGAAAGAGAGAGAGAGAATGGAGGTCTCAGCCCTCTGATAGCTCAGGAGAACATTCACGCAGAGGAGACGCTGAAAAGCGCGTTGTAGATTGTAAAGATTGCAATATTTATTTATAAATGTACTACAGAGAATACTGTATGTTGTAAATAAAACGCTTCAAAGTGCTTGTTGATAACAGCAGGTCACTAATAGCCAAACATGGTAACTTTTTGTACATTTTACAGTTTCAAATAGAACTGTGTCTACCATTACCACGTGAAAGTGATCTTATTATTACTGTCGTTTTTTTCAAACAGTCCTTTATGATTTGGCTGAAGATGTTGAATCTAAGTTGTTGTATTTGTACAGGGTAGTTCTTGTTTGACCTCACCATAAAAGTAAAAAAAATGAGGTTATCTTTCACACCAAACTCACAGCTCTTATAGAATTGAAAACACATGTCTGGAGTTAAGTAAGTGATAGAGGTACAACATCTCTTGATACACCAACGGAGGCTGGTGGAGTGAGAAACGGATGACGGACTCATTGTAATGCATTATAACGAGCCCGTCCTCCAATTTCTACCTCCACCAGCCTCCACTGATACAGATATAGAGAATATGTTGTTTACTTGCAGATTACCATAATGAAAGACTATGAGGGATTTCTAACTTGTTGTCAATACAGTAATAGTTCAAGGTCACAAGCCAAGGTCTTCACCAAAGCAATAGACAGTGAAACTGAACACGATCATTTATATAGTTTCATATTAAATCACGCCTCAAATCAAATCATCGGATGGTAACTACACTTGGCTGGTTTTATGAAAGCCATCGGTGACATAAACAACTCCATTTGGTTTCGTTGTGGACAATACAACGCAATCAAAACTCCCCATGTTCTTTTTTTTTTTTTTACGTTTATTTTGTTGACATTGTAGAGAGTATACAGTACTTGGTACAGTAAGTAGATATAGTGTAACCTGAGCAGATAAGAGAAGGACTGAAAGCAATACAGTGTGTCCTGTTGAACCTGTGGGTTTATGGTGATGTTCCTGTTCCCCACGTCTTCTCTGTACGAGGTGACAGGTAAAACAGTTAAACAAGTTAACCGATATTAGTGCAGTATGTTGAGTGAATCTGTAACACTTTATTTGACAGTCCTCTTTCCAATGGTACTTATGATATTTTTTATTAATTACTATGTACAGTAATGTACATAGTGACTATTTGTACCCTGGTCGCTAGTTTCATGAGGTAATAAAGGTGGGCGAGTTTACAAGATTGTTAACTTTACTTGTACTTTCTGGTATTTTTTATAATGAACCCCAACATAGCCATAAAGTAATCATAAGGTCATACAGATGTTATTGTGAAGCTTTGACCTTTTAACTTTGACCTTTGTCCATTTGAGCTTTGACCATGTCATTTTTTAAGGAAATAGGGGAATATGAAATAAAGTGTTGCCAGTGTTGATCAAAGTCCATCTCCATTCTCCCATTTTTCCTCATGCTTTCTTTTGACTTGTTCATTTTCTTTGACCCAGCTTTGTTTTGTAATGCGAGGGTTTTGTGGACCTGGACAATAAAGAGATATATGTATATAAAACCCTTGAAATGTTCCCCTGTAAACCTGTATGGCTCGTCATTCCTGCTTTGTCTGCCGATGGTTTGTTCACACAGTAGGCCTAACCCGAGAATATGTTTCTGCCTCTCTAACTACCTATTACAGGTTCTACCTAGAACCCAAAAGGGTCCTTTGATTGTCCCTTTGGTAGAACCTTTTGAGGAACCCTTTGGGTTCCATGTAGAAACCTTTTTCACAGAGGGTTCTACATGGAACCCAATAGGGTTCTAAAAGGGTTCTTCCACAGACAAACCTTTTCCCAAGAGTGTAGGGTCCTATGGAGGGCAGTTATAGAAGATAAACTTTAGAGGTCATAAACAGGGTAGTGACTCATGAGAAAAGGTTTGGTTCATCTACGTTGAGACCAGGCTTTCCTAGTTCTGAAAGCCTGGTGAAATCCTTTGCTGAAAATAGCTACAAAGGGGTGGAAACCCATTTTAAATTAGTGACGCCTCGCCACAACTCAAACTAATCAAATACCTAAAGCCTTCATCGACTAGATTTTGTGTACGGTTCCCTTCACTTCTGGCAGAACAGAATTCAGTTTTTCCTTCAGGTTTTCTTCCATTTTCTTCAAAGTTGCAACAAGCTATTCATCCATTCATCCATGTGGGGGAGGGTTCTTGGAATGTAACATCCAATGAAATTGCGAGCTCCACCTGACAGTGCTCCATCCAGGTTCAATCCAAGCCAGATCGGCTAATCAAAAGTTCTCCAGACCTCCAAAGAAGGCGTAAGAACAACGTGATTCGGAGGTAGAGCTATGGAAGACTAATGCGAGGAATATATTTATGTTTATCCTCTGAATATATTGAAGTTGCAGCACTGTGTCAGTCTTCCACCGAGAAACAACAACCTCATTTCTAAAATGCGTGCCGACAGGAAACAATCCTAATAGACAGTAAAATCCACTCTGTATGATAATGATGCTGGTTGTATCCTATACTTTGAAACTTTCGGACTAGCTTTAGAGACTTCCTGCCTCCTATACCTGGACCAAAACAGAGTGCTAACACAAATAACTAGGTAATGGTTATCACTATTATTCTTTAAAGCAATTTTTCCAAATGTGAGGCTATTTTCTTCCCTGAGATGAAATGATGAGCCAGATGTAAGAGGAGACATCTCTGCTCCGGTACTAAAGATTGTGATGGCTGTGTGTTATTACCGCACTTTGAAAATAGCACATATTGTTTTCCATTAAGGTGAATAGGGCTGCACTGCGCCAGACAGCAGCTGATTGAGGCGGCTGCAAATAACATTATCTCTGTGTTCTAGAATGTGAGATCAAAGCTCCCTGGACGGTGCAGATCATCAAAACAATGTGACAGTAAAAGTGGCTTCTGTTTGAATTAAAAAAAAATCTTCAGTTGGAAAAATTACAGTTGACGATGCCTACACACGTTGATAACTCAGAGAACCGATATCTCCATTCTTGCATCATTTTAATCTCTAATCTATTCCTCTCTTTCTCTAAATTTTCCTCCTCCATTTTTTCTTTTTCTCTGAACCAAGTGTGTGTGTGTTTTTCCTCTCACTCCCGCTGAGCTGAGTCGCTTTCACCCCCCCCCCCCGTATGCTTTTAAAACAAATTCCATTCCAATTTAGTGGCTTCCATTAACATGTGTTTTCCCCCCATGCAAGCAGTTGATTTACTTAACTTATCAAATACATATTGCCAACCAACTGAGACATGCAACCTTTCATTTTCACGCTGTCGCCCTACAAATTCGACATGGTACATTAACAAGAAAAATGACTGCGCCGAGGAAGCCAAAGGGAAGCGGTCTGTGTCTTCAAATGACATTTCGTTTTCATTTCACATTCATTACTAAACGCTGCCTTGGATAGCGTGTGTGTGTGCGTGTAAGTGTACGTGTACGTGTACGTGTGTGTGTGTGTGTGTGTGTGTGTCTGCGCGTGCGTGTGTGTGTGTGTGTGTGTGTGTGTCTGCGCGTGCGTGTGTGTGTGTGTCTGCGCGTGTGTGTGTGTGTGTGTGTGCAGGGGGTAACAGTATAGCGGCGGTGCTAGCCAGAGATGAATGCCATACGCAGCTACAGTGCTGTTGACGAAGACAGCTTGAAATGAATGGTTAATCTCCGGACCAGTGGGCTTGTGTTGCCTCGCTATGTGTGTCATTTGTCATAAGAGGAAGGGAATAACTCACAGAGAGGCGCCGGAGGTGCTGTATACAGGAAACAGGTGGTCATTCCCTGCTCATCTCGCGTAGCCAAATAGCCTCCAAATCACGCGTCCTTTGGAGGTCTGGAGAATTAGTTATTAGCCCATTCTGTCTGAATGGAGCGCTGGCTGCTAGAGGTCACATTTCCATTGGCTTTAGAGCAGAAGTGATGTTTTGAAAAAAAAAAAAAAAAAAAAAAAAAGCAAATTAGTCTGTGTTAGCCAATCAATTTAGCTAACATTACTAGCAAGCTATATTTATGAAAATGGACATTGCTGAAGTGGTATATAATTCTACCCATGTGATGTTTAGTGACAATTATTGGCTGTTCTGTTCTGAGCTGCCTAATGATTGGTTGGGAGAGTGGCAACCACCTTACAGGTGTCTACCCCTCGCTAACACACTTCCGCCTCCAATTTACTCTTGCTTTTCAAACAAGGTGAGCAGAAACACTAGGGGCTCAGGTGAATTCCCACCCTATGATAGCAACACTCAGTCTAAGATTATAGTGTATTGAAGGAAATTGTTGTTCATTATAGTATTTAAAGCTGATGTGGTATTCTTAGCCAGGCTGTTGTCTCTGCTGTGTGGGTGTGTGCAGAAAACACTTCTGTTACGTTTGTGGTATTGAGCAAGTTAGTGCAGAAGCACTTGTAGACACAGCAGTTCATGACACGCAATACTCTCTGAGAGAAAAGAGTTCTACCTCGAACCAACAAGGGTTCTAGAACCAACCAGGGCTCTACCTAGAACCATCAAGGGTTCACCCACAGGGACAAGCTGAAGAACCTTTTTAGATTGTTGGTAGAACCTTTTTTCAGTCAAACAGTATACAACTTCCAGTTGTCCAGTTAAATTTCAGGAGTCAAAACAGGCTTGCTTTGTCAGTTTCTCTCCCTACAAAAGACAACCCAAAAATATGAGAAAACTTAAGACATTCTTGGCAGTTTTCCCTATCTGATCCCTGTACACGCTATCTTCGAGGTCTGTCTGTCTGTCTGTCTGTCTGTCTGTCTGTCTGTCTGTCTGCCTGTCTGTCTATCTGCCTGCCTGTCTGTCTGTCTGCCTCCCTGCCTCTCTCCCTCCCTCCTTGCCTCTCTCCCTCCTTCCCTCCCTCCCTCTCTCCCTCCCTGCCTAACTCCCTCCCTCTCTCCCAGCATCCCTCCCTCCATCCCTGTCTGTCTGTCAGTCTGCGTGAGAGAGACAGTGTTATCAGTCTGGTGTTGTCCTCCTGCGGATGGTGATAGGACTGGGTTTATTACTGGATGACAAATCACCAGTAAAAGTTACAGAGCCTGAAGACTCAGACCTGCAGCTGCTTACTGCACAGGCAGGAAGGGAGGGATGCTGGGAGGGAGGGAGGGAGGCAGGGAGGGAAGGAGAGAGGCAGGGAGGCAGGCAGGGAGGGAGGGAGGGAAGGACGCAGGGAGGAAAGTGTGACGGCCCGTATATCCCCTATCTATGTGGCATAGCCTACCATACCACCTGACTCTGTAACACATCCATTAATCCACCTCTGACCTTCTGAGTGTGTGTGTTCTGACCCGACACACACACAGAGCCACAGCGCTAATAGATCGCTTCGTTACTCGGTGGCTGGATTCACACCGAGAGGTCCAATTAAGGTGATTGACACTTGACCAGGCACAGAGATGGAGAGACACCCTGCCTTGCTGTAGCAGCGTTCTGAGAGCCCGGTATTGACTGTCGAGGTGTGTCGACTCTCGGCGGCCATCTTGTAAAAGCGGCCATAAAGCTCCAGGGTTAGTCGGGGCAGAGAGTGTGGAAAGACTTAACGACGAGTGTGTCCTGAAATAGTCGGCATTACGTTTTCACAGACTTGTGCTGTGACACCATAATAAACAGAAAAAAAGAGAGAACATAGATTTTACATTTTAGTCATTTAGCAGATATCTTATCCAGAGTGACTTACAATCAGCATGTTGCTTAAAGTAAGTGAAACAACTTTATACTACGGTATGTAGATGATGTGATAATGGGGGCTGAACATGTTGTTGGTTGGTAATTGTATTATCTGTATTAGCTGTATTATTTGTCTATCTACAGTGTGACTAATGTCCTCTGTTGCCGGAGGAGCAGTACTAATGAGAAAGCCTAAGTCTGTCTGAGACGGGGGAGTGTGTGTGGGAATAGATCAGACAGATCAGAGCGGGGCATCTCCAATACAACACACACAAACACACGCACGCACACACACACACACACACACACACACACACACACACACACACACACACCAGCAGTACTTGACACACACACACACACACACCAGCACACACACACACACACACCATCCCAGCCCTCTCCCCAGCATGTCCTCCCTCTCACCAAAAAACAACTTAATCACAAAACTGTAAGCCTGTCAAGCGTCCAGTCCAGCCTAACCCATCCCAGCAGCTACCCAGCCCTCCACCTCTGCCCCATCCCTCCTCCACCCCTCCTCCACCCCGTCCCCTCTGTGGGGTTGATGTATGACGGCCAGGGATGATGTGAGCTCTGGGTTGGGCCTGTTTCATCTCCTTAAATGACTCCCCGTCCTTTTCTCCATCCTCTCTGAGTTATTTACTGAAGACTGTACATTTTTCTGGGAGACTGGGAGAGTGGTAGCGGTGGGAAGGAGGGGAGGAGGGAGAAGGAAGAAGGGAGAGGGAGGAGGGGAGGGGAGGGGAGGGGAGGGGAGGAGGAGGAGGGGACAATGGATGAGTTACGGTTGCATCCATGCAGCAGGATGTTTGAAATTAATTTGTAATTTTTTATTAAGACCTGCACAAAGGTGTTTAGAACCCCCCCCTCCCTCCCCCCCCCCTCAACTGGGACCACTAGAAGTGTACTCTATGTCCTTAATGAGACCACGTAACCATTTATAATTTCTTAAATGGCAGATCACACCTGGTTCATTGGCTTTATCGTAATTCAATAATGATGCTAGCATGGTCTCGGTGCATAATTTAACTGTGTGATATTGGATGTAATGTTGTTAGGCTGGGAGTAAAGCACAGACAGGTGTGTGATTCTGGAAATCCTACCATCACCCTGCGTTCCCTAACATACCTGGTTCTACCACTCAACGGCCTGGTCTCCCTCTTTTCCCTCTCTTCTCACATCGTGTCTAGGCTTTAGCTCAGCAGGCTCACCCCTAACACAGCGCAGAGGACAGAAGTGCATTTGAAATCCACATCTCTTTTTCTCTCCCGTCTCTGGGGTGGTAAACAAATCTCTGTGCTCCATCTATCTCCCCAGCCCCACCCACCCACCCCCTCGCCCCCACCCCACCACCCGGTTCGTGATGTATGGCTTGTTTCATACACAGATTACTTTGATCTGTTTTTTTCTCCCCTTCTCCCTTTCCCAGTCGCTGAGCCCTGGTGGCGAGGAGGGATATCTGAAATAGATTAACAGCCCCCTGTCGTCTGCCTCTGCCCAGCCACTGTGAAAATTACTTTTTTATGCTTAGCTGAATGCTCACAGGACCGGGGGTTTTGTTTTTTTGCTGTTTTTCCAAGCCGGCAATACTATAAGCCATATTTACATTCCATAGCATTGCTACGTTGGAGCGTTCCCCAGTTTCCCTCAGACCCCCCTGTTTCCTGATCGCCTCGGCCTGCCACGGTGAGCTCAGAGAGAGCCTACGGGGGGCTCAGTTTCTTTCCATGATAGACCTATCCTCCTGGGGCCACCGGGAGAAGACGGCCTCCCAAACCTGCGATATGAAAAATGTGATTAGAAAATATCATGCACTGTGGCGTTTTTTGGGGGGACAGCGTAGTCGGCGCTACCCCCAAAGCATTATGGGTAGTGTTACTGTCATACCACACCTCTTTTAGCCAATCACCATCCTCCTTTGTTGAGTTGTTCTGCACCCTGTGCATCAGCAGGATTTGATTTCCAAACTCTTTATTTCCTCCCTCACTCTCTCTCTCTATTGATAAACTCATAAACTGTCTTTAACTGCCGGTTCATTGTCTGGGGCGGACGCTCTTCTTACTTAACCTGATTAAGGCAAGACAGATAAGACACATAAAGTAGAGGTGTAAAACACGTGGCGTGGATTTGATTTTCAGACAGTCGAGCCGAAGCGGAAGCCGTGCTGCTGAGGTACAGTGAGTAGGGATTCCATTCTAGAATGTAGCCGTGCTTGTAAAAGTCTTCATGCTCTGCTTGGCGTGGTCGGTCGGCCTGCTGATGAATTGAAAAGAGACAGGGAAGTCGTTTTGAGTGGCATTTTTTTTTTTTTCTTCTTTTGTTGTTTATTTCCTTCCTGTATCTGGTGTTTCGATTGTTTGGGCATCCAAATTGTTGTATTATCTCAGAGAGCTGTGGGAAGAAGGAATAGGAATGAGCGCGATAATCATTTCTGGATTCGTTTCTCAGCTGTGGAAAAGTTGTGACGGTTTTACGTGCCTCTTCTCTGAGGAAAGCACTTTTGTTGGTTTGTGTTTGTGTTTTTGTCGCAGGCTTCGACTGTTGATAGGCTTGAATGTAGGTTACTCAAAAGTGCTGGTTCTCCTTCAGGGACTGAATTTGTTTGGAATATTGAAAGGGATGGAAACTGGTTTTCATCATCACGTCTTTGTGAAAATTGCTATAGAAATATAAATGTACGCTACGGTTATTGCATTTAGTCCGATAAGGAAATGGGAAACAGAGCTGATCGAGACAGGGATCTTCTAATGTGGTATGCATAATCACAGAATTGTACTTAGTTACCGGCACTGATGTCATAGCCTTAACTGTTATAATTCATTTCAGAACTCACTTCAGAGTTGATCTGCTCTCTGTTTAAACCTTTTGGGCTGTACCGCTGTTCCTGAGTAACTTCTGTACTCAAATTACTGTACGCTCCCTCCTCTCTCTCTCTCTCTCTCTCTCTCTCTGGGTATTCTACAGCCTGAAGGCCCTGTCAGCGTGTTTCTCTCTGGCATTCAAGGTCTATTCTTCAGTCAGGTGAATAATGGCAGGGCAGAACAATGGCTTCCCAAGTACTATTGAGTAACCCAGCTCCTCTTCTCTCTAACCTCTCTCTTTCTCTCTCTCTATTGAGTAACCCAGCTCCTCTTCTCTCTCTATTGAGTAACCCAGCTCTTCTTCTCTCTCTCTCTCTCTCTGTCAGTGTCTCTCCCCTGCGTGCTCAATAAATACTCAGTGTGGATAGGTTCGGAGGTGTGTGTGTGCGTGCGTGTGTGGGTGTCGGTGTGTGGGTGTGTCAGTATGTGTCTCATTGTGAGTCATGTGAGTAATGAGCCATCTTCTTCACGCTTTAATCAATGCTTGATTAATATTTATTCATTTTCCTCTTGCAGGAAGCCCATTGTAATGGGAGCTGGTCTTCTGCTTCCTCTCTCTGGATTGATCGTGTGTGTGAGGTGAGAAAGGGGTGTGTCATGCACACACACACACACGCAGGCACACGCGCACACACACACACACACACACACACACACACACACACACACACACACCCTGCCTATGAAAACAACATCTCGGAACACTCTACATGAAACCCTACATTCTCCTATAGTAGCAGCAATCAGTCTAAACATCCATGGGTTTCCTTATCACCACATTGACATACTACAGAGAGAGAGAGAGAGAGAGAGAGAGAGAGAGAGGGACAGAGACAGAGACAGAGACAGAGACACACAGAGAGAGAGTGTCACACAATGGCTCCAGGCTGCTTTTCTCTCCCACCTCC
>NC_139661.1:15431369-15433869 GCF_951799395.1 Argentina silus
ACATCAAGGAAAAATGAACAGGGAAAAAGTCACCTTTTCTTTAGGCTCTTAAATTTTTTTTAAATATAATTTAATTTTCAATTATAACTATGGCTGTGAAAGATGATAAAAACCACCACAGACAGTAAGAAAAAAAAAGAAGAATATATCTGGCCTGTAAAAGTGAGAGTTTGATAGAGGTAGGTGAAATTGCCCATCAAGAGCCATGTAAAAAGTTTAAATATTAGAAGTCAATTTCACTGTCAATTCCGTTCTCTTGTCTAACCTCAGATATGCAATAACGTTGACAGCCAATCATTTTAATCCCCCGTCTCTGTTATGTCACGGCAGGACCAATCATCTCTCTTCAAGGTCTTCTATGTCACAACGACTCTTACATCCTGGTTCTATTGCAGTCAATTTCACAACTTTTATATTTCTTTCTCTTTTTTTTTTTTTCGCCAGATTGCCATCGGCACGACAACCGCAATGTTTTAGAGCGGTCAGAGGCAGCAGGTGGCGAATGAAATTACCTTTGAAATTTGACAACTCTTACCTCTCTGAAGGTTCACAGAGTTTCCCTCCTCTCATGTCAAAACAGGCTGTAGTTTCTGTAATCTAACTTTGAGATAGCGTTGTCTAGACACCCAAACTGACCTATCTAGGCCATCTGTCTTTAAGGTAATATACAGAGTATTGGATTCTGTACCACTACGGTCGGTGCCATTGGCATAATGCTAGAAAAAGGAAGGATTACTTTTTGTGTGGGGTAGTTATAGTTATTGGATTTTGTTAACCTTTATTCATCCAGGAAGTCCTGGACTCTACACTAGTACTATGGGTCATTCTTGATCTTTCACCTGACCTCTCTCTCACACACACACACGCACACACACGCACACACACGCACACGCACACACGCACAAACACACACAGAGGAAAAGGCTTTATCAAGATTTATTTATATAGCACATTTCATACACAGCAGATGCAGTTCAAGGCCTTTCTCCAGAGGAATAAATAAAAACAGGGAGGGAGGGAGAAAATGCATTAAAAAAAAAACAGACTCCTGGACCATATTCTTACATCTTATTTTTCAGTTTCCTTCTTTCCTAAGTGTGATTCCCACCCACTTGTATATCCATTCTTGCTCTGAACCAGTGGAGGCTTCTGGAGGAAGAACTCAGAGGACGGTTCATTGTAATGCATGGAGCGGAATGAGGAATGGTATCAAACTGGTATTTGATACCCTTCCTCATTCCGTTCCATTCATTACAATGAGCCGTCCTTTGATTTCTACCTCCACCAGCCTCCACAGCTCTGAATACTGGAGGTTAAACCTGGAATACAGGTTGCTGACGGTATGTTATTGTCTTGTCTGATCTCCAGTCTGAGCGTCAGCCTGTGTGCTGAATATAGCCTAACTAACAGCTACCATTAACAGCGTTCAGGACCTCACCCACATGGTTGAATCCAGGTCAGTGTCAGTTTAAATACCCCGGGTGCTCCTTTCCATTGTCATCTCTACGGCAACGCTTCCGCTTCATTACGTTTGAAGCAAAGAACAACCTGTAATCATGTCAACACCTTCCACCTGTCAACCTACACCTCCGCGAAGGTGTGAATCAGAGGATTCTGAAAGTCCGTCTCAATCGTCTAAAGTGGCCTCCTTTCTTATCTCATCTGCTCGTCTAGGGAGGTCCTCTGTGGTAGAGCATTGCGCTAACACCACTTAGGTTGTGGGTTTGTTTCCCACTGGGACCAATACACCAAAAATGTATGCACTCACTGCAATGTGAGTCGCTTTGGATAAAAGCCTCAGCTAAATGGCATACAGGTATATTACTATATCGATAAGATATCGTACATCAAAAGAGACTTCTTCCCATCCTCTATGCTTTATTATATATTGATTTATGTATTTATTTATTTTTGACCTGAGGTGTCCCAAACAGAACTTAGTTAGATTAACATGCACTTCTTGTCTCTGATTGGTTCAAACTTGAAAGTGTGGAATGCTGGTGATGTGTCCTTTCTAGTGACAGGCCGCCAGCATCATTAGGCCCTGGGTATGCAGTCGGCGTGACAACATGTCATATCGCATGGCTGCCAGTGTGTCACCTGGAACCATACTCTCTAATCAAAGGCTTGCCTTGGAGGAGCCAGTCTTCAGATCATCAAAATAAGTCAGAATCCCTTGAGTAATACATATACCCACACACACACACACATCCACACACACACACACACACACACACACATCCACACACATCCATGCACGCACACACATCCACACACACACGCGCACATGCACGTACACACGCACACACACGCATGCACGGACACACGCATGCACACACATTCACTCACGCACACAGGCATGCACGCACACACACACACACACACACACACACACACACACACACACACACACACACACACACACACACACACACACACACACACACACAGGAAAAGGTGTTGAGGCATCATACATATGTATGCATGTAAGATGAGTCAC
>NC_139661.1:15438869-15446369 GCF_951799395.1 Argentina silus
AAGCTTTCCACTCATAGCTTTGGGGAGTTCAGTTGCTGTTTCAACAGTGCAGGCCCTGCATCGTTAGAGAATCATTTTCATCATCAACAACATCAACAAGGAAGTTGAATCGTTTTCATTTAGACAGAAGGATGGCAAAGAGGCATCAAGCCATAGAAGATTCCTCCAAGTGCATTTAAGTACGGTTGTTTGGCAGGATCCGCCTCAGAGAAGTGGTGCTTGTTCTGTTGGCCACATTTCATCATTACTAATTATCATTGACAATCATTATCATTTATACTATGAGATTAGTACTGGTACAGTATGTGACTTTTATAAACAATGTGATTGTGATTTATCTTCTTTTTTTTTTTTATTGACGGTGAAACTCTTCTGGGCCACACAGAGCGAATGGTGGAAAGACTTGATACCATTCCTCATTCCATTCCATGCATTCCAATGAGCCGTCCTCTGATTTCTACCTCCAACAGCCTCCCCTGATTCCTTTGAGTATTTTAACTGCAGGCAGTCAACTCAATTCCACTGTCTCTTTTTCATGTGTTCATCTTTGTAGTAATGTTTCTCCCCAACCACAAACATCATCACAAGATGAGTGTCCATGGCCAAGTGTGAGTACTGTTCCCGCCTTTCCTCCAGAGGTCAGAGAGGCACTGCAAAACAAGGACACAGTCTTTCACAGAAAGGATAAGTCTCACCTGCGTATGGCACTTATTCAAGTTTTATTTGACGACATGACACAATACACATGCTATGTACATGAACATCTCTTTCTTGAGGTTGTTACAACATTTTGTCATGTTAAGTAACATGAGATTGTTAATCTCTTGAGTCTCCTTCTAGGTATCCCAGCCCTAAGAAGTACACAGATGTCCCTGGGAGTTTGATCAACAAACATAACTTCCTCAAAGACGGCAGCGTCTCCGGTTTTGGAAGCATATGTTATTTTCTCAAACATATTGTGATAAGGCTGGCTGATAGTGACGTAGAGATGGACTTGACAAAATAATAAATATATATTTTTCTATTAAATAAAAACCTTGCACAGACTGAGCAGCATTCCCCCTCACAAAAAGAAATGAGCCTCCTTTAAGCCAAGTGAAGGCAAAACATTCCCTCATTCATTCCACATTCAGTTTAAACCTGGTTTATCTGGTGACTATGATTTATTAAACTGAAGGTTGTTGCTCTGCCCCGCCGTTTGCTACACTGGTGTGAGAAGTGGGATGGCGCCCGTGAGGCCATCAGAGAGGCGTGTCCACATGAGGGACTCGATATAGTGAAGCGTGAGGGAAAGCTCTCCCGAACTGAGGGGATAGTGTAATGACCCTGTAAGGCCCGTTAGCAACTCCGCCAAGGGAGTTAACTCTCTTGGTGTTGTAGCTAGTGCTACAAGCGCTACAGTTTGTAAACGGAAGGTTATAAGTTCGATACCCGCTTTGGGCAACCTACTCTGCCGCGCCGTTTGCTACAATATGTATAATTTTTTATTATTATATTAGTGAAGGCTACTCACAAATACCTTTTCTGAAAATATGAGAATTTTCTACAACAGACAAACATGTTTTAATCCATTGCAAAGGAAACCTTACTGGAGTGCCTGAAAAACAAATTCAAGGCTAGACAGTCCAGTTCACATGAATGCTGTGATTGAGATGCATTTAGCATTGAGAACAAATGGAGGAGAAGAGGAGAAGAGAAGGCGTGAGGATGGGGAGAGCTGTATTTCTCAGTCCATTAGCTCCATGCTCCCATAAACGGCCATGTCTTATAGAGGCTGTAAATCAGAGGATGTGATTACCAGAGGACAAGAGATGAAGTGTAGTCTCCTATGGCAGAGATCACAGGTTTATTCAAACCTACATGCTAGTTTGTCACTTTTAACAATGCACAATGTCTTGTTTACCAGGACAATACAGATTCATATATACTGTAGGCCAGTATCCAATCAATTGCAATGTCAAATGTTAATGCATTTTCAGTGCCGTGACTGAAAACTACTATCTCTGTCTTCAGACAAGACATCTACAGTCAATTCATCCTCTCATTTTAGAAAGATTATTCATCATGTGCTACTGCCAGGGGAGGCTGGTGGAGGTAGAAATCGGAGGACGGGCTCATTGTATTGCATGGAACGGAATGAGGAACGGTATCAAACACTACCTCCTCCAGCCTCCCCTGGCTATGACCTCATGCAGGCACAGTACCTGAACACAGCTGTGCTTCGGTAATAATAATAATCCCATGCTCGTCCATACGCCAGCCTGGCATCACTGTGTCTGTGTGCTGTATGGTAAACAGAGGTGGGGTGGTTATTATGGGGTGTTCCTGGTCTCTACGGTGATGTATTATTGATGGGTTCTAATTTTCCATTCTTAGAACCATTGAGGCCCATGGGGCGCATGAAGAAGGAGGGGGGGATGGGGAGAGGGGGCGGGGGGGGTTCATTACCGACAATACCAGTAATTCAGAACGCCACTTTACTTTCCCACAATCCTACGCTCCCTCTCTGCATCCCAGGCACCCACAGGGGTCGTAAAACGGGCAGACAGGGGGGCATGGTGGCAGGCTAAGGGGGTGGGGGGAAACACACACCCCTGTCTGGGTCTTCATGGTGTCTAGGTCGTTTGTCTAATTAGCTCAGAGGGAGGGTTTTGAGCAGAGAGGGGGGCGGGAGGGGGGGTGGGCTGATAATACCCATTGTGGACTCTCAGGGGGCGATAGAGAGTGTATAAATAGATGTATTGTACTGTGTTGACATACACTCACCAAACACTTTATTAGGAATACTATACTAATACTGGGTAGGGCCTCCCTTTGCTCTCAAAACAGCCTCAATTTTTCGTGGCATTGATTCTACACAATGTTGGAAACATTCCTTTGAGATTCTAGTCCATGATGACATGATTACATCACAAAATTCCTGCAGATTTTTCAGGTGCACTTTCAAGCTATGAATCTCCCGTTCTACCACATCCCAAAGGTGTTCTATTGGATTCAGATCCGGTGACTGGGAAAGCCATTGAAGAACACTGAACTCATTGTCATGTTCATGAAACCAGTTTGAGACGACTTTTGCTTTGTGACATGGTGCATTATCATGCTGGAAGTAGCCATTAGAAGATGGGTAAATTGTGGCCATGAAAGGATGCACATGGTCAGCAACAATACTCAAATAGACTGTGGCATTCAAGCGATGATTGATATTGATTATTGGTATTAATGTGCCCAAAGTGTGCCAAGAAAACATTTTCCACACCATTACACCACCTCTACCACAAGAAGGTGTACAGCTGTTCCTTAATAAAGTGTTCGGTGACGGTCCGGAAATATTTGGACAGTGACACAATTTTCATAATTTTGGCTCTGTACGCCACCACAATGGATTTGAAATGAGAGATGCAATTGAAGCGCAGATTTTCAGCTTTAATTCAAGGGGTTGAACAAAAATATTGTATGAAATGTTTAAGAATTGCAATCATTTTTATACACAGTCCCCTATGTTCAGGGGCCCAAATGTAATTGGACAAATTAACATAGTCATAAATAAAATGTTCATTTTTAATACTTTGTCGAGAATCCTTTGCAGGCAATGACTGCCTGAAGTCTGTAACCCATGGACATCACCAAATGCTGCGTTTCCTCCTTTGTGATGCTTTGCCAGGCCTTTACTGCAGCTCTCTTGAGTTGTTTGTGGGTCTTTCTGCCTTTGGTTTTGTCTTCAGCAAGTGAAACGCATGCTCGATCAGGTTGAGATCAGGTGATTGACTCAGCCATTGCAGAATATTCCACTTTTTTGCCTTAAAAAACTCCTGGGTTGCTTTCGCAGTATGTTTTGGGTCATTGTCCATCTGTACTGTGAAGCGCCGTCCAATTAACTTTGCTGAATTTGGCTGAATCTGAGCAGACAGTATATCCCTAAACACTTCAGAATTCTGCTTCTGTCTTCTGTCACATCATCAATAAACATTAGTGACCCAGTGCAAATGCCACGCTTGGAATCAACTCAGACCTTTTACCTGCTTAATTGATAAAGAAATAACAAAGAAATAGCCCACACCTGTCCATGAAACTGCTTTTGAGTCAATTGTCAAATTACATTTGGTCCCTTGAAACAGAGGGGGCAACGTATTAAAGAGCTGTAATTCCTAAACCCTTCCTCCAATTTGGATGTGAATACCCTCAAATTAAAGCTGAGAGTCTGCACTTCAAGCCCATATTTAAACCATTATATAACTGTAACTTGAATATGTTTTGGTGAACAGCTAAAATAACAAAAATTGGTCCAAATATATATGGACCTAACTGTATATATATATATACTGTAGTATCTCTCTACTATTCCAGCATGGGTTTTTAAGTAGCTGCACTATAAATGAAAACATTTATATATATAACATATATATAATATATATATTTATATATCTAACATTATAATATATATATTGTTCAGGAGTTCATACAGTAATTGATTGGTGAGGACACTGAAGCAGCAATACTAAACTACACATTCTTTCAGCATGCACCAGAATATGAAATGACTGTTTATGACGATAACTGTTTATGGCGATATTCACTGTTAATTTCAGATGTACTGTATCACTAGGGGCAATGGAATATTTGCGTGACATATTCTATATGTTTTATGTTTATTACAACGACAAAGTTTACAGAAGTAATAGTAGTCTGTTCACACTCTTTCTCTCTCTCTCTCTCTCTCTCTCTCTCTCTCTCTCTCTCTCTCTCTCTCTCTCTCTCTCTCTCTCACACACACACACACACACACACTCACACACAGCCAGATGCCTGTATATGACCTGCCTCTTCACTAACCACTAATGGCTTCTTTTGGTATTTAGAGTGGTACTACCAGTCTATGGCCATTCAGACTACCCATACAGCGTTGACCTTATGATACCATGTGAGTTTATTTAATCTGCTTAAGATATAAAGTGTTGCTAAGGCTAACCTTGATTAATCCAAAGTTTAAATACTTGTTATGAGAAACATTGCAAGCTAATGTTGAAGAGCATCGAGCCCGATGTCAAGAGTGTTTAAGCTCTCACCATTGAGAGCAACAGCTAGTGTATACAGTTTGTGATAAACTGTATTGTACAGTAGTGTGTGTGTGTGTGCGTGTGCGTGTGCGCGTGCGCGTGCGCGTACGCGTGTGCGTGTGTGTGTGCAGCTGAGAAATAAAGAGAGGAAAAGAAGAAAAAGAGGGAAGAGATCAGAAAGTCTGTGTGTGTGTGTGTGTGTGTGTGTGTGTGTGTGTGAGTCTACCTACACCCTCATTACCAGTAACAAATGACACACCACTCGCTTCTAGAGGGCCTGGGTGCTTTTAACACACACCGGAGAATCACAGGACAGATGTTATCACACACTTGGCAAAACACAACAGCCCTCTTCAATATACACTTCAAGTTATTACGGCAGCTTGACTCCCTGTAATGTTTTGCTCACCAGGCAACCACCTGGGGACACTCACACACATACTCAGAGATAACGCATGGAGAACCCACGACAACGTCAGGGGAGGCTGCCTTTGTAAACAATAAGCCAGAGGTTGCTTTACATAAAGACTTGGACGAGCCAATGTCTACATTTATCTAGCTAGTTGGCAGGAATACAGTGGGAGCCTATATCAGGAGAGTTCGCTGAGTCACGGCTTTCTAGTTTCTTTTGGGCCTATTTATAAAGCTCTGGGAGGGAGGCTGTGTAGATACACTGTATCCATCTCAAACAGGTAATGGATGATATTTTAAAGAGTTGCCCTCCTTCTCGTTCACATTCCACCCTCTCAGCCCTCTTTTCCGGTTCCAATTAATAACTAGAGGGACTTTAGCGTAATTGGGGGGACAGGCAGGGATGGCCACAGGTGCAATGGGGCCGGATCCAACTTCAAAAAAGAGAAAGGAAGACAGAAATCGCCTCCGAACCACACACACGCAAGCACGCACGCACGCACGCACACACGCACACGCACACACACACACGCACACACAGACACAGACTCCTTGTTCTCAAGCCTCCGATCTCCCACTCAACTCATACAGCAGCAGACGTACCTGCCAGTCAAACAGGGTAGAACCGACAGGCAGGAGGCTTTCAAGGTAAGAGCATGACTCAGGGTTCTGAGGGGAAAAGTACAAATCCAATTTTCCCTTCGCCTCTCCTCCCTGATCTTCCCCCAAGTGGTGAGGTGTGATTAGCTCTCCCAGCGCGGCAAATCTGACCAGAACATTTTCATTTAGATTCCTCCTCCTCCTCCTCCTCCTCCTCTTCTCCAGTAGAGATGTCTCTCAGCTTGGTCGAATAATCTATGCAGGGATAGTTTGGTATGAATATTGATGGTGGGGAGAAATTCTGCAAACTACTGCAGTAAACTCTGGTGAGCAAGTGAGAGAGAGAGACATGGCTTTGTGGCGACCACAAATCAATGCACCCCGCTGTCGCCTTTGAAAGTTTTTAAACTGAAACAAAACACTTATTAATTAATCAGATCCCTTTTTCCCTCTCTCTCTGCGCTGAACTGCTGTTTATTTGAAAAAGAGTTCCTTTCATATTCTTCTTTCTTTTTTTCTTTTTTTTTTAATATGGTTTCTCTCTTTTCACACTTTTCTGCCATAACCAGGAAGGAATACTGTTATGCAAAACCACTAACTTCTTAGTGGATTGATCAAAACATTTGTTTTTTCTCTCTCTGCATTTGAGGTTTATACCGTGTGATTCCCAGAGAGTTCTCTAACAATATTAATTTACCACATCTAATCCTACGGGTGCCATTTTGCCGTTCCTCCTAATTTGTTGCTCCTTCTGCCAAACTCCTCCTGCTTTTTTCCTGCCTCAGAAACAACTGGGGAAATACAAATGTACAAGTGGTCTGATTGAAATACGAATAAGCCCCAGGAACCGCTTGCTCTGGGAGTGTTCTGATCTGTACCGCTGCTCAGGAATAGTAATTCTGGGTTCGCGAGCACATGACATGCACGCGCGTGTCATAAAAGCATTGACATACTCTGCCCAATCAACCAATGAACAGGCACAATTACGATTTGATGACATAACATCGCCCTGATCCTTTCCTCTCTATAACTGTATCCACCTACTTAGATAACTACCAAAAAGGGTTTTTGCAGACCCTAACCACATCATGTTTAACAGAGTAGTCGACAACACTCTTCGGTCTTGGTGGTTAAAAGGTAGGAATGGTTTTATGTTTTACTTTGCATCTATTTCCGTCTTACAGCATAAACATTTTCTGTAAGGACTTTGAGCAATGCTTTTATAAACATAGCCCACAGCTTTTAAACTATTGTTCAAAGCCACTTGCAAGAAGTACATTTGTCTAAAGTAAGTGAATCAAGTAAGTAGACATTTGATAAGGACAAGTGCCCACCGGCAATCAAAGTGCTAGAGAAAGTAAGAAAACAACTTGTTATATATATATTATTATTTTTTAAATGTTTTTATTATTATATAAATAAAAGTAAATGTACA
>NC_139661.1:15451369-15461369 GCF_951799395.1 Argentina silus
GTGTGTGTGTGTGTGTAATAGCAGTCTAACTACAGCTGGATGTTTTATGTATGTGGTTGTCTGCTATATTCTAGCTGATAAGGCTGCTGTGTTTGTTTACGCTGGGTGGCTGGGTGGCTGGGTGGGTGGCTGGGGGACTGGGTGGCTGGGTGGCTGGGTGGCTGGGTGGGTGGGTGGCTGGGTGGCTGGGTGGCTGGGTGGCTGGGTGGCTGGGTGGCTGGGTGGCTGGGTGGGTGGGTGGGTGGGTGGGTGGCTGGGTGGCTGGGTGGGTGGGTGGCTGGGTGGCTGGGTGGGTGGCTGAGTGGCTGGGTGGGTGGGTGGGTGGCTGGGTGGCTGGGTGGCTGGGTGGGTGGGTGGCTGGGTAGCTGGGTGGCTGGGTGGCTGGGTGGCTGGGTGGGTGGGTGGGTTGGTGGGTGGGTGGCTGGGTGGCTGGGTGGGTGGGTGGGTTGGTGGGTGGGTGGCTGGGTGGCTGGGTGGGTGGGTGGCTGGGTGGCTGGGTGGCTGGGTGGCTGGGTGGCTGGGTGGGTGGGTGGCTGGGTGGCTGGGTGGGTGGGTGGGTGGGTGGGTGGCTGGGTGACTGGGTGGGTGGGTGGCTGGGTGGCTGGGTGGCTGGGTGGGTGGCTGGGTGGCTGAGTGGCTGGGTGGGTGGGTGGGTGGCTGGGTGGCTGGGTGGCTGGGTGGGTGGGTGGCTGGGTAGCTGGGTGGCTGGGTGGCTGGGTGGGTGGGTGGGTTGGTGGGTGGGTGGCTGGGTGGCTGGGTGGGTGGGTGGCCGGGTTGGCCGGGTGGGGGGGGGGGGTGTCATCCCGTACCCTGTCTAACTCCTAATAGCTGTGTGTGTGTGTGTGTGTTTGTGAGTTTGTGTATTTGTGTGTGTGTGTGTGTGTGTGTGTGTGTGTGTGTGCAAGTGTGCGTGAGTGTGTGTCTGACTTCTTATAGCATATGTGTATGTGTGTGAGTTTGTGTGTGTCTGACTTCTTATAGTGTATGTGTGTGTGAGTGTGTGTGTGTGTGTGTGAATTTGTGAGTTTGTGTGTTTGTGTATGTGTGTGTGTGTGTGTGTGTGTGTGTGTGTGTGACTTCTTATAGCGTATGTTTGTGTGTGTGTGTTTGAGTGTGTGTGTGTGTGTGTAGGTGAGAGAGATATGCACTGTTTGTTTTCATTGTGCTGGACCTGGTGTATTATTGTGTCGTAAACTCCCCATCTGTCCCCGGCATTACAACGCTTCAGATAGTAATGGTTTGCTTCCTCTCATCCTCGATTATCTCCTTCTCTCTCTGTTTCACTCTCTCTTGCTCTCTCTCTCTCCCAGTCCCCATTTCCCCTGCTTTTACACTTCCTCCCCCTCTCTGTCTCTTCCTCTCTCTCACCTCATCTCTCCCTCCTCTCTCCATTTAAATGGCACAGTGCTGGTGTGTGTGTGTGTGTGTATGTGTGTGTGTGTGTGTATTGTGTGTGCGTATGTAGAATGAGCCCAGCAGTCATCCGGGACTAATTTAAATGC
Source organism: Argentina silus (assembly GCF_951799395.1). NCBI lineage: Eukaryota > Metazoa > Chordata > Actinopteri > Argentiniformes > Argentinidae > Argentina > Argentina silus. The sequence continues at coordinate 15,452,872 of NC_139661.1, forward strand.
TCATCCTATACCGCCTTATTAACTGAGGCTGAGATGCGGACAGAGCAGCACTGGTGTCAAAGTCTTTAATTAAATGTTTTTGCAGATTAGGTGACATTACCGGGAGAAATCTGGCGAAGCGGAGGAGGACGTTGTTGGAATGTGCGGCATACATCACAGCGACAGCACACTCCTGTAGATTCTTCCTCTGTGATATTTCGCCTTGACTACTGCAACGCACTCTTGGCCGGGCTCCCCACCTCTGCCATCAGGCCTCTGCAGCTCATCCAGAATGCTGCCACCCGTCTGGTGCTCAATCTACCCAAATTTTACCCAAATTTTCCCATGTCACTCCTCTCTTTCGCACCCTTCACTGGCTCCCAGTAGCAGCTTGCATCAGATTCAAGACCCTGGTGCTCGCCTACTAGGCGGCAAATGGAACAGCCCCTCCCTACTTGCAAGCAATGGTCAGCCCTCAAAACCCTGCCTGATCACTCCGCTCTTCCACCTCGGCTGGCTGCCTGGCACCGCCGCCTCTACGTGGATGTCACACTCCTCGGTCACAGCTTTTCACTGTCCTGGCGCCCCGCTGGTGGAATAACTGCTGTCAGGACTGCAGAGTCACTACCTATCTTCCGCCGTAGATTGAAGACCCATCTCTTCAGGCTACATCTTAACGATCCCTCCTAAATACCTCTTCTTCCCCACTATCCCCCTGTACAAGTTTCTCTACTGTAAATACATTTTAAAAATGTTTTTAAAAAAAGAAGTAATTCTTCCTTCTTCTAGCATTGTGACTGTCAACGGCCCCTGGTCCGAGCATAGATTACTTTTTCTTATGATGACTGATGGATAGATGATTCACTTACTTAGACAAATATATTCGTTGTAAGTCGCTTTGGATAAAGGCGTCTGCTAAATGCCATAAATGTAATGTAATTGGAATGATGGGGGAAGGTCGGAATGCCACGGCCACCCGCTGTCATCGTTGTCACGGCGATGCCCCCCCAGCCATGGTAATAGGAGCCCGAGCACAGAAGCAGAGAGTGGTTTGTCACCTTGTCAAATCACTCTGGAAGACACCCACAAACAAACAAACACACACACACACACACACACACACACACACACACACACACACACACACACAGCATACAGATGTAAACACACACATACTGTATCTGTACACAAAACACACACACACACACATACACACACGCACACACATGCAGACACACAACGCCACATTTGTCAGGGATGATAATGAGTTTGTGGGAGTCGTGCTGAGGGTGGAGAAGGCACTGTTTCTGGTTGTAAACACACACACACACACACATACACACACACATACACACACAAATATACAGAGACACACAGAGCACAAACACACACGCACTCCCACACGCATTCCCGCACGTACTCACACACTCATGAAAACCAGACAGAGCAGAATGAGTGAGAGGAGAGAGAGAAAGAGAGGAGGTTCAGTGACAAGGCTGTACGCCACCTCACCCCTCACTCTCCCCCCTCACTCACCCCCCTCACTCACCCCCCTCACCTCACCCCTCCTCACCCTGTGTGTGTGTGTGTGTGTATGTGCTTACCTGCTGTGTAGCGTTGCAGTTCTTGGTTCCTGTGGGTGGCCCAAAAGAGTCAGTCCGCACTTTCATATATCTACACACACACACACACACACACACACACACACACACACACACACACACACACACACACACACGTAATGACATGGTATGACGTAATGTCAAGAGGCAGCTTGAGAGCATTTTTGATGATGTGTGACAACAATACGGTGAATAAAGTGTTGTCATGGCGTGAATAGAAACAGAATAACGTATCCACTGTAGTGACTGACCTATCAGAAGGGCCAGTTGTACTTGCTCTTCGGGATCTATGTGTGTGAGTGTGAGTGTGTGTGTGTTTGTGTGTGTGTGTGTGCGTGTGTGTGTGTGTGTGTGTGTGTGTGTGTGTGTGTGTGTGTGTGTGTGTGTGTGTGTGTGTGTGTGTGTGTGTGTTTGGGACTGGTAGGGTGCAGCTGAAACCATCTTCAGTACAGTGGGGGGCCATTAGACCTCACCTCACCCCTCCTCACCTCACCTATAGTGTGTGTGCGTGCGTGTATGTATGCGTGCGCGTATGCGCATGTGTGTTTGTCTCAGAGCAAAGCTTGTCAATCTACTGTAATTATGCAAACAACGCAACACATGCACTCATGAATATTCTTTTTTGCTTGCTGTCATCGTTCGTCCCGACCAATTATCATGCCGATTTTGACAGCAGTGTCTTCGATGAGCTGCCATGTGTTGTTAATGGAATACAGACAACAAGGTTGATTGGTTGAAACAGTAGAACAGCATGGTGGGTTGTCTGTCACATGGGACTGCAAGGTTAGTTGTCATTGGGGTGTGTTTGATGCCATTCCTCACTCCGTACCATGCATTACAATGAGCCCGTTCTCTGATTTCTACCCCCGCCAGCCTCCCCTGGTTCAGAGCCCCTGTTCTTCTTTTTCTTTTTTTCTTATTTATCTGATGCAACGACACTTTGATGGCAGTTGGTGACAGGCGAAAAAAACATTATGGAAATAGCATTTAAAAAAAAAAAAAGATGAATAGTTTGAAAATAATAACCGAAAATCGTCTTTTTGACAATGTTAATTGCACCTCTTCTATTCGGTTGGCGGTAATTGAATGATTTATTTTCCCAGAAGAGACTCGGCTTCAATTTAAAAAGGATATTTGATGTGACTAATTAGAGAGCTCTCTTACTGTAGCAAATATGGCTCAAATGAATTCTGCCCTGGATCTGTTTGTAGTCAAAGACACCAACACAGTTTCCATAAATAATGCACATTCGAGTCCATGTCTTATCACTGGCCATACAACATAAAATGTTGATTATAATCATAAATATAATTGTTTTCACGCAGATTTGAATGCATTTTAAAACCTGCAACAAGTTGTTAGATAAAACAACTGAATATTTTCCTGACTTATACTTACCTATACTATTCTGTACCGACTACATTTCAAAGCTGATCTGACCTGACTCTCGCTGACATTTATTATTTTAATGTTGCTTTCTGATGTATTTCCATGATCTTTTCTTTTGTTTATTAGAACTTTGCAACCTTGTGTATATATACAATAAGTAGTATGACATTTACATTTACATTTATGGCATTTGGCAGACACCTTTATCCAAAGCGACTTACAACAAATACATTTGTTTAAGTAAATGAATCATCTATCCATCAGTCATCATAAGATGAAGTAATCAATGCTTTTTTTTTTTTAGTTTAAGACAATCCTCTCACCACCACCTCACCCTTCTGTTCACTTTGTCTTTCAAGGCTAACTTCTCAAAGCTCCTCTAGTACTTGTGCCAGTAGTAATGCTCTCCCCTCATAATGTTTCCAATGCATAAACATGAAAGGCAATGCAGGTGACATGAAAAGGAATCATCATGATAACCTTGTCACTGGTTTAAATCACTCAATATTTCCTTTGAGTTAGAAACTTTTTCATGTCATTTTTCATCGCAGGAGATCTTAGAGATCCTCCGCTCTGATGTGTGCTCTACAGACAGAACTTTCACTGCGTAGGAGCAAAGCGTGTGCGTGTTTGTTTACGTATGTGTTCACGCCCGCGCGCCTGTGTCTGTGTGTGTGTGTGTGTGTGTGTGTTTGTTTATGCATACGCGCGTGTGTGCGTGGGATTGTGTGTTCCAGAGCGTTATTTAATATTCTCTTAGTCCTCCGCTAGAGGACTTCAAATTGATTTGCTTGAATAGTCTTTCACAACCTCTCCAATTTCACCACTATGCAAATTCAAACTAACAGAGTCACTGGACCAACGGCCACTGTGCCGCATATTCATTGTGAAGTCTCCAATAACGTGTACCAGATATGAGAGGGGGGACTGAAACAGACCCAACACCTGACAGCAGCTAAATGAAATTGGACTAAAGCACCTTGACAACATCAACACAATTGAACTCCATAAATTCACAGTGGTTTTACTTCCTGCCTGGAAATGAGAGCTGGCAGTCTGCATTGTGTGAGAGGACGCCCACCCCCACCTTCATCTTTTATAGGAGAATCATTACATTTTTTATAGATTCAGCAGCTTGCGGTTTGGGAAAGAAACAGAGTATTGATTTTAGATTTGGCAGGAGAGGCTGTGGGCACTTAGCCCTGCCTCCCCCTACCCTTCCCTCCTCCCCCTCCCCCTCCCCCCACCCCCCCCACACACCCCAATCCCCGCTACCTTCTTGGCAGACTGTACATAGCAGGGGACGAGGTCATACCTCAGCAAGACTCTCTGTAAATCAGAGAGAACACACACACACACACACACACACACACACACACACACACACACACACACACACACAGTTGAGGGTTCAGGGGATGTCTGATCTCTGATCAGCTCTACAATGGAGACAGTTGATTTTACTGTGGTATACACTCAGTAGCTGTGCAGTCATGCTGTGTGAGTCTGATGAACATGGTTATGTAGAGGCACAGTACAGGTGTGTATGTGTGTGTGTGTGTGTGTGTGTGTGTGAGCCTGATGAACACGGTTAGGTAGAGGTAAAGGTGTATGAACAGAGAAGATGATGAACAGAGAGTTGAAAGGCAAACAGATATAGTGCTCAGCTGCACAGACTTCTATTTGCTCTGCGGCTTTTCTAGGATTAGTGTGGGAGACTGCAGATCACTGACGTCTGCTGGTAGACTCAGGGTTGTTTCAGGGCGACGGGGTTCGAACCTAAGTTGTCTGTTCACCACGAGACACGTTTTCCCGTCGAACTAAAGCCTGGAAATCATTGAAGTCTGTTGTGAGACTAGAGTTTGTTTGAGGTTGACCGGGTTCGATCACAAGACAGTGTTAGCATGCCAAACTAAAGACTAGGCATTAGCGTGGGGACCAGAGAGGTCTAGAAGCCTCAGGGTAAGGGTAGAGGCCGTGGTCTGAAGGGTGTGTTCTCATGAGTCAGATTTTCAATATTTTGCTTATATATTGTTGTTTTATGTCCCATGCACCAACCTCACCAAGTCAATTTTGTGTATGTGCAAATATACTTGGCCAAATAAAAGAATTCTGATTCTGAATTCACTTCTGAGTTGACCGTGGGGACCATCAGACCAATACTCTAATGCTGTAAGCTAATGTCAAGTCACTCCCCTCCACCCTGACAACACCACGCAGGCTACAATTGGTGTTTTTAAAAAACAACAAAACACCCCAACCGTGTTCGCTCAGAGTTTCCACTGTTCCCTCTCCCTCCCCAATCCCCCTGCCACTTTACACACTTTCATCTTGAAAAGGAAATATAAAGTAAAGAACAAAGTATGAACGAATCCAAGGTAATGAAGGCATCAAGTTTCTTTGTCTTCCCCCACAGCCTTTTAAGTGTTCAGACATCTTGTTTCAGGCCTGCGGTGTTAGTCTTTATCTGGGCCAGCCAAGAAACACTGAACTGACAGTGCAATCAGAAGCAGATGGTAGAACTGAACAAACTTTAGTGAGAAACTCTGTCTGTCTGCTGGAACAAATGAACAAATGAACCCGCCTGGCATTGGAACATCAGGGCCACTTGTTTGAGATAATACGTTAATTTAGAGGGAAATAGAACCTGCGTGTCCCACTTGACTAGACAACATGGGCCCGCTAGGTGGGTGGTCTGTCGATGGAGGAATCAAAAGACACAACGCTACTTGAGAGAAGAGAGAGAGGGAAGGGAGGGAGGGAGGGAGGGAGGGAGGGTGAGAGAGAGAGAAAGAGAGAGAGTCAGAGAGATGAGATGTTTCAAAGAGAGAGAGAGAGAGAGAGAGAGAGAGATTTGATGTGATGTGATGTTACAGGGGAAGAGAGAGAGAGAGAGAGAGAGAGAGAGAGAGAGAGAGAGAGAGGTGATGTGATGTGATGTTTCAGAGAGAGAGAGAGAAAGGAGGAGAGACAGTCACAGACACACAGATACATCTTTTGCTGCTGACCTACTCCACCACTGTTTGCTAACCTAAATTGAGCTGGCTGGATCTCAATAGTCTAGACTTTAGATTAGATTAGATTAGATTCAACTTTATTGTCATTGTGCAGAGTACAACTTGTCTCCTTTTTCACTTCCTATCCTCCTCTCCCTCCTTTCCTTCAATGTACAGTAACTATGTGGATAGGTGAAAGAGGGATGCTGGTGCTGCATCCTCCATGTTGCTTTCACTTACCATGTGGTTTTAGATCTGTATACATGAAGGAGAGGAGACAAGGAGACAAGGAGAGGAAGCAGTGTTAGATCATTGAGACTCACCCCTAGTCAAATATCCTGCTAGAGAGCTAGCTTGTCTATCTGTGTTTGTTAACATGATTGGATTGACCTTAGGTGGAGGGGTCAGAGGTACACACACACACACACACACACACACACACACACACACACACACACACATACACACAAACAAGTACGCCACACACGTCACAGACGCACGCACACACATAAGCAAGCACGCGCACACACACACACACACACACACACACACACACACACACACACACACACACACACACACAGACTTCTGTCTTTCTGATCTCATCCCTCTTTTTCTTCTTTTCCTCTCTTTATTTCTCAGCTGCACACACACACGCACACGCACGCACACGCACACTCACACGCACACACACACACACACACACACACACACACACACACACACACACACGCACACGCACGCACACGCACACTCACACGCACACACACACACACACACACACACACACACACACACACACACACACACACACACACACACACACACACACACACACACATACACTACTGTACAATACAGTTTATCACAAACTATACACACTAGCTGTTGCTCTCAATGGTGAGAGCTTAAACATTCTTGACATCGGGCTCGATGCTCTTCAACATCAGCTTGCAATGTTTCTCATAACAAGTATTTAAACTTTGGATTAATCAAGGTTAGCCTTAGCAACACTTTATATCTCAAACAGATTAAATAAACTCACATGGTATCATAAGGTCAACGCTGTATGGGTAGTCTGAATGGCCATAGACTGGTAGTACCACTCTAAATACCAAAAGAAGCCTTTAGTGGTTAGTGAAGAGGCAGGTCATATACAGGCATCTGGCTGTGTGTGAGTGTGTGTGTGAGAGAGAGAGAGAGAGAGAGAGAGAGAGAGAGAGAGAGAAAGAGTGTGAACAGACTACTATTACTTCTGTAAACTTTGTTGTTGTAATAAACATAAAACATATAGAATATGTCACGCAAATATTCCATTGCCCCTAGTGATACAGTACATCTGAAATTAACAGTGAATATCGCCATAAACAGTGATCGTCATAAACAGTCATTTCATCTTCTGGTGCATGCTGAAAGAATGTGTAGTTTAGTATTGCTGCTTCAGTGTCCTCACCAATCAATTACTGTATGAACTCCTGAACAATATATATATATATATATAAATGTTTTCATTCATAGTGCAGCTACTGAAACCCATGCTGGAATAGTAGAGAGATACTACAGTATATATATATACAGTTAGGTCCATATATATTTGGACTCTGACACAATTTTTGTTATTTTAGCTGTTCACCAAAACATATTCAAGTTGCAGTTATATAATGGCTTAAATATGGGCTTAAAGTGCAGACTCTCAGCTTTAATTTGAGGGTATTCACATCCAAATTGGAGGAAGGGTTTAGGAATTACAGCTCTTTAATATGTTGCCCCCTCTGTTTCAAGGGACCAAATGTAATTTGACAATTGACTCAAAAGCAGTTTCATGGACAGGTGTGGGCTATTTCTTTGTTATTTCTTTATCAATTAAGCAGGTAAAAGGTCTGAGTTGATTCCAAGCGCGCACACACACACACACACACACACACACACACACACACACACACACACACACACACACACACACACAGTACACAGCAGATTAATCCTATCCCATATCGTTTGAGAGATTTATTTCAGTCAAGCCTTATGGTCTCTCACCTTGACATCAAACCTCTTTTTCTTACTGTCTCATCTCTCAGTCTCTTTTCTCTTCATCTCCTTTCCACTCTACTTCTATTTACATTTCTCTCCTTCTCTCTATCCGTCTTTTTCACTGTCTATTTCTCTCTACAGCTCTCTCTCTCTCTCATTCTTTTTTCTATATATCTCTCTTCTGCTCTGTCTATCTCTCTCTCATCCCCCTCTCTCATCAACATCAAGCACAGGACAGTGTTTATACCCCAGAGTTAGAAGGAGACTCCTCTTTCTTTTAAGATAATTCACTTCTCTCAAACCTCGATCCAACATGGTTGGATCTTTCCATCTTTAGAGACTTCACACTCGCAGACTCACTATCCAGGCTAAATCTATGACGCACAAGCATCGCTGCATCTGCCTCTCTCCCAATGAATCACTGGATGGAAAAACCCTTCAACCCCTTTGTAACACTTGTCAGAGTAGTGCTAGCACATTA
>NC_139661.1:15471369-15476369 GCF_951799395.1 Argentina silus
TTTCTTTGCCTGAAAATATGCACCAAGTGTTTAATCTAAAATACTTAGTGTGTGAGTGTTTTCACTGAAGATGCTATTAACATTCAGCAGAGCCGTATAAAAGGCAGAGTGTGGCCTCCTGGTTCTTATCCAACACAAAGCATCACAATGGGATCTCTCATGGTACAATGGTGATTTACTCAGAGTAATGGGCCTCCAGAGTTCACACAAACACACTTACCGTTCGGTTTATTAAAGCCACTCGATATGAATGATGCCCCAGTGTTTTAAATACTTATAAACAACATTAATCTTTTATACCAAAGGTTCTCACCAAGGCAGGTACAGAATACTATTTCCGGACAATATCTTGTTGTTATTTCTTCGCCTTTTAGGACCGTATTAATATTCTCGGCCTACATATGTCTTTTGTTTGCTGTTATATCTTTTGACCATTTTTCATTCTGTCTGCTCTGATTCCTGTTTAACTATTGTAGGGGCACTGATCGATTCTGTCAGAGCATTGGGGGATACAGGCCTTCTGTGCTCAGGCTCTTGAAAATGTTGACTGAGACGGAACACAGAAGGAGCTGAAAGCACATAACACTCTAATGAATATTAAGCTAGGATCATTTGAAGCCTAGTATTAACTCATTGTGTATGTGTTGTTGTACAACACTGGTTAAATTAGGTATTAGCAGAACTGTTCTCATCATACATTACTGGCTAATTAACAACACATAAGCTTATTAAAGCTATCACGCTGCTTCTGTATTTTTTGGATCGAGTCCAAAATAATAATATTCTCACTACCCGCTGAGAACAAATATAGTATAGTGATATCTTTAACACAGTGGCTGCTGAAGTACAGTACAAGCAGTACAAGGGAAAGAAAGAAAAACACATTTGATGCACAACGGCAAAATCTATAATTACCTGTGGGGTTTCTCTACACTTGATTAAGGAAGAAAAACTAATCCTGTTGCCTTGGTGAAGGCAGACCCAGAGGGTTTCTATCTAATTGAACTTTCCCACAGAAACTCAGCCTCTGTTTTCCTTTACTTTATTTTTTTTATTTTTTTTAAACTTTTTTTAATCACCAAAGGGGTGTTAGGCTTCCTATCTGATCTGTTATGGGAGCCTATAGCTAAACACGTACGGTGAAATGGGAGCTGCTAAGCATTGCCTCGCTCCATTTTTGATGGTCTCATAGATTTTGATAATATTGATCATGCCCTCCTATTACAGAGGTTATCTGCCATTGCTTTGGGTCATTCGGCCTGTAATTGGTTTCAAACATACCTGCAGGATAGCACTCAATGTATTTCAGTAGAAATCTAGTTTTCTCAGTATTAATGAAGGTGTTCCTCAAGGTACAATTCTAGGTCCACTGTTGTTTACCATTTACATATATTTATATTATTTATGTATTATGTATTTGTTTATTGTTTTCTTTGTTCTCTTTGAACAGGGCCCTGCTGCAAAAGAGACTGTGGTCTCAGTCAAGTCTCCCCGTATAAATGACGCTTAAATAAAATAAAAAGGATTACCCTTACTAGTAATCAATATGACTAGCTCATTTAGATTCTAAGCTGGCTGCACTGATGGTTCTAAGAGCAGAGCAGCGCAAATGGAATGAAGGAAAGGTTTTGGTACTCACTTTAATTTGACTGAACAGTCATTAGCATTTAAGAAGTGCCAATGGGCTTACTCACAGTTAGAGATAGGTGGGTAAGATACAAAGAGATACAAAGGAAATTTTTTCACCATGTGATCAAACAATTCAGCATGTGATCAAACAAGCATTTCTGGTCAAGTTGACTTCATGCTAGTGCCACACAGAAATTAATAATGGTAGGAAGAAGACTATTGTGGGACGTTTTGCTTAGATTGTGTGATCAAACACACATTTCTAATCATGTACAGTACCTGTGTTTACTCTAAAGTAGCTTTAAGTTAGTGCCACAGAGGAACTATAACAAACTTCCAGGACTTCTGGTGAGTCTCTCTGTAACAATATCTCTGAGTATATTCTTGTTGTGGGTTGGCAGAAACAAACAAAGCCCCTCTGTAGCAGTGTGGGAGGTGAACCGCCCTGTGTGGCTATGTGTACTGGGAGGCAGACACAGCTCAAATTGCCCTCCTTCATTGCTGTGTGCTCTGAAAATGTAGCCCCCTGTAGATAGATAGATAGAGAGAGAGAGAGAGAGAGAGAGAGAGAGAGAGAGAGAGAGAGAGAGAGAGAGAGCTATAGCCACTCAACCAGCCAGCCAGCCAGCCAGCCAGCCCTCACGATATCTGCAGATACAATATCCATTTCTCCAACCTCCTCCTTTTCCTCCGCCTCCTCCTCCTCTTTTTTCCACCATCCCAAACTCCACAAAAATGCAATAAAACAAGATGAAAACCTGGCATTCAATAGCTTCCCGGTCTCTGGGGAATGAAGAAGAATTGAATCATAAATATTGGCCGTCTCACCCAGCTCTTCCAAGGCTGCAAGGGTGACCAGGCCATCGATCAGGAGCGGCGCGGAGCTAAGAGTTTTAATTGGCTGTCCCTGATTAGTAGACCACCCGCCTGCCTTTCTTTCTTTCTCTCTCTTTTCTCTCTTTTTCAGTCTCTCGCAGGCATGCACGCGCACACACACACACACGCACACGCACACGCACACGCACGCACACACACACACACACACACATTTTGTTTGGTCCTGGGACCTGTGTGAGGTGACAGCTCAGCGGCTACAGAGGTGTGTATTTGCATTTCTGTCACCATCACTGTCTTTGAGAGTGTGTCTCCTCCACAGACTGAGGCAGAGGGAGAGAGAGAGGGGGAGCGATAAAAAGCCAGAAAAAAAAAAAACTGAGCCAACTTATACTGGTAAATCTTCAGCTGCAAAACACTATTTCTCTGAATAATCCTCCATCTCTGTTTTCTCTCTCTAACCTGCCACGTCGTCAGTATTCTCTCTTGTGTTTCTGTCAAAGCAATTAATCACTGTTGACATTCGAGCTCATTGGAGTCGAGTGGTGGTGGTTATTGTTAGCTTTATGCTTATTGTCAGCGAACAACAGCCACAGTGGCACACAAACACATCTCCCTCACGGAGAGGAGAACCCTCACTTATCTCCTCCTCTGTGTATTTCACAACACCATTACGGGCTACGGCTCTTAGCTATTAGCAGAGAATAGAGCTGGGACGCTAGAGCTGTGTAAACGGTAGCCTGTCAGGCTCCGAGGCACGGTTATCGAGAACAGAGTCAAAATGAAAATAGAGGAGAGAGAGAGAGAGAGAAGAAGAGAAGGAGTGAGAGAGAGAGAGAGGGGGGAGTGAGAGAGAAGGAGAAGGAGAGAAAGAGTGAGGGGGGGAGAGAAGGAGAGAAGGAGAGAGAGAGAGAAAAAACATACTGAACCAATCAACGATGGGGGGGGGGGGGGGGGGGCTGTGTCGAGAAAGCAGCAGCTAAATAAGCGCCTGTGACTGTGACACACATTGGGAGTATGTATAAGCCCTGTAACCAAGCTGTGTGTGAGGGACAATTACAAGGAGTTGTAGAGACACATGCCTCTCGCCCCCACTGATTGGTTTTGTGCTGACGATGCTAAAAGCTTTGAAGTACAGGTGAAGTGCAATTATAGTTGCTGTCCCCTCTTCTCTCTCTCTCTCGCTCACTCTCTCTCTCTTCTCTCACCTCCTCCTCTCCCTCTCACCTTTCCCCTCCTCCTCTCTCTCTCTCACCTCTCCTCTCCTCTTCTCCCTCTCTCATCTCTCTCCTCTCCCTCTTTTCACTCCCCCTCTTTTCACTCCCCCTCCACCCTCTCTCTCTCTCTCTCTCTCTCTCTCTCCTCACCCCTCTTCTCTCTCTCTGTCTCTCTCTCTCTCTCTCTCTCTCTCCCTCCCTCTCCCCCTCCATCTCTCTCTCCTTCCTCTCTGTTGCCAGGAGGGTTCGAGTGAAACATTGTTTTCTGCAGAGAGAGAGAGAATGAGTCACAGTGAAAAACAAACCTCTCAGAACGCCGGCTGCAGCGTAAGCCTCCTCCTGCCCCGTGGAGGATGACGCAACAACAGAACCAAGCAACTCTACACTCACCGCTCAAACGAGGTGTCCCTGGATTAAAAAGGTCAAGCAGTTTACCGCCTGCCACACAAACTAAACAAGTGGATACTTCAGAAACGATCAGGCAAGTACAATAGACTCCCCCTTAGGACGCCTGGAGAAATGGATTGAGGAACGAATGTGGCACAACCCTCAACGCTCCCCTCTCTCTATCCATAATAACCAGCCTGCACACACACACACACACACACACACACACACACACACACACACACACACACACACACACACACACACACACACACACACACACACACACACACACACACACACAAACACACACTCTCCTTCTCTCTCTCTCCCTCTTTCTCTCTCCACCTCCTTTAAAAACCTTTCCAAAGTGCTTCCAAGGGCCTGTAGTCCCTGTACGTGTAGCAGCGACTTGGTGTCACAAAATATGAATGCCCTCCTCAAGGCAGACCCATTCACTACAGGGGAGGCCAGTGGAGGTAGAAATCGAAGGACAGATTAAATGAGGTATCGTTACCATTCTATGTATTGTCATGAGCCTGTTCTCCGATCTCCGCCTCCACCAGCCTCCCCTGATTCACTATCACATGAACTCTCTCTCTCTCTCTCTCTCTCTCTCTCTCTCTCTCTCTCTCTCTCTCACTCTCTCTCTCTCTCTCTCTCTCTCTCCCTCTCTCTCTCTCTCTCTAACTCAGTTGAAGGCAGGAAACCGCATAGTTCATTAGCCCCACTCTAAGATGAGTGACACAGTGGCCAGAGAGAAAGCTCTCTCCTCCTTCACTAAAGTGACGTCGCAGGTAGAGTAGCGCAGAGACATTACCATCTGTTTCGGGCTGTCAGCGTCGCCATGCCCTCCCCATCCACAGAGCCGTCTCCCGGCCATAATGGTCCCCATCCACTCTCCCAATGGTCAACATTATTGTCAGCCATATT
>NC_139661.1:15481369-15488869 GCF_951799395.1 Argentina silus
GTCTGCCTGCCTGCCTGTCTGTCTGCCTGCCTGCCTGTCTGTCTGTCTGTCTGTCTGTCTGTCTGTCTGTCTGTCTGTCTGCCTGCCTGTCTGTCTGCCTGTCTGCCTGTCTGTCTGCCTGTCTACCTGTCTGCTCATTTGCCCATCTGTCTACCTGTCTGTCTGTCTGTCTCTCTGCCTGCCTGTCTGCCTGTCTCTCTGCCTGTCTGTCTGTCTGCTCGTCTGCCCATATGTCTGCCTGTCTGTCTACTTGCCCGTCTGTATGTCTGTCTGTCTGCCTGCCTGCCTGCCTGTCTGTCTATCTGCCTGTTTGCCTGCCTGTCTGTCTGCCTGTCTCTCTGCCTGTCTGCTCGTCTGCCCATCTGTCTGCCTATCTGTTTCCCTGCCTGTCTGTCTGTTTGTCTGTCTGTCTGCCTGCCTGTCTGTCTCCCTGCCTGTCTGTCTGTCTGTCTGTTTGTCTGCCTGCCTGTCTGTCTGCCTGTCTGCTCGTCTGCCCATCTGTCTGCCTGCCTGTCTGTCTGCCTGTCTGCCTGTCTGCCTGTCCGCCTATCTGTCTGCCTGCTTGTCTGTCTGCCTGCCTGCCTGTCTGCCTGCCTGTCTGTCTGTCTCCCTGCTTGTCTGTCTGTCTCCCTGCCTGTCTGTCTGCCTGTCTGTCTGTCTCCCTGGCTGTCTGTCTGTCTGTACGACAGCTGTTTATACTGTCATTCCTTTATTACAGCTTATAGGTAGGTGAGGATTGTTTGATGCATTTTAAGGGCTGAGTCTGTAACTGTGTTTGGATATATTACGTGCTGCAGGATAAATCTATATTGATGATCCTGAAGCTCCTTTGGGAGAGAGGCGATGAGAAGCAATCCTGTCGAGTATATTGAGGTCTGGAATTGCTTTTGTAATATTGTTTGGCTGTGAAAGACGGCTGTGAAAAATATGTGCTGTATTTTATTTGTTTTGGGGTTTTTTCCATGTCGGATTTCCAAAAGGTGAGAGGAGAGACCACGGTAAAAAAACAACAACGACATAATGGGAAAGAATGTTATGATTGTTAAATAGATTTGTTTTGTTTTCTATCTGGGCTTTAATGCATTGGACTATCATTTATTTTAAGGCAGTTAATAAAAGAGAAAACGCAATTCAACTTGTGAATATGAAATACATTTGGAATTACTACAAGCCTCTACGGTAATACTTTCATACATAGATTAAAGGTCCAGCATGTACAATAGTTTTGCATGTTGCTGCCTCCGCTGGCTAAACTGAACATTTGAAAATGTGCATATGCTAAATTTACTAATAGTGCCAAACATGTGTGTATCCTTGTAAAGAAACCCAACGTGAATAGCCATGTAAAGGCCAGTGACACTGAACGTTCATCATCATGTGATTCCTTGACGGTCTACTGATTTGTCATGTCCATTTAGCATTATTTTAACTCACCAACTGCCAAAGAATTCTGGAGCACTCACCACCTAGAGTGTTCTATGCGGTATTTACCTAGCAACAATACTTTGATTGGCTACAAAATGAAGGATCATAATTCATGCATTTTTGGTGAATAAAGTCACCCCAGGCACTCTAGAATGTTGACTATTTGGGCGACTTTGTTCACCCCACTGAATGAGTTAAAGCTAAAATCTACATACCGGACCTTGAAGTGTCATTATTACGAATTTAAAGCTTGAATTTGTTTTGTTACTAAAGGCAGGTTTAGGTGTGACACCCCACAGACGCTGTACTGTATATCTGTGTTGGTTCGTACTTGTGTTTTTCTTTAATCTTACTGTTGTATTTCATCTGTGTATCACATGTTTTATATAAATACATACATTCTACATGAGTAAAACATTCCTCATTCTAATCAGTCATTCTAGCAACAACATTGTGTTTTACACACATATGTGATAACGTTCCTCATTCCATCCACGCATTACAAAGCCTCCACACGTAAAACCGCTCAACAAACACAAAGCAGTTATTATGCATTGCAATGTTGTTGAAGAATGACCAGGTGTGAAGCCCACCCCTCTTGTAAAATAGATATTGTTTTAATGAGGCTAGGCTAGACAAATATAGGTTCTAAACTAAACAGGTACAGAGCTGTTTTAAGTGCTACCCTGCCGGCCGTAGACATGAGACCACCATTGTTTTGAACTGCGGGGCTTGTCTTTGATGTGGGTTAGACTGACTGTGTTGAGTGGGTACTGCTTGCCGAGCTGCAGAAAGAACATCGACTGGAGACAGATTATCGTGGATATTTAAATCAATGCACGTTTCACTAACAGACTAACTGCGTTCACTGAGACATATATAGACGGATGGATAGATAGATAGATAGATAGATAGATAGATAGATAGATAGATAGATAGATAGATAGATAGATAGATACGTAGATAGATACGTAGATAGATAGATAGATAGATAGATAGATAGATAGATAGATAGATAGATAGATACGTAGATAGATACGTAGATAGATAGATAGATAGATAGATAGATAGATAGATAGATAGATAGATAGATACGTAGATAGATACGTAGATAGATAGATAGATAGATACACAGTCTGCAATGATACACCCACATACACATGCGATGATACACACACATACACACACACACACACACACACACACACACACACACACACACACACACACACACACACACACACACACGCACACACACACACACACGCACACACACACATCTGTAATGGCCTATTATAATAGATCTACAGTCTCCAGTAGTCAGAGGGGTGGTCAGGTTACCGCAGGGCCTTCCAATGCTTTCCTGTCTCTCTAATCATTACCTTTGGGCTGTGTAGGGAGAGAGGTAATAGGCCAGGGCTCTCAAAGCCGCTTAATTAAGGAACTGTTACCGTGCGAACGCACAGGTTCTTTCATCTCCTCTCCTCTCTTCTCTCTTCTCCAAATGACAGCTATTTAAACTCCCCCTCATTCAAATGAATGACAGCACACACAAAAAAAAACGCTATTTCAATTAACTTTTCTTCCCTCCACTTATTCTCTATCCTCCTTGCTCGTTCTCTCCGCCTGCCTGCCTGCCTGCCTGCCTGCCTGCCTGCCTGCCTGCCTGCCTGCCTGCCTGCCTGCCTGCCTGTCTGTCTTTCTCTCACTGTCTCTGTCTCTGGCCACCTCTCTCTCTCTCTCTTCCTCCCTCTCCCCCCTCTTTATCTCTCTCTCTCTCTCTCTCTCTCTCTCTCTCTCTCTCTCTCTCTCTGTGTCCCCATCTCTCCCTCCCCCCTCTCTTTCTCCAGTCCCAGTTGAATTACAAGGGGGCAGCCCAACGATTAACAGGTTCCTGATTTGTTGAGAGAATTAGGTCATCCTTTTCTTTGCTACATTCTCCCTCTGTTTCTTTTCTAATGAAGTTCTATCTCCCTATGGGTTGAGTTTCTGCTGCTATTGTTGAGCAGAGTATCACCATGGCGATGGGATAGTTACACTCTAGAACAAGGGCTATTCAATTACCGAGCCTCCGGGGCCTCCAACGTCCTACTGGGCCTCTACCAGGGGAGGCTGATAAAGGTGGAAGGAGGACGGAATGGGGAATTTAATAAATTATGATGAACTGAATTAATGATGATGAATTGAATTGATGAGTTGAATCAATTGATGCATGTGGTTTATGCTGTAGGTCCCACCAGATGGGGTTCAAGGGGTGTAAATGACGTTGAATCAAATAGCTCTGCATTAAATGTGATAAAATATACAGCTAAAACACTGAATTAACTGAGGGACATAATGATGCTTTCACTTTGGTTTTCGCAATGATGTCATTGTGAGATCAAAGATAGTTAGTCTATCTTTAATAAATATCAGTGTAATTTGCTCTGAAGTGTTTACATGGTGGCAGAGCCAAGTGGACAAGGTGGCACAGCATCCCTCCTTACCCTGAGTAGTACATATATATATTCATGAATGTATACATACACATATTATATATATATATATATATATATATATATATATATATATATATATATACATATCTCTCTCTCTATATATATATATAGAGAGAGAGAGAGAGATATTATCACCAGAAACTGTAAGTGATGACTCATAGCCTGGTCTCTACCAAACCCTGCTGTTGTGATCCTGACTGTAATTTCCCAGCATTTCCATGACAGTGGCAGGCCAATAAAGAGGCTTGATGAAGAGCACTGAGCTTCCCTCGCTCGTGAGAAGAAAAAAGTAACTGGAAGAAAGAAAAATGTGAGTGCCAAGCTGCGATGCTACCAATGTGTGACGTTATTAACTTTGCTGAGGGGGAGGTAGGGTGTTGGAGGCAGGGAGGGGAGGCAGGGGGATGGAGGCAGGAGGTTGGTGGCAGGGGGGAGTCAGGGAGGCAAGGTGTTAGGCCAGGCTCTGCTACCTTGCTAACAAGCCCCTGTCATGGCTTCCAGATGTCCCTCGGTGGCGTGCTGAGGTGACAACACTCCCTTCATTACGGCCAGAGAGCAGAACGGGACAACACACACACACACACACACACACACACACACACACACACACACACACACACACACACACACATACACACGTGATTGCACGCAGGCATACACACACACACACACACACACACACACACACATACACACATGATTGCACGCAGGCATACACACACACACACACACACACAGACAACCACACACACCTACACCAACACACACACACACACACACACACACACACAGCTAGTGGGGGGGGGCTGTCAGGGGCTTACCCCCTGAGTGACAGGTCTTTCTTTATATTTGCATTTACATTACATTTGTTGATTGCATCATTGATTAACTATTGGAGCTTGCAAGTATAATCTGTTTTAAGTGTACTCATAATTAATTCATATTCACAGGCATTCCTGAGCATGAAAATAAAATATTCTATAGAATATTCTATAGTTCTATTGAACTGTACATATGTTCAACTTTTCTCTGTTCTCAATCTGAAACAGTTTTTGTCTGGAACACTTGGATGAGAATGGACATTTTATAGCAAGTTCAGGTATCAACCAATCAGAGCCCAGCGTATCCCAGTGCCTCCGGGGCATTGATGCAGATTGCTGCTATTGTTTCTGGAGGCCCATCTCTCTCCTGTACGCTGCAGCACCGATATTGTTGTTGTTGAGTTACAGTACAGTGCCAAGTCAGCAGAAACACTGCTCTGTACTATAGATGCAGGGGCTGTGTGTGTCTGTGTGTGTGTGTGTGTGTGTGTGTGTGTGTGTGTGTGTGTGTGTGTGTGTGTGTGTGTGTGTGTGTGTGTGTGTGTGTGCATGCGTGTGTGTGTGCTCTTGCTTCGGCAAGGCCCTGCCTGACACAGGTTCTTCGCATAATTGCACCCAAAATGTACAGGGTATAGCTCATCAAAAATCACTCTCCTCCCCCTCAGAAAGACAGTTTTGTCTTTCTTATAAAATGTCTCTGTGTGCCAAACCTCCACTGGTTGGTTCATCTTACTGCCGAAACATTTTCAGGAATGTAAAAGTGTGTGCAACATTCTCGGTCATTATTTTCTTGTAAGACCACATGCCTTATAATAGCCTCCTGCACATCAGAGAAAGCCTGTTCATCTATTTTCAGCCAGTATTTGTGAGACCTGGGTTTGCAGGAGTTGCTATATTAACAACACACAGACACACCACACACACCACCCCCCCCACACACACACACCACCAAGCACAGAAAACAGCCACTTCTCAATCACAGATAGTTCTCTGCCTCGCCAAACCAGACACCAGCGGATGCTTAATTATTGTTCATGTCATACCAGACAGGTATGAGTGTGTGTGTGTGTGTGTGTGTGTGTGTGTGTGTGTGTGTGTGTGTCTTAGTGTGTGTGTGTGTGTGTGTGTGTGTGTCTTAGTGTGTGTGTGTGTGTGTGTGTGTGTGTGTGTGTGTGTGTGTGTGTGTATGTGTGTGTGTGTGTGCGTGTGTGTGCGCACGCCCCACCTCTCAAGTGGCACACTGTATTTTGATCAACACAGGTTCAGAGAGCAATCAGGCAGCATTGATTTTTTCAAACCTCTTCTGTTTTCCGAGACTCAAATTCAGCTGAAAATCACTATTTGCTCCACTTCACTTCCACTTTTTCTTTTTCTTATTTATATTTGTTTGCAGTTTGCAGCACAGAGAGGTATACACCCATGGAGGCAGGTGGAGGTTGGATTCAGAGGGCGGGCTCTTTGTAATGCACGGAATGGAATGAGGAATGTGTGTTTGACACCATTCCTCAGTCCATCACATGCATAACAATGAGCCCGTCCTCCGATTTCTCCCTCCGCCAGCCTCCCCTGGCATATCCACATGCCTGTACTATTACTGTAACAATGAGTGCATGACATGCAGGTCCTTGTAATGTCCCAGTCCAGAGCCTTACCTACATAGATCAGGCACATCAAACCAATCAATCACTTTCTAATCGATCAATGTCTAATCAATGGCTCTGTTCCATTCACATCCTCCTTGATTTGTGTCCTGTTATCCATCTGCCTTCACACGCCTCACCCCCACCCCATCCTCCCCCATGCCCCTGCATTGTCATTAGCTCAGACCTACTTTGGTGTTTCAGAGAGCCACTCTAATTCCATGCACTGATAGACTAGTACTGCTAGTATATCCTTCTTTGTGCACTGGGGCTAACCTAGCCAAAAAGCTAATGTGTATATGTACTGTACTCTCTAATGAAAGCAATGGGGCATTTCACTTCAATACAGTGAAAACAATTACTACGCTAATTTAAATAAAACACAATAACAATCCAGTCTAACTGTTCTGGTGAGCTGAGGATCAAGCTCATTAACTCAGAGTGTGAGTGCCAAACAAAATCGAATGTTCGTTGAAGAGAACAAAACTTCTTCTAATCTTCTAACAATCTAACATTCTAACATTATTCACATTAGGACATGTTTACCTCATTGTTAGCTGAATGCACATCCAATGGCCTGCTAGTGTAATTAGACCTTGATTTTAATTTGTTCATCTCTCTATGTTTTCACTTCATAGTTTTGGTATGCATGTCTCGATTAGCTCATCCTCTCACGAGTTGAAGCCGGACGCAGCAGATGGAATTGGAAGCCTGTCTATTCACAGTCAAAAGGACAGGCCCCCGCTTAGGAGCCAAGGCATAATGAAAGCATTAAGATTCTGTTCAATATTTATGAATTTGCAATCTCAGGGTCTGGATCTATAGAGCAGAACCGCGATGCGGGCGGGGGGGTCCAGCGAGCCACCGATCGGCTGGCTCACCCTACCGCCAGGGATGTTGCTGAATCAATTCCCATAATGAATAGCCCAATATGCTGTTGCGTTTTATTTTAATTTTTTTGCAACTCTGTAGCGAACTATGTGCAGGGGAGAGATAATAGGCTTAGGAAGATGAAAACGATGCAATCCTTTTTCTTTTCTTTTTTTCTTCTAACTTTGTTTCTTACCTGAAGTACCCTCGTCTCTATTTTTTTTCCTGGGACCAAACTTTTCTATT
>NC_139661.1:15496369-15513869 GCF_951799395.1 Argentina silus
TTACAAAGGCTGGGTGATTGAAGAGGAGAGCAGTGCCATTGCAGGCTTTAGTGATACCAAGACATAAAAGTCTTCCTGCTTTGCCTCGTGGCTCTACCTGTGTCTCTGCAGGACGGAGAAGAAAAAATGATAAGCCAGCATATCTTTTATTTGGAGACCAAAGACTTTGACTATCACACGTTCTTCCTCCCACCTCATCACCCCCCCCCCCCCCCCCACACACACACACACACACCACCACCACCCCCCCCTGCGCCCCCCCCCTCCACATTCTGTTCGTTTGAGATGCAGAGACTTTACTAGGTTTTGTCGCAGCCTGTTGCGTCTCTCCTCCAGGGCCCAGGGATGTCAGCTCAGCTCCCGGGTGTCGGTTCAACAACTGTGTCATCGGTTGTGTGTGGAACACAGATCCATCAACAACATTAGTCAAGGAGAGCCATCCAAGAGACTTCCAATAGAATCCATAGTCAATTAGTATATTTGAAGGTCAAGTATGTTGATGATTTTTTTTTAAATCTCATTTTGTACAAAATGGCCATGATGAATCAGCAGCCATCAGCGAATGAGATCGCATGTGGAAGAATGTTCAGTGAAGAGTGCTGTAATATTTCAACCAAAGCGTTCATAATATCCGGTGGTCACTCTGTGGTCAGATCATAGCTTGTTACAGAAAGTAGGCAAATCAAAATTATCCGCAGTAAACATGTATTATTACCTGATGACTTGACATGTCGGGATCTTTTCTCAATGGTCTGGATAGCTGATGTCATGATGGAAGCTAGCTAGTTCCAATGGCTCGTGTAAAAAAACTCATTGTGACTGCAATTTCAACTTGTGGCCACCGGGGAAGGGATTTCATGTATAGCTCCTTTAAAAGACTGCTATTACCATCACTAGGGCAACTGTATGCAGATTAATCAAGTTGATACATTAACTACACCTGGGGTTCCAAAAAAATGATTCTGTCTCACAACCCAACATTTCCTGTAACCCCAACAACTTGGTTACGGGCTACGTAAAAGATCACCTAAAAGATGCTCTAATTGGTTGGATTGGTTGGACCCCAAAGAAATACACTATAGATTACAGGTGCAATACACAGAGGATGTCTGTCTTCGTATGACATAAACATGATTGTTTGCTTATTTATCAAACCATAGTGGTTAGTTTAATTCTCTCAGGGGACCCCACATGGGGTCGCGACACCCAAGTTTGGGAAAAACAACAGTCACAAACAAAACAATTTTCTGGCACCTCTGTGTCCCGCTTTGCCCAGTTGGCAACTTTAGAGGTTCACATCCACTTAGTGCCTGACTGCCAGACACTGCCTTTAACATTAGCCCCATGATTATCGATCCCTGCACCCCGACACCCCCACCTCCGCCTGACCCCCACCTCCCTAATGGTATATATAGAGGAATTCCTTTGTTTTTTTTGTGTGAAAATGGAAGTAGAAGGCAGCCTATACTCTAGTAGCAGAAACCAATTACTCCCCACAGGAAAGGCTAGGCTACAGGGAGATGGTGTACACCTGAGAATGACACTCCTAGAATGACCTGCCACGCACACACACACGCACACGCACGTGCACACACACGCACATGCACACGCACGTGCACACACACACGCACGCACGCACGCACACACACACGCACGCACACACGCACGTGCACACACACACACACACTTCCGTAAAAACATTCAAGCAGTAAAGAGAGAGAGAGAGAGAGCGTGAGAGAGCGAGAGAAAGAGAGTGAGAGAAAGAGAGAGAGAGCGAGAGAAAGAGAGAGAGAGCGAGAGAAAGAGAGAGAACGCACAGGCGTGTGAGAAAATCCATGTCTTTGTGGACATGTGTAAAAAGAAAGTAGGCGTTTTGGTTTGACGACTTGCAACCACTGTTTTGACCTCCCAGTAGCAGCATAGTAAATACACCGCCCAGTCACACAGCACACACCACCCACACACAGGTCAGACCACACAGAGCCGACTAACACAATCATCTCCTGTGTTTATTTTTGATCCAGATGCACTTTGGCATCTCCGATCTCGTTCCTTAGACACAATTAGAATATTCTGTAGGTAAACGCTGAGAGATGAAATGGTGCTTAATGAGTTTCTCGGCAACAGTGCTCGGCAACACTCTCTCCATCTGGTCCCCTGTTTCGTCCCCACTCCTTTCATTTAAATGAGACGCTGTTTTCTAGTAATGCAAATTGAATGAATTCTGCTATATGAATTCTGCTCATGCTATTTTCAAGCAAACACATATACTCCCGTCTCTCTCTCTCCCTCACACACACACACACACACACACACACACACACACACACACACACACACACACACACACACACACACACAAACATAAATTGGGTACGTACAGTAGGTCCTCAGAACCCTCTGTGGTAGCCATAGATACAGCTAGCATCAGAAGCCTCTGTGGTAGCCATAGATACAGCTAGCAAGCATCAGCCTACCACAGATGGTGTTGTTCAAAGCAGACTGTTTCACCAGAACATTACCCAACTGACTCAGGTTCATCTGAGACTGTTTGGTTGCACACGCACGCACGAACGCACGCATGCACACACGCACACACACACTCACACAAATGAGTGGTCCGCTGTGGCTCAGTTGGTAAAGCATGGCGCTAACAATGCTTAGGTTGTCGGTTTGATTCCTGCTGGGACCATATATACTAAATGTATGAACTCACTGCAATGTAAGTTGCTTTGGATAAAAGCGTCAGCTAAATGGCATATAAATGATATAATGATGATAAAGTATTTACCTGGTAAAAGGGTACTTACACAATAACAGCCAATTGTGGCCTGTTTATTCCTTTGCAATCCATTAAAGCATTACTGTATCACTCAGCTCTATGTGGTACCACTACCAGGTCATTATTTTGTTATTGAATTTCTAGTGCCAGATACAAACTAAATAAACACCACTGAAAACAGTAGGCCTACCATAAAATAAACATTTTATTGAATGTATTTTTGGAAAGCATAAGTGTATCACTCAGATACACATTTCTCACAATCTACAGTGAGTTCTAATATGGGTAATGTCTACAGAGAGTGAGATACCAACGACAGCATCTCAGATTCCCTACAACTTCTCAGCCACAAAGAGTTTGACACCAGAATGAATTATGAGCCTCAAAACGGCTAAATTTGTCCAATTTCAGAAGTTAATGAAAAGAAAGACAGAGAAAGAGGGGATTCTCCTTCATCCGGCGCCTAGGAGGAGCTCACAGAGGCATAGGAAAATGGAAATTAATATGGAATAATTGAGCATGACAGATCAAAAATTCACTCTCCAGCCAATTAAACGTGGGTCTGTTGATGTGCTTCCACCATGGCTATCAGATTAGTAGGGCGATAATGGACAATTGTCTGAATGGAAACACGTGTCCCATAGGCACACCAGGCCCTGTATGGCTGGACCCCACGGAGAGACTGAAGGTTTTCACTGTTCCTCTCAAGGTTTCTTCCAACTAGCAAATGTATCCTTGCCACTGTGCCCCCGCTTGTTTTTCAAAGGATTGGAAATGCAGGGTCTTATAGTCAGAATGTACTCAAATTATGGAAACGCTGTGCAGCATGGACATGTGTGTATCCATTCTCCAGCCACATCCAAACACATTTCACATTATGGTCTTCTGTGGCTCACTTGGCAGAGCATGGTGCTAACAATGCTTAGGTTGGGGGTTTGATTCCTGCTTGGACTGTACATACAAAAACATTTATGCACTCACTGCAATGTAAGTTGCTTTGATAAAAGCGTCAGCTAAATGGCATATATATTTATATTACCTTTGGCTCATTGTGCAAAAACATATTCTATTTGCTGTGTTCTCCTCTTTACCTCAATATACCTCCACCAGGGCAGGGGAGGCTGGTGGAGGTAGAAATCGGAGGACGGGCTCTTTGTAATGCATGGAATGGAATTAGGAATGGCATCAAACACATGTGTGTTTGTTTGAGGCCATTCCTCATGCCATCCCATGAATTTCATAGAGCCCGTCCTCTGATTTCTACCTCCATCAGCCCCCCCTGCCCTGCACCACTATCATCCATTCCCACTCCAACCCTGTTGTTTCTCTGGGCCTATCTATGCCAGCTCTATTGTATTGGCTAGCTCTCCCCCCTGCTGTGTATATTAAACAAGGATAATGAAACACCTTCAGACTGGCAAGATTGGTGAGGACAGGCTGGGCCTCCCACTGGTCGTCACTAGACTCCATACACAGTCACAGAAACACACGCACACACACACTCACACACACACACACACACCCACACACACACACACACACAAAAAGCGAGAGCACACACACACACACACACACACACACACACACACACACACACACACACACAGTCCCCAACTGTCTTCCGGCCCTCACAGGAGTAAAATCCAAAACTGCTGAAAGAAAGAAAACGAGACATATGCAGTGGAGGATGGGGGCGGAGATCTCCCACATCACAAATGGATTCTCTTCTCTGCATCCTCTCGCACTTGGTGACATTCTGTGGGGAACAAAAAATGATTTGCAGAATCCATTTTCTACACCGACTTTTTTCTTTCTTACAACTGTACGACAACTGTAAGACAAGAGATAGAGGTGTGAGTTGGATGTAATGTAAAATTGTTTTTACATTTGGTATTTTCAAATAATATATTCCTGTGGTCTCTGAATAGACCTGAATAGAAAATAATAGAATAGATTGTGTATGCCCGTGAGATTGCTCAGAAGCAGTCTTTTGGCGTAACAATGGTGATGACAATGAAATGAAAATCTACTCTCATTTCAATAAGTGCCTAAATCAATAATATTAAATAGTGTATTAATCATACCTCTTTTCACGTGTGGTAAAGTGTTAGACAAGTGTCTCTGATTCTCAGTCTCTTGTCATACAGTACATCACTACAGCACCTCATCCGCAAACATAACCTCTGTGTGCCTCTCGAGAGCTTGGTGGAACATATTTAATTGAACTCTCTCTTTCTTCTCCTTAGCAAAGCGTAGCCCACAGATAGCTGGTTGCTACGCCCGTCCCCTCTCTCTCTCCTCTGAGCTACTGTGTTAGCAGTCCATTAGTCATCTGAAGACTGTTGTGACACGGTTGTTGTCAGACAAGGCTTTGTTCAAGGAGGCGAGAGAGAGAGAGAGAGAGAGCGACAGAGAGAGGGGCTGGCTGGTTGACGTGTACGATTATGAATATTACATGTCCGATTAGACAGAGAAAGAGCGAGAGTCTACGCCACAGGAGCGGTTTAAACACTGTAACAAGGTTCCATTCATGGTGCATTTCTCCGTCAATCACCTCAAACTGGGTGGAAATCATTCATCAGTCAGTGTTTAGACCTGCATACCCCATTAATATACCACAAAACACATCTCCTACAGGTTCCTATCAAGGCAGATATCCATATAATGGTCTAGAAAGATGCGTTTCTGTCATGCTATTCTTTGCGTTTCTGTCATTCATTCTTCTCATTCTTCTCATGTACACACACACTCACATACTCACACGCACTCAGAAAAACACACACACACACACACACACACACACACACACACACACACACACACACACTCACAAACACACTCACACACACACGCATGCTCCGAAAAACACACACACACACACACACACACACACACACACACGCATACACACCCGCATGCATGTACGCACATACATACACATACACATACATACGACATACACACAAGTACACATGTACATGCACACACACACACACACACACACACACACACACACACACACACACACACACATCCTCCTCCATCTGAACAACACCATTAGACAACCCTGCATGAGCAACACCGACACACGGCTTGATGATGATGATGAGAGAGTCAGTGGGCCTGTAGACTTCACACTTTAATCAAATCCATTCAACACACATCGGGTGATGTCACCTAAGGTTGGGAGCCCCACTACAACTGTGACATTTAATTAGGGAGATTTGTACGCGAGCATCGTAATGAAACGCTGTCACAGTGAACGCTGTCATTGACACTGCATGGAGGACTCATTAACAAGGACCACACTTGAAGTGGTAGTTACCCAGGGAATCACTCTCTGTAATCAGGTGGATTTTCTCTTGGCACCTGCAGGCTGGTGGTGTTGGTGATGGTGGTGGTGGTGGTCTGGGAGGATCAGAGGTGTTTGTTTATCCCATCTTGAGTCTGTGTTTTCTAGGGCTGGGCCTTGCCCCCTTGCCCCCCCCCCCCCCCCATCGCTGAGGTGTTTAACCCATCCCGAGGGTGTCTTCCTTTCCTGGGGCTCGGGCCTTACATCCCCACCACCAATGCACCCCAGAGGGGCCCTGCAGTATGGCTGCCCTGGTGCCCCCCTCACTCCCCCTCCCCTCCACCACCCAACCCCTCCAGATGTGTTTATCCCATCCTGGTGGTATAATCCAGGGGCTCAGCCTTGGCCCCCTACCCCTGCCCTCGTAATAGCCCAGTAACCCCCCCCCCCCTGGTTGTTCCACTCTGGTCCTCCACCTCCACCACCCCCCCACCCTCCCTGAAGGTGTTTATCCCATCGTAGTGGTGTGTTCCCTGGGCTGGCAGCGGCGGCTGTGCCCCTGACATCTGGAGGCCCGTCCGCTAAGTGAGATGGATGGAGGCGGCAGTGTGTGCAAACAACACTGCTCACAATCTGTCACACACACTTCGGCATGTCATTTGTCTGCCGTTTAGCCAGCCTAGACGACGGGGCGTCGGCCGCGCCGTGGTCAAGGGATACCACACCTAATGGGCCTCCTTTAGTTCTCTCTTTTGTTGTTTTCAGGTGTTTACGGTGTGTCTATGCAAAGCAATAGTTCTCTCTCTCTCTCTCTCTCTCTCTCTCTCTCTCCCTTGGTCTTTCAATGTGTCTCTCTCTCCCTCCGTCCCTCCATCCCTCCATCTCTCTTTGTCTTTATCTCCTTTTGAGAAGAAATGAAAATGGATGGATCCCTGCACCTTGTGTTTCCCAAAATAGAAAAGAGAGAGGGAAGACAGAGCGAGGAGAGAGGGATGAAAGAGGGAAGAGGGAGGGAAAAGAAGGGGAGGAGAGAGGGAGGAGAGCGGGAAGTGAGAGGGGAGAGAGAGGGAAGAGAGGGAAGAGAGAGGGAAGAGAGAGGGAGATAACTTGGCCCCCTAGGTTTCTCCTCCACCCCAGCAGAAACAGGTGGAGGGACTGACCACCACAGTCACAGTGAGGATGGTGTTTCTCTCTGTGGTGCCTGTGTGACATCACTCACCATCTGGAGCGGTGATAGAAACATCTAAAATACATGACCAGGTGACGTTCAAATGCCGATATAACTGATGACTAGCATTATATTTCATTTTCCCACTTTCCTAAGAAGTTAATGGGAAGTGTGTGTGCGTGCGTACGTGTCGACAGAGCGTGCGTGCGTGCGTGCGTGCATGCCGACAGTGAAACAAATATCATCATAAAATATCACCTTCAAATGCGATGTATCACCTTAACTCATTGCGGTGTATGATCACATTCGTAATGGTGTCCCCATAGAAACATGTGACGACCATTTTGAAAGGCTCTGAGCAACAACAAAAACGACCTCTATTTGGGTGTGTGTCTCCTTTATTACCAGATATACAGGTACAGCCAGTACCATTGAGATAGATTCTCTATGCATTCTCTATGGCCATAGTTCTATACAGTTCTATATCTATGGTACAGCTACACCTCATGTGTGTTCTAGTAAAGTTCTAGAGTATGTCTATGCTACCAGGGGAGGCTGCCGGGTTCGGAGGACGAGCTCATTGTGATGCATGGAATGGAATGAGGAATGGTATCAAACACAAGCTAGCCATTCCTTATTCCGTTCCATGCATTTCATTGAGCCCGTCCTCCGATTTCTACCTCCACTAGCCTCCCCTGGCCTATGCTCCTCCCATGTGACAAGTGGTAAGTATCTGTATATGTGCACGGTTGGGTTTCTGAAGTTAAGTTTAAAAGCCAGCCAGCACCATGGCAACGGAAACAGAAAGAATTGTTGATTGTGATGAGCGGCGTGACTCATTACCATTCCAGTCATGACAGGTGTGAGTGGGCACGTTAAACTGGCGGCTGATTGGTCCAACTGCCAGGAGACCCGCGGTAAACTGACAGCTGATTGGCTGAACTGCCAAGAGACTGATGGCTCCTTAATTACTCTGCGTTCCACTACCCAGGAAATAAATACGTTAACGAATAAATAAATAACAACCTTGGAAAAATGGAAATAATATCGGAATACTTCCAATTACAATGATTAGAAACAGCTCCCTCTGTACCCAGCTGTACCTCAGGCCCCAGGCTGGGCTTGGAAGGGGCTGCCAGTGCCACGGGGAGAGGGAAGGGGGGGGGAGGGAGGGAGGGAGGGAGGTAGGGAGCGATGGATGGAGGGGGGAGGGAGGGATGGAGGGGGGATGGATGGGGAAGAAAGGTGGGAGGCAGGGGGGAGGGATGGAGGGGGGAGGGATGATGAAGAAGGGAAGGAGGCAGGGGGGAGGAAGGCAGGGAGGCCAGGAGGGATGGATGCAGGGAGGGAAGCATTGAGGGAGGAATGGGGGATCGGGGGGGGGAAGAAGGGAGTGTGAAAGGAAAGGACGCAGCGAGGGATGGAGGGGGGGAGGGAGGGGAGGAGAAAGGGAGGGATGGAGGCAGATGGTGCAGCTACCACCCTATGGCACGGAGCTCCAGTCTGATGGGGGTCGCCTGCCCAACTGTCTGCCCAGCATGGTGCCACGCTGGCGGCCAGGAGAGGAGCAGTGATGGGGCGGCAGGTCTGGATGTCTGACATGATGTCCAACCTGTCCCCTGTCTCTCTGAGGTCAGGGGATGAAGGGGTACAGCAGTGAGGGGTGAGGGGGTGATCAAGGTGATGGGAGGGGGACAGGGGGGTGAAGGAGAATGGGAGGATAGGAGAGGATAAAAGGAGGGGGGGGGGGGGTGAGGAGGCTGATTTGAGTCTCTCCAAGGCCCCATATGGCTGTTCTTATCATGTGGGGTCGGGGGCTTGTCCCCTGAGAGAGTCTTGGACCTGAGAACGCTTTCTGTCTCTCTCTTTTCCCCCCTCCCTCTCTCCACCCCCCCCCCCCCCCCCTCTCTCTCTCTCTCACTCTTTCTTACTCTTTCTCTCTCCCTTTCTCCATCTCTGCTTGTTGGGGACTTCCAACAACTTCTATCCAGCTTCAATGATGGAGAGAAACGCAGAACTAATAGTTTGTCGTTTCTTCATGTTGGAGGGGGGGGGTGGGTGGGGGGTGTCAAGTGGGGGAACCCGCAACCTCCGCTTTCATCACATCAGTTGTAGTGGGGGCGCAGATTTCTGTTTGAACATGTTTGAAATCCACGTCTACCTGCCTGCCTGCCTGCCTGGTTCGTTAATAACATTCATATTTTATTTACCTAATGACTCCAAAACCCTCGCTGCTTTGACTCTGTAGCAGCAGCGGCAACATCAGGGGTCCTTCTGATCTCCCCGGTGACAGTCAAGAGAGAGAGAGAAAGAGAGAGTGGAGTCACGTATCAAAGGCTTCCGGGAACAGTAGCTCGCCCATTTAGCCCTGACACGTGTCACTTCCTGTCACCAGATGGGCCAGATTAAACCGCCCTCTGCTCTGGCACACATACATAATGGATAGGGATGGGTTTGGTCAGAGTCCAAACCTGGCTGATCACAGAAGCACCCACTTGGACTGGGTTACAACATGGAGAGAGAGAGGTGGTGAGGGTCCGGTGAGTAGGAGGAGAGTATAGAGGCAACAGAGGAGGCTGGTGGAGGTAGAAATCGGAGAACAGGATCATTGTAATGCATGGAATTGAATGAGGAATGGTATCAAACACACGTATCAAACACATGTGTTTCATACATGTGTTTGGTGTCAAACACACATATCAAAGACGTGTGGTTGATGCAATTCCTCATTCCATTCCATGTATTACAATGAGTCCTCCGATTTCTACCTCCACCAGCCTCCCCTGATAGGCAGATCCTCCACACTGCCTTGCCCCCTCAGTAGAGAATAGACTAGACATTTATTGTCCATACGAGGATGGAAACGTGACTTTGGCATCACAGTGCAAACATTTTAAAAACAAACATCAGATTTAGCAGACATTTTCATTCAGTCATTTAGCAGACACATTTATCCTAAAAGACTTAAAATAAGTACAAGTGTCAAATGTAAGTGAATCAACATCAGTCATCGTAAAGCAAACCTCTGATGGTTTGCCTCCGAAGTACCATCGGCAGTCACAGTGCTAGAGAAAGTAATAAAAACATTTTGGGGGGTTTTCAGGTATTGTATAAATGTAAACTCACTGAACACTTTATTAGGAACACCTTCTCATGGTGGAGGTGGTGTAATAGTGTGGGGAATGTTTTCTGGGCACACTTTCGGCCCGTTAATACCAATGAATCATCGCTTGAATGCCACAGCCTATTTGAGTAGTGTTGCTGACCATGTGCATCCCTTCATGGCCACAATTTAACCATCTTCTAATGGCTACTTCCAGCATGATAATGCATCATGTCACAAAGCAAAAGTTTTCTCAAACTGGTTTCATGAACATGACAATGAGTTCAGTGTTCTTCAGTGGCCTTCCCAGTCACTGGATCTGAATCCAATAGAACACCTTTGGGATGTGGTAGAACGGGAGATTCACAGCTTGAAAGTGTACCTGAAAAATCTGCAGGAAATCTGCAGGAATTGTGTGATACAATCATGTCATCATGGAGCAGAATCTCAAAGGAATGTTTCCAACATCTTGTGGAATCAATGCCACGAAGAATTGAGGCTGTTTTGAGAGCAGAGGGAGGCCCTACCCAGTATTAGTATAGTGTTCGGTGATATATATACAGTATGTTGTAGATAACCTTGGCCCTGCATTTTCACCTTAATATATGTCTAAACCGCCATGAGGCAGATGAACAGCTTCCACAGCTTAGACACATGTGTACCTTATTACCCCGCAGGCAGTGTGTTATTACCTCTGATGTCATGTGTGTCGCTGCCCGCAAACAACCATTATGCTCAGTCAGATGAGTGATGATTTAGTCAATGGAACATAGCAATTGATCAGGAGATCAATCTCTTGGTTTTAATTGGCTGTCATGGCCTCTTTACATGCTGTAGTAACAGGAATCCTTGATCTGGAAACGGCCTGCGGCGTTGATACTCCCATTGGAGGGAACACACACGTGCAGTGCATGCGCAAATGCTTACGCTTACGCTTACGCTCACACATACACACACACACACACACACACACACACACACACACACACACACACACACACACACACACATGCACTTATACATGCACACACACACACACACACACACACACACACACACACACATATGCACTTATACATGCACACACACACACACAAACAGACACAGACACACACACACACACACGCACGCATATGCACACACATATGCACACAGAGACACCAGGACACACACAGGCAGACACACACACACAAACACACACACACACACACACACAGTCTTCTGTGTATGTCATTCACATCACGTACATACATACATTGCACAGTGAGTCTGAACATTGAGTCAGTGGGGATGGGCTGGGGTAGTACACTAGGTGCGATGAACTGCACCAGAGTTCACTGGCTGGGTTGATAACGGTTAAGAGTGGGTATCAGCCTTCCCTGCCCCCCTGCCCCCCCCCCCCCCCCCCCCATTCTCTGCCTGCCACTTGGTAATGAGACATAGAAAAGCTACAGCAATGATGACACTTCAGCAACACAAGCCTGCATCATGCCCTGCCTGACACCGCAGTGATAATTGGAATGGCCTCGTCAGTGTGTGTGTGTGTGTGTGTGTGTGTGTGTGTGTGTGTGTGTGTGTGTGTGTGTGTGCGTGTGCGTGTGTGTGTGCGTATACGCATATGTGTGTGTGTGTGTGTGTGTGTGTGTGTGTGTGTGTGTGTGTGTGTACGTTCATGTTTGTGTGTGCGTTCATTTGTGTGTGCCACAGCAGGGGACAGAGTGCCTAATGAGTATCAGCAGTGTATGAGTCAGATGCTGCACACTGGTTCACATATTTCACAGTGGATTTTACATTAGGCTTCATACAGCTGTGGTAATATGTTACAGCATGTACAGAGACACATCGCACATCACTGGATGATTGGTCGCTATGGCAAAGCTTGACATAAGGCAGTTAAGTAAATACATAATACCGTACATAAATACATAAACTGTGTTCATGGCCAATCATGAGGTAATGTTTACCCTCCTACCATATGCCTTACAGCAATATCGCTTTATGAGTGGACTCCAGCCGAGGCTGGTGGAGGTAGAAACTGGAGGATGGGCTCATTGTAATGCGTGGAACGGAAAACATGTGTTTGATACCATTCCACTGGAGCGGACAATTATTAATTTTTTTAAATACACAAAGGGGTCTCTGTTCTCTATAATCAGAAGCTCTAGAGCCGTGATGTAATTTCCTGCTGTGATCGGCATAGTTGTACCATTCCCATTCAACCCACAGAACAAAAGCAGAACGCCACCGCGTTCTCCGCCAAACAGTTTTTAACGTTTTCCCTCCTTAGTGTCCGTTTAATCTCGCCTAAGCTCTCAGCAGGTGTTCAACAAAAAAAAAGAAAACACAAAAAATCCCCCCATAAAACCCTCTCAGCAATTTTTCATCTAAATCCAATTTAGCTCATGTTTCCTTTTCCCTACTCCCTCCTCCCCCCCCCCTCCCCCTCCCTTCTCCCTGTCTCCAACATGAAAGGGTACCTGGGCATACGCAGTGCCAGGGGAGAGGGCAGGGTGTTAATTAAGTCCCTATCTGAAACTTTTGTTAATTTGAATAGTTTTACAAGGCTGCGGCGTGCCGGGGCTAATAAAGCAGGCGGTGGCGGTGGCAGGTGTAATTTCACGGATTAGACCCTGGCGGTGGCACTTCCTCTCCGCTTCCCGCCGGCTCTCCCAACCAAGCTTTGAAGATAACTTTTTCCCATTATCCTGACAATGGTGCTCGGAATGCAACTTAATTCATGCGGCGAACATGAGGACACCGGTGCTCACCCTGCAGGGAGAATGAGAAGAGGGATGGAATGAGAAGATGACAGGAAGGAGGGAGGCAGACGTAGAGAGAGAGAGAGAGGAAGAGAGAGAGAGAGAGAGAGAGAGAGAGAGAGAGAGAGAGAGAGAGAGAGAGAGAGAGAGAGAGAAAGAGAGAGAGAGAGCGAGGGGGGTAGAGAGAAAAAAAAAATCTTCAAAAAAAGAAAAAAAGTTTTGTTCCTCCGTAAAGTATGGAGGGAACATTCCGGTTCAGGTTTTCTTTTTTTCTTTTTTTTCTGGATGGTGAAGCGCTGACACACACACCTCTGTCTGTATGTGGATGTGTTTTATCTTCCTGCCTGCCACCCACCCACACGCACACGGCCACCACCACTCTGCTCTCTCGCTCTCTCGCTCTCTCTGTTGCTCCCCTCCCCTCCTCCTCTCCTCCTCCGTCTCTTCTCTCCTCCTCTCCCGCCTGCCGCTCCACTGTCAAGCCCTTCAGACTGCAGGAAATGGGTTGGCTTTGAAGTGGAATTGGAGCCTGTGGAACTGTCTAGTGTGTGATTAGCGTGGAAGAGGGGAGAGAGGACGAAGAGAGAGAGGGAGAGAGCAGGAGAAGAAAAAAAAAAGAGGGAGAAGAGAGTGGGAGAGAGAGAAAGAGATAGAAAGAGAGGGAGGGGGAGAGAGAGAGAGGGGAGAGAGAGAGAGAGAGAGAGGGAGGGAGAGAGAGAAAGAAAGAGCAGGGGAGAGAGAGAGAGAGAGGGGGGGAGAGAGAGAGAGAGGGAGAGAGAGAGATAGAGAGAGGGGGGGGGGAGAGAGAGAGAGAGGTTAGACAGAGGGAACAAGAGATCGTCTCCCCCTGGAGTTCACTGGACTGTGGAGGGCACCAGAGCAGGGCACCAGAGACCTGCAGGCACCGTCACACTCAATGTCCAGACAAGGAACACACAGGGTGGGCCTGGGGATCTGGTGGGTGGGGGGTGGGGGTGGGGATCTGGCTGTCCGCTGGCTAGCTGCTCTAGCGCTAGCTATCAAAGCCATGGAGTGTAATGTGTACTAATAGGTTCAGCCACACAGGATCAATGCCAGAGGGCTGGTAGTGGTCCGCTGTGGCTCAGTTGGTAGAGCATGATGCTAACAACACTTAGGTTGTGTGGGTTCGATTCCTGCTGGGACCATATATACTGAAAAATGTATGCACTCACTGCAATGTAAGTTGCTTTGGATAAAAGTGTCATTTAAATGGCATATATTATATATTAGAGGGCTGAGTGCACATCAAACCCTTCATTTCCAGGGAGGGATCAAGGCAGGGACGGACTGTGTCGATAACACGGCCCTCACCGGCCCCACAAATCCACTGCCCCATCCACCAGTCCATCCACCGGCCCCTGGCCCACGATCCACCGCCCCATCCACCAGTCCATCCACCGGCCCCTGGCCCACAGATCCACCGCCCCATCCACCGTCCTCGACACACAGATCCCCCGGCCCACAGATCCACCGGTCCATCCACTGGCCCCCAGCCCACAGATCCACCAGCCCACCAGGAGTGCTCCAGATGGCCAGTCTGCTACTGGATCAAGGCCTCTGAAGAGGGAGTGAGTGAGAACTGACATTCACCAGGCATCATTCATCACTCGACAGAGAGTACACTTCAACAGCAAATAACATGCTTATTTCTCCCATCCAAGTATTAAAGAGTACATCCACCCTCCAAGTTACAGTAGTTCATGCATTTATGCATCCCTAAAACTGTTGTGAGTACATTATGCATTCCGCAGTCTGTGTGTTAATACAGAATATGATATATCGGCCTGTGATCAGATGTGTTTTAATCTGTAAATCCGTCAGGAAAGTGGAAAACCAATCGTCTCGCTTGGCTACCCATGTTAGACGTCCAATCACCTGTCATTCCTTTGACGAGCCAAGCTCCCAGAATCCCCCAACACTAATGAGACATGCTCCCTGTGTTTGATGCCCACACTGGGAAACATCTCCCATCGCCAATAATATATGTTTTCATATTTAGAAAAGGCAAAGCAAACTGTTTTAACTTATTCAGGTGTTGCAGATCAAAGACAGAGCACGGCTGGTTTATGAAATATGAAAGAGAGGGGGGGGGGGGCGCGGGGGGGGTCGGGGGGGGAGAGAGGGGAGGGGTGAGTGGAGAGTGGGGGGAAGAGATAGAGAGAGAGAGAGAGAGAGAGAGGGGTTGAATGGAGGAGAGTGGAGGGGAGGGAGAGAGAGAGAGAGAGAGAGAGAGAGAGACAGAGAGAGAGAGAGAGAGAGAGAGAGAGAACATGGCTCCAATTAAAGTCCCACACTGTCACAACATCACAAAGACCCAGTGAGAGGAAAGAGGAGAAATAGGAGAGAGGAGGCGTGGGGTGAGAAAGAGAAGTAGAGAGGGAGAGGAAGGGAGGGAGGGAGGTAGAGAGAGGAGGCGTGGGATGGGAAAGAGAAGTAGAGAGGGAGAGGGACAGAGAGAGGGAGGTACAGAGAGGAAGCGTGGGGTGAGAAAGAGGTAGAGAGAGAGAGGGAGGGAGAGAGGGAGGTAGAGAGGGAGAGAGAGAAGTGTGGATAGGAGGCGTGGGTGAGAAAGAGCAATAGAGAGTTAGAGAGAGAGAGAGAGAAAGGGAGAGAGGGAGGCGCAGAGAGGAGCCAACCTCCTTTAAACAAACACCTTTACTCTGAGTCTGAATATAACAGAACTTCTCCCCAAATCTTTGAAACAACACAAACACCTCTGTCACACACTTCTGTGTCACAGTTCCATCAGCAACACTATGAGGTTATACAGTAGGTCCTATGAATATGTAGAATACATAAATAGCCACCTATAAAAGTCCCCGCTTTATGACTAACCAAGTGTCTCTTCACATCACTCTCTAGTGGAACGATGGTCAGTGGAATGATGATTATGGGCAATGATGGTGAATGGAATGATGATCAGTAGAATGTTGGTCTGTGGAATGATGGTTATTGGTTAGTGGAATTATGGTCGAAGGAATCATGGTTAGTGGAATGATGGTCAGTGGTTAGTGGAATTATGGTCGAAGGAATGATGATCAGTGGTTAGCAGAATGATCATCAGTGGTTAGTGGAAAGATGATCAGTGGTTAGTGGAATGATGATCAGTGGTTAGTAAATGATGATCAGTGGTTAGTGGAATGATGATCAGTGGTTAGTAAATGATGATCAGTGGTTAGTGGAATGATGATCAGTGGTTAGTTGAATGATGGTCAGTGGTTAGTGGAATGATGGTCTGTGGAATGATGATCAGTGGTTAATGATGATCAGGGTTAACTCTCTCTCTCTCTCTCTCTCTCTCTCTCTCTCTCTCTCTCCCTCCCTCTCTCTCATTACCTGTATATAGATCCCAGCAGGTTGTTTTGGCGCGGTTAGCTCCCTGCCGTAGAACCCTGGGCTGCCGGGTCAGTTCTGATTCTAGAACCACACTTCAATCACTTCTAATCAGATTGTTCTGAAACCCTGAGAGCTGGCAACTCTGCTCGTATTGAACATAAGACCAAATCTTATTTATTTTTTCTATAAATTCCCATGGAAAAAAGATGGTGGCAAAAGTGAGTTGAGGAAGTACTTGAGTCAGTTACAGCTGTATCAGACAGCAAATAAACACAACAAAATCTATATCCCATAGAGACTGGTGCTATACAGTTTAACCTTACTAGACCAACTAAAAGATGCTGACTGGATACAGCCACAAAATACGTTGCGCCTTTTATTGTTTAAGTTGCTCAAATCGCAGTGACTCGACACTTATCCCTGATTCATAGCGAAGGCTGACTGACCCCCGTGTCAGCTGCTGCGGCCCATAGAGAATCTGCATGTGACCCGAGGACATGTTCCCGATGCCAGGATCAATAACCGGCTCGTACATCACCTGCTTGTCTGTATAGGGCCACCAAACAGCCCCTATCCATCAGAGCCCAACAAG
This sequence comes from Argentina silus, assembly GCF_951799395.1. NCBI lineage: Eukaryota > Metazoa > Chordata > Actinopteri > Argentiniformes > Argentinidae > Argentina > Argentina silus. The sequence goes on from NC_139661.1 coordinate 15,513,423, forward strand.
AAAGTTTTTGAATACGCACCATCAATACAACTTCATTGTGGCTTACAGTACGGCAAGTCCACACGACGAAAGCCGGCAAAGATGAATGGCTCTCGAGGCAATTTAGAGAGAGGATTCCTCACACATAGTTCACCCCAACCCCAACCAACGCAAAAAAAAATAAAAAATAAATGTCTATGCAAGCAGTAGTACAACTTCATCTTCCAAAGTTGGCATTTTTTTATGAAGGGCTGATAAGGCTCCTAGGAGACGGGGGGAGGGCGACCACAAAGAGAGAGACAGAATGAGGAGTGGTGGGGAGGAGGAGGGAGGAGGGAGGAGGGAGGAGGGAGGAGGGAGGGAGGGGGATGGGGGCAGACAGAGTGAAACATGGCCTTATCTGTTTCTCTTTTTCTTCTCTCCTGCGCTTGCTGTCGGTCTCGTAATCCGCAGATTCACTTGCCTTAA